>NW_005841934.1:2128333-2176778 GCF_000455745.1 Alligator sinensis
CCTGCTCCGAGCAGGACCGGCCACAACGGCATCATCCCCGACAGGGCTTTGTCCAGCCGGGTCTTCAACACCTCCAAGGATGGAGACTGCGCCACCTCTCTGAGTGACTTGTTCCAGTGCTTTACTACCCGCTCCTCCTGAGTTTTTCCTAATATCCAACCTCAACGTCCCGTGCTGCAAGTTGAGCCCATGGCTCCTTGTCCTGTCGTCTGCCCCCACGGAGACCAGCCCAGCTCCATCCTCTTTGCAGCGCCCCTGCAGGGAGTTGGAGGCTGCCATTCAATCCCCCTCCATCTCCTCTTGTGCAGACCAAACCAGCCCAGTTCCCTCGGCCTCTCCTCGAGTCCTGTCCCCCAGCCCCCAAACCATTTTCCTCGCCCTCCACTGGCCTCTCCAATTTGTCCACGTCCGTTCTGTCCAAACTGGGCGCAGGACTCCAGATGTAACTGGACGCAGGACTCCAGATGTGGCCTCCCCAGTGCCGAATAGAGGGGAAGGATCACTGCCCTCCATCTGCTGGCAGCGCGCCTCCCAATGCAGCCCAGGATGCCGGTAGCCTTGTTCACAAGGGCACCGTGTTGGCCCAAAGAGCTACCTTTGCGGAGGATACTGCAGGCCGGGCTGATGCATCACCCTGCCGTAGACCAGGCCTCCTCGGATGGAGAACAGGAGCAGCAGAAACAGGTCTCAACTCAAAACAGCGAAGCCTTCGCTTGAGGTGACGTGGCTCTGCTGTGGTCTCTCCAGGCTCCACATGCATCTATCCAGCTGCTGCTTCCCCTCTTGTTTTTCACCCACGTCACTCACTACTGTCATTACTAAAGATGGTTTTCCCCCCATCATCTGACCTCCGGCTCGGGTGGTCAGATCGGGTCCCATCCTCGTACCTTTATTTACCTGCAGGCTCTCTCAAACCTTGGAAATCTCTCCCAGCAGGAGCTTTAGGAAGAAGGAACAAAGCACAGGCAGGCAAAACAAATAGTACTTTCCCCAGAGTCTGGAACAAGTCTGTCCGTCCCTCAGGACACAGGCAGAGTGGAGTCTTCCTATAACTTAAATCCTTGTTATCTCAGCCTGTTCGGCGTGGGTGGTTTGCAGTCGCCAGAGTGATGGTTTGCACGGTACGAGGCGTCTGCCTGGTGGAAGCCCTGCAGCCAAGGTCACTCGGGACCTCCACAAGGTCACTCCTCCAGCCCCCGACTGCAGTGGAAACTGGGCCTTTCCCACCAGCCACGCATTGCAAAGGAGCCCCGAGACCCTGCATGCCGAAGTCGAGCAGTAGGTGCCATGCCCGCATTCACCAGCCGTGCCCAAGCACGTGATCCAGGGTGCAAGAACAATGGGGTGCGGATTAGGATGGGGCGCAGATTCATGTCCCTAAACTAGGAGGCACAAAGATGCCTGAGGCCTTCCTGTGACCACCCAAAACTATGCCTGCTAAAAGCACAGCACCAAATCAGGGAGGGCAAAGTGCCTAGGCAAAGCCTCTACTTCCATGGAGAGATGTTTCACCCAATGAAATTCTGCAATCCTTGCACACTCAGCGCTGCTCTGGGGTCGTAGGAGCTTGGTGCTGGGGATGCACAACCGAGGCCCAAAGCAGGGCCCCGCAAAAGCTTCGTGGACTTGACCAAAGCTGTGGCCCACCTTATGGTTCACTAAACCCGCTTGCAGAGCAGTTCTGCTTAAGCTCCTTGCAACATGAGGGGAGGCTGGAGAAAATCGATCCATTTTCCCTCCCCATGCAAAAGAAAAGAAAAAAAAATAAAAACTCCTGTTTTGACCTTAAAGGCTGCAGTGACACAGATGTCCGGTCAGTCAGCTCACACGGGACTACTGCACAACAAGTGCAGAACGTGCCCCTGTAACAAAGCCCCGGGGAGGGCGGGAGGCCCCCAAGGATGCACCCTGGGTGTGTGCCAGCTCACCCGTCTCCTACTCCACTGAATGGGCACACCAAAGTTATTAATTTGCCCCGAAATCACCATTTCCCGCAGGCACTGCAGTCCAATAGCGGAAAAAAACAAAGAGATTTTTACACAGGAAGAAAAAGCAATGCAGTGGTTTTTTGGTTTTACTATATGTTGTTAAGAAAACTCATCCAATTTGACACAATCCTTATCCGGTATTCAGACTACCATCCAGCCCTTATAATATCTCTAGGAAAATTCCTGGGGTCAACCTCCCCTCGGTCGCAGCCACCTCCCTCCACTGGGGGGAAAAGCAATTAGACATTATTGCAATCTCAAAACCTTTTTTTTTAAATGTAATTTGCACAAATACTTCTCTCACCAATGCAAAACCATGAATGAAACTTACTGAGTCTACAATGTTTTATTTATTTTTTTAATCTATTGATTGTATTAAGTAGTCTATGCTTCCCTAAACCGGTACGGTAAAATCCTGAAACTTGAGTCCGCGTCTGCAACCCGGAGTTTGGATTTGGATTTTTCCATCCTTAAAACAAAACAAGCAGAAATGAGATACAAGGGTGCAACCATGTGGCCCCGTCCCCTACGTTTGTACAGCCTGTAAAAAGTCAACCCCCCATATCTTTGTAGGGGACATTAATATAAAACAGAGGAGCTCAGTTGGGTCCCCCTCAGGTCCTTCCACGTTCGACAAATAAAAAAGCCACGTGAGCAGGGGGCAGAGTTCTTGGCGTAGGATGCGACAGGGACAGCTTCCCTGCAACCTCAGATCAACCGATACATCATCTTAGTGATAGAAGTTGCTTTTTTTTCCCCCCGTTTAGTGATTCAGGTGGGCAGGAGAACCGCGAAGATGTATGACCGAGGCCTGGAGAAATGGGATTAAACAAGGTTAAATAAGAACACATTTCCTGCAGTATCTCTTTGCCTATGGCACATTGTCTGTCAACAAAATGTAGGTACAAGTCGTTCTGTAGATGTCCCTTAACCATCCAAATAGAGAAAACTGCATCAGCAGCATGCTGCTCTAACATACTTAGGCCACGTGACTGTGCATTAGAGAGGACAGTCTATTCTTTCCCAGTGATTAAAGTAACTATTTCTATTGTGTGTGATTAAAATAAGTGCTACTGTATGAAGAGATAAGAATGGATTGTAAGGGGACATTATAATATAGTGCAACAAAGACCAGATTGATGGGGGTTCTGCAAACCTTGCAATATTTACCATTAAACAGGGTGGGCACTGTCAAGGTGAAAGGAACAGGATCAGCATCTCTGTCTGGTTTGCATGGAAGAGTGAATAATGGATGATAACGTTTATCTTTTATTTTCTCCTGTTTGAACAGGTAATATTTTTATGCTGCCTCTGTCGACATATGGGCATCACTTGCGGGAGGGGAATGAAAGTCTGTTAATTTATTTGATCAGACAAGGGAAATAATAGAAAACTGAAACCAAGACCCACATTTGTCATATATTTGAATTAGTGGAAAGCTGAAGAAAGCAGGAAAATATTGCAAGTAGTTCAAAAGATGAGAAGGTTTATTGAATAAGAAAAATATTAATAGCATTAATCATTCCCAAACCAGACTTAACATGTGTAATGACTATACATGGGGAGATAAAAATTAAGGGAAAAATCCTCATATAATAAATAACAAGGTGTAAAGAGCAGCAAACTAGATCTTCATCTGGCATCAAGCGACCCAGCTTCACCGGTGTTCCCAATACTAATTTGCACCGCTGAGGATCTGGCCAGAGAGACTCAATCAGCACTGAGTACCTGAGAGGCTAAAATGCAGATTACAATGAGTCATGTGAGTTATACAACTTCCAGGTTAATTCAGCAGCCGTTATTTCTGTCTAGCATTGCGTGGAAAGATTGGAGGATGCTGAATTTGGAATTTCATAAATTATTGCATCAGCAGAGTTACTTTCCGATAGCCTCAGGACAGATTCATTCTTCTTTGACTGTGTTGTGAGGCTTTAAAAGACTTACATGGCATCTGAGAACCTGCTGAGAAAGACGTGGAAGGCAAGCTAAGTAGCTGGAAGAAGAAAAAAAGGGGCTTTATTTCAATATAATCATAGCAACATGCTGTGTTCTTTGATTTATGAAGACATAAAAATAGATTAACCCACAAAGATGGGAGAAGCAAAGTGGGATGAAAAATGTTGATGGGTAGCGTGAACTCTTAAGTAAAGGCGGATCAGGCTGCGGGTCATAGATTACCACACTTATTGCTTGCTAGGACACCTACCAGTGGCGTCAACGAATGAAAGGACCTCAGCACATTTACCTGTCTGATTCTCCAAAGAAGGCCCGATGATTGCCCCATCTCACGTTTGCCTGGGAGACCAACAGACCTCTTTCCTTCTGTTCTGTAAAGACACCCACCACTGACGGGCTATTCTGAGAAGTGAGCAGACACCAGCTCATAAGCCAAAAAGCCTCATGCTGATCTTGAAGTCACATGAGCCTTTACTTAAAAAAAGGAAGAGCCTCCCAAAACGCCCTTGTTCAGGAACCGGCACAGCAGAGAGTCAGAAGGATCTCTCGAGAGTTGAGTTCGTTCCTGAAGACCTCAGGTTTACGGCACGGAGCTAACTCACATGCAAGGACCTCACTGCAGCTGTGTTGCAGCTGTGTGACTCTTCAGTGCACACATTCCCCTGTTTAAAAAAGAAAGAAGGCAGCTAGGATCAGTGCAATGGTGAGCAGAGCAAGCATGCTAGCAAGAAGAGCTGGTATAGTAAAAAGAAAGCCTGGTGAACTGCTGCTCACTTATACTAGGGTATCACAATTGGAAAAGGCACCATCTCAGCTGGACGAGGCTTTGCACCTAATTTCCCCTGCCGTAAATACCTAAGAGAGGAGCAGGGACACGAGGCATTGAGTGAGCGTGTTGAAGCACAATCCTTCTATAATAGAAACTGCCACTAAGCCGTGGGTAATTTTTCAAAGCTCTTTGAATACCGTAAAGCTGAATCTGATAAGATGAGAGACCTGGGCAGGTTCCTTCTTGGTAGAAATTTCACAAACAGCTTCAGCCATACTTTGTGCCCATGTAAGCAAATACATCGGTTTTGGAAAACCAAGAATCCCCTTGAGCGAGAAAGGCCATGAGGAAGGTCCATAAGGAGATAATGAGGAAGACCAGCTTGGGAGACTGTTCTTAAATCTCCTCCTAGGAAAGCTTGACAGCTGAGATCTTTACAGAAGACACGAGGAAAGGGCGACGCCAGGAAGTTCTGCTGACCTCTTAAGAGTATGGTTGGGTCTGTACTTCACAAAACGACCTGAAGGAGTTTCCATGGCTGAGATAATAATCATAATAAATAATAATCACATTTATTAGGCATCTCTCAGGTGATTCCCTAGGCACTCTGCACAATAAAAATGTAAAAGGCATGAAAGTACAGGAACATAAAAACAAATCAATATGCTGTGCTGAAGGCCCTTGACATAAAAATAGTTTTAAACTCGGATCAGTGGGGGCTTTTAAAAAGTAATTTTAAGGTTCAAAGGAAGGGCATGCCACAGAAGAAGCTACTGAGGCAAAGATCGGAACAATACTTATGTCTAAAGAAACTCACTTTCCAGCACCTCTTCCTCTCCAACAAGGGGGTGGTGCGGAGAAAGATAGAAGGATGGTGGGACAGCAAGCACGCTAAGTGCCTAAAGCACTGCAGCCAACTTCTTAGATTCAATCTTTGCCAGCAAACAGCCAGGGGGGAATGCAAAAGCAGATGGGCAGAATGCCCCGTGTGTTGGAGCAGCCAGGTCTGGATGTCACAGGAAGATGCGATCCACCTGCAAATGAAGGGTCCAGCCTCTCCGTATTTTCCAGAAAGGAAAGCAGGTCCACAACCCAGATCTCATCGTAGAATCGTAGAAAACAAGAGTTGAAGGGACCTCAGGGGGTCACATCTAGTCCAGCCCCTGCTCCAAGCAGGACCAGCCCCAACTACATCATCCCAGCCAAGGCTTGGTCTAGCCGGGTCTTAAACACCTCCAAGGATGGAAGGTCCACCATCTCTCTGGGTAACCTCTTCCAATGTTTTATTACCCTCCTAGCGAGAAAGTATTTTCTAATATCCAACCTCAACGTCCCTTGCTGCAACTTGAGCCCATTGCTCCTTGTCCTGTCGTCTGCCCCCCCTGAGACCAGTCCAGGTCCAGACTGTTATCGTCTAACAGAAGCGCTGGGTACGAACCCGGATTCCAATCCAAGGCAGGCTTCTCAAGTGGCCAAAGGCTATGAAGAGTCCCGGGGCAGCTGGCCTAATGGAGGTCATTTCACAAGTTGTGATGTGCGTCAAGGATGGCAAGGTCTGTACCCCATCCCTCAGGGGAGACGGGCAAGTGAAAAAGGTGCATTGGCTCAAACCCCACTCTTTTCGAGACACGTCCACCCTCCATCCCCCACACACAGACAGAAGACGTGGTATTGGCACAGCCAGTCTTGTTTACAGCTGTTCAAACTGGGTAGGAAATGCCACTCTTCTACCTTGGTAGCCTCTTTCTCGCTTGCACAGGTGTAAATGGTGGTGCAGCAGGAGTGAATCAGGTCCCGCGGCAGGCAGGTAGTGCAAGTCTTGCACTGAAGCATAGAAATGACATCTGTCTCACAGCCACGATAAGCACATATTTTATATTTGCCCTGCGGGCCTGGGTAGAGGAGCTAGCCCTCAGCAGTAGAGAAATGCAAGCTGCCGAACACAACCCAGTTGCAGCTTCGACGCTCCTGCCTCCGTTGCAGCCAGGGAGCGCTTCCCTACATCTGAGATGGCTCTTAGAACATTACTACTGACTTAGATATAGATTTATGTGAATTTCTCTAGGTTTGCATGCTACAAACTTGCTGTTGAAATAGATCTTTTTGATAGACAGCACATTAGCTAACAATGCCCCATTGGAAAGGAAAGAGATACCACATGAATGCCTCTTAAATGAATGAGTCAATACTAAAAAAACCTCCACAGAGGAGAGTAAAATCAGATACCCACAGTAACCCACAGACTTCAGTGCCATTCAATAGTCAATACAGCCCTGCAGGCACCAGTGGAAACAGCTAGCTAGCACATCTACGCTCAGGCTACAGCATTCGACAGGTTTGCATGTCCGTCAAGCAATGATCCTCAACCGGGGTGCCGCAGCAGCTTGGGGTGCCTTTAGATCCTGTCAAGCGTGGCACAGAGTACTGCACAGCGTTAGCGCTGTTAGGTGTGCAAACACGATTCACGAGATAAACCCAGAGATTTCACATAGGGATTTATTGTTTTCAAACTGTTCTGACCTGCTGTGGTCTTTCTGAGTTCTTTGCAGCAGCAGAATTGCTCTATTATTTTTCTACTGTCAAAAATAGAGTGAAAACTAAGCGCTAGAGTTTTCCGAGGGGTGCTTTGAGTCTAAAATAGTTGAGAGCCACTGCCATAAAGTGTCCTTCGGATTCCCTGATTTGGGGCGTTATTTTTACATTTTTCTATTTTTGAGTGTCATGGTCCCCAGCCGGTGTCATAGGCATGAGCCACCCTGCAGAGGGCTGCATATAGCTGCTGCTGGAATTCACACCTCACTCCATGTCCGATCTGGAGCGTGACAAGGCGCTGCCCTTGGGGGGAGTGGGAAGTAATCCCAGCTCCTGCCAGCATACCTCTGTAACGCAATCCGATTGATTTTCATTCATCTTTTCGGCTGCCTTATAACCAGAGGCCAAATATAGACCAGCTATGCCTGGGCACCTCTCCACGGAGCTAAATGACTGGACATTAACTTCCCTGTAAGCAACACCCACTTACACCAGCTCTTTCAATGGGTCTGAATGTCACCGACTCAAATAGGGATGTAACCAGCATCAGACAATGTAGGGTTTGGCTTGTATGGCAAGGCTGTGTCCTTATCTTTCACCTGCAGATTGTGTTCATGCTGCATGCCTAGGTGGCAGCAAGGTCCGACTGCCACAGTGCGCTGTGCAGAGCGACGCGCTCCCGGGCATTCACCGGTTTCCAACAGGTTACATCTATTTTATTTTGATTAGGGGGCACAGAGGTGGCAGGAAATGTCTTGGGCCAGACTCTGCCTTCCCTTATGTAACTTCACCCAAGCCAAAGTCCTACCAGTTTCAGGAAGCGCAGAATCCAACCTTTCAATTTTGAAGACCAGAACTGCCTACTTTTCCTCTAAAGCTGAGCAGAAATTATTTAAAAGAGGGGAGAATTACTTAATGTACTTTTTCAATTTCAGGGGGGAAATAGTCCCATCAAGGCTGATAACTAGGCTTTCAGGTCTGAGCCCTTATGGGAAAAAAAATTTAGTACAAAATGCCTGTGCAAGGAATATAATGGAAGTGTGGAAGAATCTCGAATTGTCCTATTATTCAAAGTAATTTTTAAAATTCTAGGTTTCAATCCAGCAAATGTAAAAATATCGTTATTTTATCATCTGTTAAAGATGCCAGCTTACAAATTAAGAGTATTTGGGATAAAACAAAAGGGCAGTTCAAATTCAGTTGTAAGATTAATTCATGCAAATGGCCTACGAGGCATCGTGACTCTCCTCAGAGATCCCTATAGTGGAAGCCCTCACTTTTAAAATGTATTTTTACTGCATAAAACAAAAATATAAATCATTAGCCTGCCATGGGAAAAAGTCATTTCAAAACGTCGGCTGCTTCTGAACACTGGTGTGCTTGCTCTCGGGGCCACATTTCGGTGCAAATGTGGTATTTTCGGCAGCTGAGCTCAGGAGCCTGTTGAACCTGCCATAGCACACGTACCACAAGGGGGAGTCTCCTGGCTTGAATGAAAGAGATCCTCTGTTTCATAAATCATTCTCTCTTTAACTTCATTTCTCTATAAAAGTGCAGCTATTTCAGTTTGTCTAGGAGATAACACAGCATCTGTGATAATAAGTGCAAAAAAAATGGAAGGAAACCTATATTCTCAACCACACTTCCTTTTATGAAACAATCGTTTTTAAAAGAGGAGGTGACCGGGAATTTTTGAATGGGAGTTTTTGGGATGACCTGTTTATCCAAAGAGGCTCTTTTTATTAAGCACTGCAAATTGCTGATTTCCTAGATAGTTTCCTGAGTAACAGTTATACCTGTTAGAGGAAGGTCAGCCATGCTCTACGAAAATAGCAGCTATTTTATTATGATTATTACTACTACTAATACTACTATTGTTGCCGTTATTGTTATTAGTATTAATTTAGAATATTTTAGGCTGTGGCAGATTCATTGCATGACATTAGATTGTCACCGCACGGAAAACAAAGACTACCACTGTCTGAATAGGGGGCGTCATTTTGCGTCCATATTTCTCAGCACGAGGGATGGCATATATTCTTATTTACCCCGGTCTCTCACGGTGGCGACATGCTGAAGCCCTTCTAGGTACATTTTGTTGGGCTTGACCAAGGGTGATGTGTCATGAGCTGTAGTGGACTATAGCACATGGATTCGTGTACAGTCTATCACAAACTTCAGCAGTTAAAATGTTCACTTATCTCCTGCATCCACATGAAGACAAATACAAGGAGTGGAGGAGGCTGCTAATTTGGAGTCAGAGGTTGATGAATTGTGTGTAACGGGGATGAGCTTCTCTTCCCAAGTTTCTCTGAATCTGGTCTGAGTATTTGATTTTGATACAGCCTCTCAGAAGATAGCAACGTCAATTTGTTCATGCATTTTATAAACCATTTCATGTCCTAGCTAGGTCACAGGGAAGGCTCATTTTCCCAGGCTGTTGCTGCAATGCACTAGTATAAACCAAAGTTATTACACTGGGATATTATCCAACAAAACAACGTGTACTGACAAATAATGTTCAGCAAGTACTGGCTGCCAGTATAAGAAAACCAAGGTTACTATTGAACAATACCAAAGAGTCTTCTCCAGCTTCTCCCCCTCCTCTCGTCCATGAGCTATTAATAGGCAAGTTGTTATAAAGAAAGAGAACTAAATAATTTACAAGTGTTACATTTGACAGTCCTGAGAATCACAAAACCTGAGCCAGCTGAATAATAGCCAAAGCAATCTTCCACCTAGTTGTGCAGAAGAGTCGGAAGAGTGACAGTAGGGCATTGGCAGGGAAAGGAAGAACAACACGGTGACCAAGTCGGCTGCATGCAAAAATAGAGACTTGGAGTTGCCAGCATCAAAAGTTTCAGCGAGCCACACAGCGGCGTGGGCAGCGTTAGGAAGCTGTCGACGTAGTGGGAGCTGGGAAATGGAAGATCTATGCAAAAGAAGACGTGTCCATGCAGGGTACACAGCAAAATACTATTTTCATGTTTGTGGATTTTTCTCCTTAATGTTTTTGGTTTTACGTTTTTGATCGTTCATTCTTCCTATCCCCTTCTCTTAGTGGTGACAACATGAACGAGGCCCAGAGCTGGGTGTGGGCTTTATTTGCCCTTTTGTTTCAAAACCTCCTTAGGTGTCAAACCTGGTACAGAGCAAATGAACTGAGTTCCAGCTTTCCTTTTGTCGTTCTCAATTTTCCAGAGTTGAGGAAGTTTAGAAAAGTGCCAAAATGTAACAGGGGGAGAGGAAAAAAAAAGGAAAGGAAAATTTGAAAGAAAAATTTAAAAGCCCCGTCTATGCACCATTAATTTTATTGCCTAGAGTAGCAAAAAGAGAATAAAGGAAAGATGAAAAAGAGGAAGAAAGGGGAAAACAAAGATAAACGACCATTTCATGTTCTGATTGCCGCAGAGAACTTTAAACAAACCAACCTGAAAGCTTTTCGTGCCAAACTGTTTTGGATTAAAGGTCATTAAAAGAAGTTTCAAAGGAAAAAAGCAATCATCCATTTTCAGTTTTCTATGATCTTAACGTTTTGGTTCAGTCCTGGGTTAGAAAGCTAAGTGTAATGTCTCCTAACTCCTGCTGCAACGGCACTATTTGAGGCCTGTGGTAAAAGCCCAGGCTGAGGCTAGCGGGTTTAATGCAGCACTTATCAACAATTGGTCGAGATCAAGAGATTGCCGTGAAGATATCCAGTGAAGGACAGAAATTCCCCACTAATGGGTAACTCTCTTTGCTAGCTCATTTACAGTTCAGTTAAACTAGATGAAGCACAAATAGGAAGCACAATTTTGCCTTTAAAAAAAAAAAAAGATTTCTTGGTACATTATCATATAAATCGCTCTAAGTGGGACTAACCTGGATCAGTGGTTCAGATAACAGCTTTTTTAGTCTTAAGCTTTGCCCATTAAACTTTGTTTCACAATTTCTTTACCGCGGAGAACATTTCTAGCCCCATAGGCATAAGACACCAGCTCCCTATGGCTTAAACCTGAAGGAAAGCACGTTTGCTTCACTCAAAGGACCAAGGACAGGATCAGCATCATTGCACAGAGGCCGGGGAGGGGAGAAATCCTGGCTCCAGTGAAGTCAGTGATAAAACTCCCATTGCCTCCAAAGGCACCAAGATTTCCCCTGACGTGCTGCATGCTTGCCCCCCACAAATGGTCAAGAAAGGTCAGCTCTTGGGCCTTGCATTCAACCAAAAGTAGACCAGAAGCTGAGCTTTCCCAGTTCAGACTCCTCAGTTTTGGGACCCTTCCCAAAGCAAGGTCTTCTGTCGTCCCCTCTTGAAGGGCACCGTATACAACCTGATAATTTCCCTATCACCAGCATCTCTTTTCTCCCTAATTTTTGTGGGTCAGATGCTAAGGCCCCATCTGGCAGACACAAATCCCCCTCCAACACTTGCTCAATCATGGCTTCAAGGACAGCGTGCTTCAGTGTAAATTGAGTGCAAACTGCGTGAAAACCAAACGATTTGGCCCCTGGAAACTTGGAAATTGTCCCCACCTTGTTTTGGTGAGTTCATTTGCCAGAGAGCTATTAAGTTTGCCCTCGTGCCAGATCCTTTGGTTCTGGCTGGTCGCTTATTCAGGTTGGCTGATCTTTATTTCCGATTTTAATGTTCTGTATTGATTTTAGTGTACTGCACTTAGATGCTGTCCAACAGGCACCTTATTACTGTAAATAAAATGAGATAAATAACTTGGCTTTATTTCTGCTTTTTAAGTATCTGGCAGCAGCCGCCTCCATACTTAGCGGAGGATCTGCTGGTATCACTGCTGGTCTCCAACAGGGCAGCTGTCCAGATCTGCACGTCTTATGCTTCTGTGCCCAAATGGCGTGCGATTTATCCCCAGTGGGTGTGAAAGCAGGTGTGTCCCTCCCAGTGGGGGCTTTAGGGTTGCTGGGGCCCTGGGCAAGAGAGCCATTTGGGGCCCTTTAGAGGTTTAATTATGATGACCTATAAGGAAGTCGGACATTTTCGATTTTAATTTCACTTTGCCCTCTCCATGAAACTGCCATGAAAGTATCTTAATACAATATTGATAATACAAATATTCAGTGCAATTCATTTTTATTTTTATGCAGTGTGGGGCAGTGGCAGTGGCAGTAGCAGTGAGGACGTGCCCTTCTCAGAGATCACTGCCGAGGGATGTGTCTACACTGCAACGACAAGGTCTGACTGTAGCACAGGGAGCCAGGTTTCACCTCGCTAGCTTAGGTGCCAATAGCAGCAGTGTGTTATTCATCTATTCATCTCCTGAAAAAGTACCCAAGGTCCCAGGCCAACCTGTACAGGTTGTGCTGCAGCTTATACATCTGCACTGCCACTCTTATCCAGGCGAGGTGAATTCAATCTAGCACATCCCTGCTGCAGCAGCATCCTGACTGCGGTATAGGTGCACCTTTTCCCCGGGGCTCAAGCAGCCAGCATAAGGACAGATTTCCCGTAGAGAGCTAGAACTAGCAACGCTGTGCAAGGCAATTACAGCAGCCTGCTTACATGGAGCTCGTTATAAAAACGAGGCCCACAGGGGATCTTTGCTATGGGGTGCGTTATTTGAGCATCCCTTGTATCCAACTCATTCCGTCATGTCTTCAACCCTTTTCTTGCCAAAAGGTAGATGTACTGCCTGCTGGCCCCGAATGCTTTCCCTGAACGTCACAGCATGGCTAGGGTTCATTAGCAACTGCAACAACCCTCGACACCCATCAAGAGTGAAAATCTCACAGTGGCATCAGGAGGTACCTACTGCCCTGGGTATTTTACGAAGCGTAGGTACCTACCACCCTGATTTGCACAACTCTAGTAACATCCAAACCAGAAAGAAAAGACCCCTTTCGAGTTTGAGATCCAAACCAGAGCAAAAGCTAGACATCTGCTCAGATCTAGGCATTAAAAAAATGACTCACCACCCCCTGCCTCTTCCCAGTATTGCAGCACACGAAGGACAGACTTGGAGGCAGGTTTTGACCTGTTGTTACTTCTAAATACGCACGTAAAATACAAACATTAGATTTGTTAAATTTGTTTTTGCAAAAATAAACTAATTAATTTCAATTATGTAATCCAAGCTATCTTGAACAGAGCTACAGAATATTACTATGAATATATTTATGTAAATAAGTAATTAAAATAGTCAATGAGTAAAAACAATTTAACTCAGAAAAGCACATAAAGAGTAATCAGTCTGAGTGAAACTGAGTAAGATAAATTTAAGTCAGAAGCTCATATACCAGGCATTGTATTTTTTGGTTTGAACAGAAACGCATGCTGTGAGAGGGTGTCTGAACTTCATTACAGAGTAATCTATGTACACAACAGTGCTACTGTGCAAATAAATGTAGTGGAGCAAAATAAATAAGTTTTGAGAAACGAATGACTCTAGCAGGAGTTTGCTAATTAATCAGAACAAAGATAAGTCTAGTTGGCAGCCCAAAGCAAGAAATAAGAAAAGACAAAACTTCCTTATCGTCATCTAAGGGCCTTTCTATTTCTACTCTCTGACATTTCTTCTAACAGGCTCTGTTTTTTGAGGCAGCATTTCTAACTCTTGGGATTCTAGCTCAGGAATAAAAAGGTTAATTGTGAACAGATACTTAATGTGATTAATCTGAACAAGGGAAAGGAGTATAGGCCAGAGGAGGAAAGGAAGAAGTTAAAGAAAGTTTAGATAAGTTAGACCTACTTGAGTCACAAGGCCTGACAAAATTCACCCTCAAGTACTTAAGGAATGAGCTGATACCATCTCAGAACGATCAGTAATTATCTCCGAGAACCTGCAAAGGGCAAACGAGGTCCCGGAGGACGGAAGAAGGACAAACAGAGCACCTAGCTACAAAAAGAGAAAGAGGTGGAGCTAAGGAACTGTGGACCGGTCAGCCTAATTTCTATGCCCTGAATGATGCTAGAACAAATGATTAAAAACAATCAATTTATTAGCACATAAAGGTTAATAAAAAGTGATAAAAACCAGGCAACACGGATTAGATAAGAACTAATCTAATTTCCTTTCTCAACAAGACGTCTGTGTAAGGAGGAAGCAGAAGATGCGGTGTATCTGTTCCGCGGAGCGGTCTCATAAGCAAACAAGGGAAATGAGGTCTAGATGAAATCACCATCAGGTGTATGCACAGCGGGTTGGGACAAGACGCTCTCTAGGAGTATTATCAGTGGTTTGGCGTCAAGCTGGCACAGGGGGTCCTGCAGGGATCTGTCCTGGGCTCAGTTCTGTTCATTCAATCTCTTCATTAGAGGATGGACTGGAGGGTACTTTTGCACACCCGGAGCATGACACCAAGCTGTGAAGGCTGTCGGCCTTTGGAGAACAGGAGCACAATTCAACATGGTGTTGCGAAAACAGACAGCTGGTCCAAACTCAGCATGAAGCAGTTCATGAAGCAAATCACGTTCCACCTATTTTAAAGACAGAGAAAGGGGGCACGTGTTGGTAGGCAGCACTATGGCAGAAAAAGATCTGGGGGTTACGGCAGATGGCAGCCTGAATGAGCAAAGAGTGTGATGGCGCAGCACATCTCGCTCTGGGACGCACTACCAGAAACACCGCGTGCAGGACACTGCTCTTAAACCATCCCAGAGAAGATGCCTCCCTTGCAAACCTCCTGGAAAGGACGTGCCACAACTTCCCTAGCCAGACAGATCTACTTCTCCTACAGTTGGAAGTTTTTCCTGAGATTTGATGTTAAATCTGCCTCTCCACAGCTTGAACCCATTGCCTCGCATGCTGCCTTCTGTGGCAAAAGAGAGCAATGTTTCTCCCCTTTTCTTTGCGGCAGCCTTCCAGATATTTGAAAGCCAGAGTGTCAAAACCATTCAGCCCTGCTGTAATCGGAGTCCTTTGCAGCAGAGGTAACAGCTTTCCAACACCTGCTTTGCAATCGAAGGCCTTCCACCCTTCGGCCAATAATGTCTATTGTGTGCCAAACACCAGCCCCGTCACTCTTCGCTAGGGCTTCACATATGTACCTGTTTGCATCGGTCTTCTTAGGTCCTGACCCATTCCCATGGCACTTGTTGGTAATGATTGTGCACCTATAACAAGAGAGATTGGCCATGCCAGCTTCTAGCGTACGCTTTGAAGGTGTCGGTATCTGAACAGAGCCTCCAGCAAACTTCCTAGGGAATGACCGACGGCTGGGACAGCAGCAACAGCCTCCCTTCCCTCTGGTGGGGTTGTCAGAGATAGATGGTTTTCACACAAAGTCTTTTCACTTTAAAAACTCATGCAGCTGCTGTCCATTTTTAGATGTTGGCCTCCACGTTTGGGCAGGTAGAAGCCAACAAGCCACCAGACATGAAGCCTAAATCATATTTTTCTGCTTAGTTAAAGTCAACACATTGCAGATGCATTACCGAGGAAGTGGGCGCAGGGCTAGGCATCGGTCTCAGGTTCTCTTACCTGTTCCTGGCAGCTCCCAAAGCTTTTAACTCTCAGAGCAGAAATATTCAGGTGCTTTTGGTGGAGAGAGAGACAGTCCCCACTATTCCCCTACATTTCTTCATTCTTTCTTCCTAAACAGCAACACTATTCTCACCAAAAAACAGCTCTTTTCCCTAAGTCAAATAGGATTTTGCACAGTCTCCAAGTCTAGGTTGAAATCCCAAACTGCTCACCCATCCAAGCAGGCCAACAATCTCCCCCCACTTCCTCTCCCCTGTTGGCCCTGCAACAGTTGTCCGTGTTATATCATGCAACCCTGGTCTGGAAAGTTAGAAACCAGTCCGTCCCTTACCACTCCTCTACTGTCAACCCCATGTCCTTGCTTTCCCATGTTCCTCTACCCTGTCCCCTTCCACACAATTTTACACCTTTTCCCCAGCAAGACCCATCTCCCCCGTGCTGTTTCTGCTCCCAAGAAAGGAAAGAGTTGGGGATTTTTAGGTGGGAGAGGAAGGAGATAGCACAGAGAGAGAGAGATCTGCCTGTCACAACCCCCCCCCCCCCCCCCCTACCGCCCCCCTCCCCCCCACCCCCCCCCCCCCCCCGCTTATTCCCCCAGCAGTCAAGAAATAAGCTAATTTCCACGAGCACTTGCTGATGACCTTGCTTACAACTTAAAGCAATCCCCAGTCTCTGCAGTAGGCTACACCTGGAACGAAGCCCTTTTCCTAAGAGTTACTGAACAAGGTTTCCAAGCCTTAAATGTGTTTGGTTTAGCAAGGCAGGTGCCCAAAGAGGGGCACCCAATCCCTAAATCAACATATTGACTCCTTAGTATAAACCAGCTTGCCTTTCACTTTCATTTGGGGCTCTCTCTCATATTACTTTAAAATAAGTTTTGAAGTATTCCAATCAGCTGGGGCTCACGTCATTTAGATATCCGGAAATTTAACACTGCGGGTCTATAATCCTCCTTTCTGCTTGTATTTCCCCCACCTGTTTAAATGTAGACCACTTTCCTCCACTGCAATGCTGCAACCTATTTCAACATCTTACCTTGCACAAGAAGTAATTTTACTCCAGCAGCCTGGATTTTCAGGTTTGTCTGCAGTGGGCAACAATTGGTTTAAAGCAGCATATGGTCTGGCCAGCTGGGCCTCCTCCCAGGAACCAGACTCTCAAACATACAGGGCAGGCCTTTTGCAGGATCTGTGTGTGTCTCGTTAAACTTGACCATGAAAGCTAGAATTCGTCTGTACAAGTACAACAGTCGCTTAACCCATTAGTGTGTCCATGATTCACGGGCAAGTTCCTTAAACAACTATTCCAACTATTTAAGTTGGTCTCATAAAAGATATCAGATGCACCCAAAGAACCTCGTCCTCCTTAAACAAAGGCACCAACACTTGAAAAAAAGGGACATCAAGTGTTCAGTCAAAATATCTGTGACTGCACGGCATGGGGGTGATCTCAGAGCATCCCCCAGACTCCCACAGTTTTGGTGGGTTCAGCGATTTCCCTGGGGATGCTTTTCTTTAGTCCTTCCAAAGACCTGGGATCAAAAGGACGTGCGTTGTTACAGTGCTCTTCCGGGACTGCTCAAATGACGTGCCAAGTCCTTACTCGGGGGAGTAATCCCACTGAAAACTATGGGACTCCTCACATGAGTATGAAGGCTGTGGGATCAGGCCCCACTTCAGTACAGTGCACGAGCCAGCGAGCAAGCTAAGTGCCATTATTTATACTACAATATTTTATACCACTATAGGCTTGTGAGGAGCCTCTAGGAACATTTTTGGGTGGACAGAAATGAATGTCTAGGTCCTTCAGATAGTAACCAGGGCAACGCCTGATATTTGGGCTGAACTGGAGAAAGAGTCGACAGCCTATTTTGGAATATAAACAAACCAGCTTAAAATGTAATGTCTCTCTCGAGCAGCTAAACCAGTGGCCCTGCCGATAGCTGGGCAGGGAGATTACTATGCTTATCAGAGCTCTTGGAGGTTTTCTTTTCTGTGTTTTTTTAAAAGCAACTCAGCCAAGTTATTTTCCTTTAAAAACAGGCCATTGGTTTGAATTTCAAGCCAGCTACTGCCAATCAGACCCAAAGGTAATGTCCCTTCTTTAAACAGCCAGGGCACGGATTGGATTTTTCTTTTGTAGGGGGAAGGCGAGAAGGAAGACAACAAGAACATGGGAGTGGAAAGGGCATTTTTTCGGGTGGGGGAAGGGGTGCGTTTTGGCCACCGGTGAAGCAGAAGGAAGGGAGCGTCTTGGGGATGTTGTGGACGTCGCAGAGGATGAAGGATCGCAGTCGAGGAGCGGGCTTCGCCGGGAGTTGTGACAGCTCGTAGGATGTTCCAGGTTTTCGTGCTATGTTCTTGGAAGCGACGCTGCCGTTTAGGACGTCGCCCAGCATTTAGTCATCGCTCTCCCATCAGGAAGTGCTGCACGGTATCCAAACACACTGCTGGTGTGTCACTAGGAGCTGTCGAAGGAGGAAGCTGGGATGTTTAATGGCATTAAGGATGGCTCCCATCTTGTGCCCATTAAACTCCCACGGAAGCCAGCTGGAAGGGGGAGCCACCACATACGAGATCTTTTCCCAGCTTCTGTTCTTACAAGGTGCTCGTTTTGCCTCCACAGTGAAATCCTCCCCATCCCAGGTGGCCTCTCTCACTTAAAACCCAATTAAGCCTTAAAAACCAGGGTTTATTGCCCATAGTGAGGGCAGAGTGGCTCATTTCCACCAGGATCAAGGCGATCCAGGTCTTTGTCTTTGAGACGGGCAGATTCTTTCTGAGTCCAGAGAATGAGTTTTTGCTAATATCTAACCTGTCTCCCTAGGAGGGTAGTGAAGCACCCGAACAGGTTACCTCGTCCTATGTTAAAGGCTGCCGGGTGCTCGGGTACTCTGACAGGAGGGCATCTGGCATAAGCACATTTTCTTGTACGGCAGAAAGAAAACACACTGTCCGCTAGCATTTGGCATACCCGGGTACCGCTCCCCATTAGTTGTGCATCTTTGTGTACAGTTAAATCTTTTACAGTATTTCCCTCCTCAGCTGTACTTTATCCCACCGCAAGATCTGACCCCACAAGCAGATAGCACGTATTGGATGAGCCTTAATTGGCAGCGAGTCTTTACCAGAGGAAAACTCCGTTAAAATGCATCTTATTGAACGGGTCCCTTGCTGTGCCGAGATCAATGAAGCTTATACCTGGCTCAGGCCTGATCTTAAGATGATGCAACAATTGAGTCTCCTCGAGTTCAGTTCCTGGCCATGTTTCATGACATACGTTTCTACCTCCTGATTATCTTTGGTTTGTGCGCAAAGTGAAATACAAAGAAGAAAGAAAATATATTTAAAATAGGTAGGTGGAGATAATGGGAAGGGAAAGGCAAAGAGTAAGAAGCAACCCTGAATGTTTTAGGAAATTGAGAGATTTCTCCATCTTTTCATAGACTATGCTCAGGACAGCCATGCTCAAGACCCGGCCAACGGGTGTTTTGGACCAATTTGAGCATTTGGACCGATTCATTTAAATTAATCTGAGGGAACGGATCAGCAGCAAGTGAGTTATCTCAAAAAACAAAAAAGGTTTTCCTAGGAAAAATGTATGGAGCAAAGACAAAACTTTCTTCTTTAGCCTAATAAATTACATTTTTACCCAAAGAAACTATTTCTGAGCTCCATGGTTTGCAATGTGCGGGGTGTATGTACGTGTGCATGTTCGTCTACACTCATAAAAGCTCCTGAGCCGGTGGTCTTTATCCATCAAGTTCAGGTGCGGCGCAGGGCAGGCGGGGGTAGTGAAAGTGCGGCGCCCCCCGGGGAGGACGAACCCCCCGGGTAGCTGAGTCTCCTGTCCCTCTTGGAGGAAAACCGAGTTACACCCTGGATGACTAGGGTCTATCTGTTTGGGTGCTTTTCCTCAAATTACCAAACCTGCAATTGACATTCCTTCTTCGATATCCCATGGGGAGAATGTATTTAATTCACTGCTCAATACAACCCCCATCTCTTCCAGCATCACTGCTCTCTAAAAATGCCTGTCCCATTCACTTCCTGTGTTTCAGAAGACTTTTCTCCCGAGGTGGGAATTGCTTGATTCGTCTTTTATTATTGTCTGTCTGTGATTATACATTCTCCAGACCCATTTGTTCTTATTGATTCATTTATCTTGGAGACCTCCACTGTGTTGTCAGTCCTGCCTCATTTAGGCTGCGTCTCCAACACTCAAAACCTCCCTGCTGTCGCTTCCACTATGTCCCCGCTTAAACAATCTTCTTTCCCAGGATAACCAGGATAAAGAATAAAGTTTCCTTCTGTGAAATCCACACAGCTGGATCACAACGCAAGAGGGCTTCCTCAGAAGCCATTATCCTATCGGTTAAAACTTCATTACAAAACTTGAACTCGAGTTGAACTCGACGTCTCCTGGACTCCCCATCTCCCCGTCCTGTTGACATTAGAGAATCAGACTTTTATCCTGTCCAGGACAAATCTTCCGTGCCTTGCTTACACTGCACTGATTTGCTGCCGACTTCCCACTGCTCAAAGTATAGCTTCTCTGCTTCACAGCCAGAAAAAATCTCCCTTGGTATAAAAGTCATGTTTGTAATCTAGTGGCACACGACCAGAAAAAAAGGTTTTGATTTTCCAAGTTATTTCATGGTACTGCTTATGCTCACTGCTTAATCAATGCAGCTTTACAGCATCCATGACTCCCCGGCATTTTTTCCCTGTTGTTGTTGTTGCAAGTAGCAAGAAAATCCTGCTTTTCCAACCCAAGGGAGAAAAACGCTTAAATACCACCAAGACAGAAGTCGTGTAGAAGGCTGTAAAGGTGTTAACGTGGTAATAAGCAGAAAAAGAAGATATTTCCTACTTGCGCTGGAAAAGAGCCGCGGGTGAAGCTCTTGTGTATGAGATCGAAGCACAGATCTGATTCTCTTGTGTTCGGAGCTCCTCTAGGAGCTGGGTGGTATCCTAGACAGATCGTGCAACAAAACTGTAAAAAAAAGTGATTACAATATCATAAAACCCCCCCTGGTCTTCAGCTCTCCCCAGGTATCAGCTGTCTGAAATGACCCATTTTAACCAAGGTGTCACATCTGTCTATTTGCAGTTTAGCGAAGATCCGCTTCCCACCGCAAGCCTAACGGACTCGTTCGAACTTGAAATCATGAATGAGCTGGACGGTGCGGTCTGACAACTCTCCGCAGCGGGGACACGACTTAGCAGCATTGCTCCCTTTCGAATTCGAGCATCGTTCCTTGCACAGCAGCGATGACTGCACCATACCTACTGCTCTTCCCCCCACAGCGGAGCCATTTGTGCACGCGTGCATGAAAAGACAACGCCGTTATCAGTCGATATAAACTACATATGCACCCAAAACAGTTTATTCAAAACTGCGTTATGCCAAGACATGAAGTGCCATGTACCTTTCCTTTAATGAGCAAGGAGTAATTCTTTGTGCTGTTTAATAACCACCCTTTTTTTTTTTTTTTTAATTAACTGCTGCAGTCTCTGTTTAAACCTGGGCATCTTGGTTATCATGAACTGTTGTTATCCCAGCAGAAAGGGAGGCAGCCATTTCAGCTCCAGGCTGCTCTCTAGTTGCTGGCTTAATCTGTGTAACAGCGTGAAACTGGTGCAATGACTCAGCACAGCTAGGAAAGACAGGTGCTGCCAGCACAGGTCTCTCCTTAGCGGGTAGCATTTATAGCCAGGAAGCCAGGAGAGACAAAGAGATCAGCAGAAAGTCTCAGCATGGGGCTGCTTGCAGGGCACTCGCCATCCAAAAGCAAAACAAAGCATCCTCCCTTTTCCACCTCTAAAGGAGCTAGCTTTATATGCCATTAGACCGGGGTTGTTCCCAGTACACAGTCTGACCACAGTTAGGAAGGAAATATTGTAGTAAAGAGACACCAGAGTCTGCTGGGGGAGTCCAACAACCCGAATCAGGATCCCAAAGACAAGCCAGAATCAGGATCTGGAGCGAGGCCAGGTGTGAATCCAGGCCAGGGGGAAGACCGCTAAGGCAAGGCCCCAGACGGGAGCGGGAAGACAACACTTGCAACTACCTGCTTCCTCTTGTCAGAGTCTGCTGGCTCTCACACCCAGGCAGGCTGCAGGGTGGAGTCGACCGCTCCAGTTATGGCTCAAACGAGATCCAGCTGCAATAACTGTCAGGCCCCTTCACCGATCCATCTGCACTGGTCCAAGCTGAAGGCCCCTTGTTCACCAGTAACCCCTCTCTGCCCTTTTCACGGCTGTTTTCGGTACCTGTGCAGCATGCCTCTCGTTGTGCAATGCTGCTGCCCCCTGCACTCACCGTGCAACTATCAACATCGCCTTTGGTCCAGACAGCAGGGCTCAAGACAGCAACACAGGTCATGGAGATGCAGAGGCATTGGGAATTAGGGGCCTCCAGAGCTCATCTAATCCAGTTTAAATTCTTATTTACTGCCCACAAAATGTTTTGCCATGAGAGGCTAGCATTGCTTGATTGTACTTGTTTTTAAGTCCATGGTATCTATGGGCAAAATCTGTAAACATCTCAGCTCTTAGCCTCCAAGATGACTTAGTCCAGGACACAGTTGTAGCTCTATAACCCTCAAGTTACCCACCTCATTTGATTTTGGGGATTAAGCATTTGTGCATTCGTGCCATTCTTACTTCTTAGCCGTGTCTTTCAACTCTATTTTTTTTATTGTTTTGAATGACTCATTGTCAGAGTCGAGCACGCAAAGCATTGGAAGTGACCTCTTCCTAATGGGACAAGGCGCAGGGAGGTTTATCCAACTAAGTAATCAAGGTGATTAATTTTAAAGGAGAAAATGGGACCAGGTGGCAAGTGCAGAGAAGGGTCCTTGGCTGGGACTCAGGGAACCGTCTTCTTGCCCTACTCTTTGCTCTTCTCTCTGCTTCTGTTTTTCTTTGCTTGTCTTGTCTATTTAGGCTGGAAGCCCCTTGGGGCAGGGGCTGTCTCGCAATGGGCTCATACAGCACCTGGCATGAAAGGGACCCTGATTTCACTCAGGGCCTCCAGGCACTATTGTAACAGGAATAGCAAATGATAGTGATGAATAATGAATAAGGCAGAGTACTAGGATCCAATCCTCCTAGGTTTTGTTCCTGGCTCTCAGTTGCTGGATCACAGCATGACCCTGGGTAAGTCACTTAACCTCTTGGAGCTAAATTCATCCTTAGTGACACTCCACTCCCTGCCTTGGCCTTACTTTGGGGGTTGAATCTGCCTCTGTATCTTAATTTTCTCATCAGTAATGTGCATGCAGAAGTTCTTATCTGCTTCCCAGGGGTGATATTAGGTTCAATACATAAATGTTTATAAGCACTTTTATATGCTTGGAAGAAAGATGCTATAGATATAATAATGCTTAGCATTAATAGCAAGGTCTAGTCCTGATTTAAACACAGTCCAGAGAGATAGAGAGAGGGTGGCACAAGGGGCAGATTCTGCCTGGTGACGGGGTACGTCAAAGGGAAGATGAAGCCAGACGGAGCATAATCTCCTAGGGTGGTGCAGAATAGGCTGCTAAACACTCAGCAAAACTGGCCACAGGTGGTGAGCGTGGTTGCCAATTTGAGCTAGAGGTGTGCCATGCCTGACTGCCCCTGCATTCACAGAGCTGTAATCAGAGAACTGCTCAGCTTCCACAGTAAGGGGAAGTCTAAAGAGATTTAATTGCTCCAGTTTTAGAACTGGGTAATTGTAGCTGGTCAGAGTGTTTCAACATTGAAGTAATAAGCAGCTATAGGAGTGTACAGGTTCTCGCGGAAATGCTGCAGTCAGCCCTTGCAGAGCGGATGCTCTGCTTCTGCTTGAACATGCTTTTGCAGCAAAATGTTTGTTGCTACCTTCATGTGCTAATAAGAGTTGGGGGGGTGGAAAACAGCCCCAAGATGAAGCATGCTCATTCCTTACCTGCATGCACAGTGGAGATACAGTTGTAGTATTACCAACTCTCATGATTTTTGACATTGTTCTTAAACTCTATGCTTCGGGAATGTGAAAAACTTACCTTTTTCTTTTATGCATACATACATACACACACATATGTATATACACACATACATATATGTATATACACACATACATAGATATATAGATATATATAGATATATATAGATATAAAAGGAAGAGCTATGTTATTCACATTCCTGAAGCGTAGACTTTAAAAACAATGTAAAAAATCTTGAGTTGGCAACACTGAGTTTGGGCTGGCGAACCTGCTTCAATTAATTCTTGAGAAAGAAAACTTACCCTTAGCTGATCTTGGGATTAGATTATTTAGAAAAGGTCTTGAGAGAGAGGCTACGTCTGGGGTCCTGCTGCCTCATCCCATTCATAAGTATTTTGAAAACTAAGCGCAGGGTTGGCAGTGCAGTCACAGATCTTCGGGCAGCCCTGGTTTGCACGTTTTTGTTGTTGTTGGTTTACTGCTCTTGCCTGGTGTCTGCGTGTGCACCGAGCTCTAGCTGCTGCCACTGCACGTGTTGGTGGTCCTCCCGGCAGACTATTTACTTTCTCACCCCTACACCTAGGGCTGTTCCAGCCATTCCTTAGAGGTAGCCAATTCCAGCCTCATGAAGATGACCCCTAAAGCATGCAGATCTCCTCTTTGGTCTGGAAGAGCTGAAGATGCTGCACTGGGTGAGGTGCTTTTCAGGAGCTGGATGAGGCTTGAACATTGCCCACTGTGCAATGGGCACAGGTGGTGACAGATGACAGAACAAGGAACAACGGTTTCAAGTTGCAGCGAGGGAGGTTTAGGTTGGATATTACGAAAACCTTTGTCACTTGGAGGGTGGTGAAACACTGGAATGGGTTACCCAGAGAGGTGGTGGACTCTCCATCCTTGGAGGTGTTTAAGACCTGGCTCGACAAAGCCTTGGTTGGGATGATGTAGTTGAGGCTGGTCCTGCTTTGAGCAGGGGGTTGGATTAGGTCCCTTCCAACCCTCCTGAAGTCCCTTTCAACCCTAATTTTCTATGATTCACTGGTCAATAAATTTTTCCTTCTTCCAGCTTTCTCTTAGCTTTAGGCAATGGCCATAATTGACATATAGGAAGTCTATCAGTCAGCTGCCATCTGAACATGCACACTTCTCATCGGCCCATGATAACGGGGGGAAGTGAAGAGAAGGGAGGAAAGCCCTTGGGGAGGTGGGGAACTGCCTTCATGAACAGTGCAAGTGCAAACATTTCAGCAGTGTCTTTTAATGAATTGGCTGTTTTGAGACCCTTATGACAGGTAAGGGATGGGTACAGGAGTCAGTTATGGCTTGGTGGGGGCTATTGGGTCTGGTTACTGAGGGCACCAGAGGAGGGTCTTGAAGCTGCTAAATATTTCCACCACGTAAAGGTCATGTATATGGAAACCTCACCATTTTCCAAGAGACAGGATTGCATTTGGATTGCAACGCTCATTCAGTATAAACATATCACCGTTCATGCTGGGCAGTAGCTTGTGCATTATTGAATGTATGGGTTGTGGCATGTAACCATAAGCCAAGACATCTCTTCAGAGGACTGGGCTTCAGCTTTTACAGAAAGGCAGAAAGTGTCCTGATTGCATTACATCCAGCCTGATCTTCTACCCGGTATAAATTAACTATCTGAAATGTATTGGCTTTGGATAGGGGCCTTGGCAAAGATGCACACCTGAAGAGAGAGACTCGTTTTACACGTAGGGTTTTACCGTCAAAACCCAAGGCCGCCTGAAATTTCCTAATGAAGGCTGAACTATAGAACCGCAGATTTTATTTTATTTTTTTAAAACTCGTCCATGTGTATTTTAAGTAAATTGATGTCGAATTTGTGTAGGCTGCAACCCAAATTTATACGTTTGGCTGCTTTGATTACAAATAAATATATCTCTGGAGCAGGAAGGGTTGAAACACTGCTATACTTCAGTGTACTGTTTGTATTGAGGAAAAAACATCTCTGTAATCAAAGTAAATGGACTGATTCTAGCATGTTTGGAAGCTATTTCTGGACAATACTAAGTGGAGGATAAAAACGTGCTTTTCTAAAGAATCGTAGTAAACATCTTCCCTGACGGCTGACTTTAAGCATTTAAAGATGAACAGTCTGTCTCTTAAGGAAATTGTTCCCCAAAACATGATTATAGGATACTTCAGCAAATATTTATATCTAATTTAGCGTTACTACCAATGTCCTAAGTTAATGAAGAGCATTCCTCATGCAGCTGCGGATTTCTTTCTTCATATATTGTCCTACTGCAGCTCTCCTGGGATAAGCCTCAAGAATATTAAAAAAGAAACGTTACAGGAACACACAGCACTTGCGGACCGCGGAAAGGAACGGCTGTATCTTAAACCAGTCTGTTCGCACGGTCCGATGCGGTCCCCCAGCAGCTGGGACGGGAGACGGTGGCGGGGCTGTGGGTGGCACATTATTTACATACTTCTTCACTACCAAGTTAAAAAAAAAATCAACTTTTGGCATCCCAAGAAATGTCCTGAAGTCATGGAAATATATTTGAATCTAACGTCATTCCAATGTTTGTTGCGTGGAATGAAATAGGGCACGCTTTGCTCAGCTTCAGAAGGGGACAGTGAACAGTTCAGGTGATCACTGGTGTATTAATGAAAGATAAGAGGTTATTTGAGATCTTACAATATATCCTGTTACAATTACATCCCCCTTAAATTAATATAGGAAGCTCACATTAGTGAGTCGATTTAGCAGCAAAAACCTACCAAGTGGTTATCTGTTACAGCATAGAGAAATGCCAATCTTGATTAAAAGTTAAAGTTCACTACCTGGGCAGAACTGACAAAACAATAAAATTCCAGCTGATCTAATTCTCCGTGGTCTGGGATCCCTCCGCTTTCCTTAACTAAATTTCTGCTATCATAATTTGGGTATATAATGCAGTTGTCTGCCACGCAGATCTGAATTTTTATATTTTGAGGTATTTTAAAATTTAATTTTGATTTAGAATCCTGACTAGAAAGCCCAATGATCTGGCATTACATTCAGGAGCCATATGTACCATATTATAAAACTTTCAAGTGTTAAAAATGCTTGAGGTGCTAATACCACAAATTCCCTAGTCTCTGGCTTCTGCACGTGCTTTTCCACTAGATTTCCCTGAAGACTTTGCAGTAGAATTGAGTGCAAGTTCCTGAGGGTAACTTGTACCCACTGCTAAGTGTCTAGTCAAAAGCCATGCAGTAAACTCTCTATACCTCCTATAACCATGCTGAAGTGAATGAAGCACCAACTCTTTTAGTTGTGCATGTCTTGAACTTCCGTGCCACCATCATACTGTCCTCTCTGGTCAAAGCAAGCCCTGTGCAAACCTTCTGAAATAGCATTAAAAGTGGCTTATCTACTCTACATTAGCTCTTAAACTATTTACAATGCCAGCTGACTGGTTACCCAAAATTTTAGCAGAAGTGTGATTAACTACTACTACCAGGAAAGAAATCCACCTCTTGCTATTATAATTTAAGATAATAAAAAAGTTAAGAAATAATAATAAGTAAAAGGCAAAGCTACACGTACAGTTCAGGAAAGCATGGATTCAGGACAACGTGTCAGCAGTGTAATTCCCAATGAATTAAGTGCTTTCCTGAATTGGGACTTCTACGTTGAAAAATTAAAAGCAGAAGAGCCCATTTTACTGATCTTTTCTACACAGACAGGAACCAATAATGCAACCAGAATTACCTCTTACTGTTTCATTAGATTTGTTGCATTAATGTTTAGTTACTTGCAATTGCCCATACAGAATAAAATAGAATAGTTCTTTACATTTAGCTGGAGGTTTTCCTATCTCTTTGGCACACTATGTGCATCTTATAGCATATATTTTTACAAAAATAAGTGGCCCCATACTTACATGTAATAAATAGCCGATGGTTTTGCTAAATTATAGCTTGTATCTTCTTAAAATGTGTGATGAAAATTCTTGAGCCATTTCCTCGGTTGATATAAGTCAGCGCAGCTCTGCAGAAGTCAATGCTGCTACACTGAATTACACCAACCGAAAAATCTTGGGCCATATCTTCAATCTCAAAGCAGACTTCCCAGGTAATAAAGCTTTCCTGGCCTTTAACACAGTATTCGTGGTGGCATCCAGCTGAACTAATTATGGCTATGAAAACAGTACAAATCAATCACCATAGAAGAAAGTCATGTTCCTTACAGAGACAGACCTACATAAAATATGAACAAATCATGGTCTGAGACAGGAACACCATTCCCAAAACCTTGTTCAACTGGAACAAAGCAAAGCGTATACATATCTCTGTTTTCCATCGCACAGAGTAAGGTATTCAAGCTATTTTCTGGATTACTGTCCATGACCAGATACCTTAATTCTATTCTTAATCTAATAATTTGGTCTCATGCTTTAAAAAAATGAGTTTGCAATGTGGCATTTGCAGTTGGCTGGTCAAAGAAAAGCATTTGTAGTAGAACAGTCATTTCTAATTGATTTATTGATGGTACTCCCTTAGTTTACTCTATAAAGATGGATTACATTTCAGTAAAAAAGGGCCAAACCAAGATGGTATTTGGAAAAAAATCTAAAGTCTTGGGCTCTGACTTAAGCACATGCCTGAGGCCTATTGACTCCATCATTCAACCATTGTGGAAGTGGAGACCTCTGTGAAAGAGGATCTCAGGAGACCGCTCAATGCATATGCAAGCATGCTTATACACAAAGTGTGCACGCTTTGATCTCATTTTGATCTTTGATCTTGTATTCCTAACACACCCAAAATTATACATCCTGACTCACCCCAGGAAGATAAGATATGGTCCTGAATCAATGGCTGGAGTCAAGAAATGTGGGACAGAAGTTAAGATTAAAAGTATGGATAGTGTCAAAGGACGCTAAATAAATATTTGTATTTTTGGTAGGCTGCACGTAGATGTTAGAAGCTTCTTAAGTCTGTGGCATACTGAGGAGACAGAAGAAACCATAGGTATAATTTTAAGTGGAATTTACTTTGAAGTTGAACAATTAAATTTATTACTACTGAGCCAGGGAGAGGCAGTATTTTAAAATATCCTTTCTCATGCTTCCAGATGCAAAGAATAATCCATGACTGCCAAATCCTTGGCCCAAGTAATGGGAGTTAAATGGTTGCAAGCTGCGTACAGATCAAATAAAACCTCTACAGTGATGTTCTTGCATTACAGAATCGAGTAAAGCCAAAGCTGAACATGTTTATGAAACAGAGAAAAGTCATGATGCCTCTTACAGAGTTGTGTGTAAAAATGATTGTTGGTAAAGGAGGTGAGATGCAAGGAAAACTTAAAAGCTGCCTCATGCAGTAAGTAACACTAGCTGTGATCCACATTTTAAGATCACCTTCAAAAAGAACCAAGTCTAAACACGGATTATCGATACAAAAGACTCACCACGGATGAATTTTATGAGCCTCCTTCCATGCCTCGACAAAGAGGAATAAACTTCCTGTTAGGAGGCTGAAAGAAGATTATCATGTAGAAGGGATGATTTTGCTCTCTTCACACGTATGTGGAAACAAAAACCATTCACACCCTCTGAATCCTCTGCTCCTCTCGCCTCGCAGCTTTATCTGCGCAGATGAAGGAAACTTCACTTTGGCTCCTCAGCATCCTGCTTTTCCAAATGTAGTCTGCAAAGTAATTTAGAAACACTTAGCCCATTATTGCTCATTTATTTATTGAGATGAGGAGAGCACCCAAAACCCCGCTCTGCATCTGACCAAACCTGCATTGTGCAAACACAAAAAAAGAGACAGTCCCTGCCCCAAAAGGCTTACAGCCAAAGTGGTAAAGATGAAAGGAGAGGGAGAAGGGGACCAAATTATACGTGGAATCCCAGTTAGCAGAATAATAACGAGGGTGGTGATGATAATGAGGGTTCCTATCCTCTTTTTAATGTTATATGTAATCTGGAAGCCATGCGTTTTCTTGAGATGCTTCTCTGTTCAACCCGAGCTTTGTTCTGAGTCTCTTAGTGGTGAAGTGCTGAACTCATTTGGAGATGACAAGGGCTTTTGAAAATTTTACCTCGATTGTTTTCTCGCATGCTTATTGCAATCTTACTAGGTTTTTGCTTTTAAAAGAAATAACAATAGATGCACAGATTGTGAGGGGCTGGAAGGGACTTTGGGAGATCATCGGGTCTAACCCCCTGCACCGGGCAGGAAAGACACCTGGGGCCAGGTGATCCCAGCAAGGTGACCGTCCAGTCTCCTCTTACAGTTTTTGCCATTCTCTGTTTTCACATGAAAATCTAGTTTTGGTCTTCTCTTGTATGCACCGTACACAATTTATTTTCTATATTTAACCTAAGCCCTCGCATTCTTATAAAATTTTATTTCCGTTTAACCTTTTATTTCATTAACATTAAAATAACAAGGAGCATTTGCATTATAAAGAGGATGCAGCGATTTCAATCAGCTTGACTCTGCTACAGCTTGTCTTTCAATTTCTTAATTAAAAGGGTAAGATTTAGTCCATACAAAGCACCTAAGGAAGATGAAATACTAAGCCAAAAATATATTAAACCTCTTCCAAAATTCTTAACACATTTCAGTGTGAAAGGTCAATGATTCACCGCCTCTTACTAATTATAGTTAATTTGAAAAACAGAATGTTTCTTACACTCGTGGTTGCTATTCTTATTACTGTAAGAATAAAGGTCTTGGGCTTGGACAAAACAAGAAAGATTATAAATATACAGCATTATTTTTTTTCTTCTTGGGATGTATACATGTGCACTAATGCACCATAATTACGGCGCATTAAGTTTAGTACCTGTAATAACAGGTACTAACTTAGCGAGCTGTAATCGGCACTACTGAGCAGTAGCGCCAGTGCACATCTTTTATGTGATGCTAATGCGCAGTAGACTAATTCTACTCCGCATTAGTGCATTAGCATGGTTTTTGCTGTGACGCACTAATGCACACTAGAATTAGTCTACAGCACTTCTAGCATCTCATGTAGACATGTCCCTTGAGAGCCTATTTAAGGCCCAGTGCAGTAAAAGCCTTTGACCACATCTTTGAGTCTACCTCTATTCAACTAAGCACTAAACTACATGCCTAAATCTACCGAGTAGATTAAACTCTACTGAACTGGAGATGAGGCGTGACTAGTAGGACACAGTGGACACTCCAGTTGAGCTTTCTTACAACAAATGAGTCTTAATGGCAATTATTTGTTGACCCTATTACATAGGGAAGAAAATAAAACATGCGTATGCATTTTCAGAATGTATCTCTGGTGCTGGTGCTTTCAGCTAAGGGCCTCTCACTGAAACGCGGAGGACCTGTCCAGAATGTAATGGTATAAAGACCTCATTCAGGTCTGATAGACCATTCGACAATCACTTATTATTACATGTGATTTTCCATTCATAAGAAAGATGCCTACCCTTTGAAGGTGCCTGTCAAGTCTCTTATCAAAATGATAACAACAACCTGCAGAGCACCAAGGGATTTGCCTGTCTGCACAGTTCCTATAATGAGCTTGGCAGGGGCCAGTCCTTGAAGCCACAGAGAGAGGTGTTATCAGAAGTGTTTTTACCCAGCCCACTGGGAGCGGGTGAGTTTTTGCAGATAATGTCACCAGCTGACTACAGGAAGTGATGCAAGAGATCAAGTATTGTAATTGTTCCAAAAAAAAAGGGGCTGAAGTCTGTACTGTTTTTTGTTGCCCATGGGCGGTAATGGTAACAGTGGAAGTTCAAGTCAAACAACCGCTGTGCTTCATGGCATGCGGTGATGATGGACTTGGTCCAAATCCCGTAGAAATCAGTGCAAGTGTCTTCTGGCTTCAGTGCTCTTTGGATCAGATTGAAATATGTTTTGCTCTTTTTTTTTCTCACATAATTCAATAGCTGCATTACAGCATTTTTAATTTTCTTTGGTTAATGATGAATGCTAGGAGAAGGACTCTGCACATGGAAGAAAAAATTTCTTTCTCGATTCTCTTAGGTAATTACTGATTTAATTACCCATATCACTAGCTTACAGTGCTACAAATGGTAGTAGTTTATAATTATGTCAATCTCTGTTTAAAGTCCAACCATAAATATTTGTCTGTAAATAATGAATAGAGAAGGTGTCAAAAGGTGGTACTCAAGAGTATGTAGTAGCATGGTTCCCGGGTTCCTATAGAACTGGTTTTTGTTCACGGCAAATGGCTTCTTTTTTGCAGCTCTTAACAAAAAAAACGATCTTTTTAAGGCAACAAATACTATAAATGACTGATGCGAGACTTCTGCACTTGGCATTAGGTTAATCGCTTGGAAGTATAATATTTATGTCCAGTGTGTTTAGTCAGCCACGGCTATTCAACTAGGTCCTATTCATCCTCGCCACCAGATGGCAGGACAACAGCACACATCATTAACGAGATCATTATTTTGCTATCTGTTAAGAATTCCTAGGCAAGGGGACTTTAGGAAAGAAGTTGAAGATTAGCCAAATGCCAAGAAAAGAAGACAGGAGAATTCAGTTTCCCACTGAGCCTTTGAGTGTCGTTATCCCACGTGAGCAATGAGAAGAAACTGGAGTTTGACATGAGTAACTCCTGTTTTGCTGAAAGTTGGTGATTCTAGTGAGCGACCTGCTTCTCCTCTTCCCGGTGGTTTCTCCCTGCTCAGGAAGATAAGGGAGAAAAGGCTGAGGATTCAATGGCTAACCACTCTTCACAAGACAAAAATAACTTCCAAATGCAAGACACTAAGGAAGCTGTCCAATATGAAAGGAATGTATGTACAACGTCCCCTTGGGATCAGATGATTTATGATGTTTAAAGTTTAACAATCGCTTTCTCGGTGTCTGGCTGGTGACTCCAGGGATACAGAGCATCGTTAAGTGTACTTACGAGAAGACGGGAACGGTCTGATGGTGATAGACACTTCTGATTGGAATACCCCATTAATTCCGCCCTTATCGTCGGCTCTTTTTTGTAACGCTCAGCATTTTGGCTTCCCAAAGGAAAGTCCCACTTAAAGAGCACATCTGAATGAACGGTATTTCAATCTAACCTCAAACATACATTGAATTATTCCAAGAGTGAAAATGCATAAAAAGAAAACACAGGTCCCAGTAGAAATTTTCCACGAGGCATGATGTCTTACTGGAAGTCTGGGTTGGATACTTATTCTGTCTATCAAGTATTCCTGCCCAAACTCTAGTTAAATCAATTCCTCACTTTTCTATTTTAAAACAAATAATTGTGACCATTGGATTTTACTCCCACAAAGCGGCTGATGTAGACAACTTATGATCTGGAAAGTAGTTTAAGATCCTTCTCAATGAAGGGATACCTGTAAATATATCCATACTAGTAAGCAGAGACAGTTTTGGAAGTAGACTAATATGATAGTAGTGTCCAGGGTCTACGGACATAGAGGGTTTCATCAGTCCTCCTAGGGCTACTCCTTCTTCATCTATATTAGTGGCAGTACTAATGTGGAAGGCAGGGTAGATTTGCTCTGTATTTTAGATTAACTAAATCAGACATGCATAACCTAAGCTTTCATAAGCAGGGGTCTAATTTCATCAGATGCTGTGAAGGGACTACAGGAAACAGAGCTGCTAAATAGGAAGCAATGATTAGGATTCAAAGGGTGGAGTAGGGGGGAGGAAAAAAAAGGGGGCTCTGCTGAGGGAGGCAAGGTGCGCAGGAGAGAGAAAAACAAAGCAGTTCACTCACTGAGGGACACAGGGTTATAAAAGCTAATCCACGTAATGGGATAAGAATCTGTAATCTCTGTTTAGACCATACTTTAACTAATTCAGTCTGCGGACAGTTTCTTGTTCTGCAATTGCTCGTTCGGTTTATTTTTACATTTTGGTTGTCTAAGAACAGCCTCTCTGAGGTCAACGATGGGTGATTAAAGGTTCTGCCATGGGCTCGTGTGTCTTTCTGGCGTTCACGGCAGATCGGTGCTCATTCAATAGTATTGGCTGCAGAGTTTTAATAGACATTGTGCTACAAGTGTAGGGGAGCCACAGGAGCCCCGTCTGGATAGGCCTTCCCCTTGCAGCGGTGATAGTACTGCCAAATTCTAATGGGGAGAAAAAGCCTGCGACCCCTGTAACGGCACACGGTTTGCAAGTTCCCGTACAGCAGCGGTGACTCGCTTTTTGCCTTCATTAACTCATTTCATTGCAGCCAACAACACTGCCATAAGCAAATGACTTGGGGAAACAGAAGATGGAAACTGCGATTTACCTTCAGTGTCACAATCTCGCCGTGAGGATAACAAGCTCAGAAAAGCAACCGAGGGAGGGAAGAGAGGCGGTGACTCCACCACCCCTGCTCATTTTCCCTAGGTATAAGCCTGTGCTGGTGTGAAAAGGGAAACTGTGCAACGCAGGGGGAAAGGCGCAAGAGGAGCCAAGAAGTTTCCTTCCCACAGGGGATTACAACTTCGTATCCAACCTTGTTGCCCACCAGTGCTTTCTGATTGCAAGTTTAATGTCCTTGCAGAGAGTCTATCATCATTACAGACTTTGCTCCAGTATGAGCAGAGATAAAAGGGAAGAAAAATCTCACTGTGATTCTCTTAAAAAAGGGGGAAAAAAAGAAAAGGAAAAATTACACCCCTTAATAGAAGACATCTGTCCAATACCTTGATTACTTATTAATTGGTGGTCTGTGTTTTGGGCTTTATTTCCTTTTCAGCTTAGCAGACTCCTGGGAGACCAGTTACAAATAATGTTCCTACTGAAAATAAATGAGTCAGGAGGCTAGCATGATGTCCCAAGTGTTTTGAAATGTAGGATTTGACTAGATAAATAAGAGATGAAATCCTTAAACTTTGGCAACTGTGTTCAAAGCTGAGCTTAACATTGGAGCAAGACTTAAGTGAAATCAGACTCCTGTCGTTTTCCCTGACGCAAAATAGAACAAGGGGAAAGATACATATATATTTTTTAAAAGAAAGAGACCTGCAATTTGTGTGAGTTCATAAGTATTACTTATCAAAATCCTTTACAGACTTATGAATGTCTGATAATCCTCCCAAATTACATGTATGCTCTTGGGGGTGTTATACAAACAGGGGCCTTTCTCCAGCTCATCTTATTCAGTCCCCTTGGCACAGGGGAGGTCTGCATGAGCCCTTTAGGTGCCTTCCATCCCTACATTGCCAAAACTCAGACTTTTTTGGCTTTAACAAGATGTAACTACTCTTTGTCCAGGCTTCTTTCCTAAGCTGTGCTCAGGCCAGGCAGTGCGTCAATCAGTATCTCTTTCACCCTCTAGGCCATTTTGCATCCCCTCTTTCTCTGGTTTTGAGCAGAGCTTTCTGGATCTGTCGAAGCATTCCTGCCGAGAAGTTTTGGTTTAGATGAATCAATGTTTTCTTGTCCCCCCCAAAAATAAGGTTAAAAAAATGCCAACCAACAGCTCGACATGGGATCCACCACAGAATGGCTTCAGCTGGCCTTCCTCATCCATCCCTTCTTCAGACTACAGGAATTAGGAGAGGGATCTGGCAAAGTTTCCGATGTGTACATTGCTTCCTGCCACTTTCAATTAAAGGTCCCCCACTCCTTGATTCTACCCTGCAAATCTCCCCTCCATCCATAGCTGGGATATTATACAATAGGAATGTAATACAGTAGCATTTGACTACAATTTTTAAACATGTTGATAATTTTCTTGGTAAGTTTTCTTTCTTCCAAAGGCTAAGGAGGAAATTACACTAGAATGAGGAGGAGGAAAGAGGGGCTTTGTGTAGGTGGAAAATAACTGCAATCTGAGCTACTGAGGCTTTTCTCTTTCATCTGTTTCTTTCTATTTGAGAAAATAGCTTGTGGTTACAGTACGTCAGAGAGCACTTTATCACAGGCAAAATGTGTAGGAGCGAAGAAACACAAGTGTGTAATTAATTTCTTATAAATATAAACTCTCAACTTTTAGCAATCAGATTTGAGGATTTCTAGTCTTCTCGCAGTTGTTCTCAAGTCCTTCATATGACTAAGACTGCTAACTTATGTTCACTCCAGCCCAACTAAATGCCACGCATGCAGATGAATAATATCCAAATGAGAAGGGGTTGCCCATTCTGAAATACCTGGTGATAGCTTTGTGTATACATGCATTCAGAGAAAGAGCATTACCTAGAGCAATATAGCACCAGCTTTCCAAAAGCTCAGGACCAGCGTTTCAACCCACTGCTCTCCTTGTGACACTTCTGGTCAGATTTTTTGGGAAAGTTTAATACCCAACATGCTGAGCTCTTCTAAAAAATTCAGCCACAAAGATTAAGGAGCTCAGTCATAGGTTGTTATTTCTTATCTAGTAAGGCTTATGTTTTAAAAGTGAATAAGAAGAAAAAAAAATCTTTCATCCTGGAGAAAGCTTTTCCTTCTGAGTATCATGCCTTGAATACAAATAATTGTACCTGCAAAATATTACCTTCACATTGTGAAGTCATGAAGAAAACCTGATTGTAACAGTATTTTTTTTCAGAAGCCACCACTACATTTCCCCCTACCAAAACATTGCAATCTTTTCAACCTGCTTTTATTTTCCTAGACTTATTACTTTCCATAGCTCCTTATTTCCACCTACAGAGGATCAAGCAACCAGAATGGCTAAGACTGAAAATAAAAAGAAAGGTTCCCTCAAATTTTACGATTTGACATTGTTCTGAAATTGCAACAATAAGTGAGAAAATTAAGTGCCTGGAATATAAACTGAACTGGAGAGAGAAGCATATGGCTGATGGTTGTAAAGGAACTATCCTAATCTGGTTGATTGATAATTTGGGGGGGAGGGAAAGCACTTTTGCTGAAGTACTTGCGCTTTTCAATTAGCAGTTGATTGTAAGCCTTTTTCTCTCTTCACCGGGCTGTTTTTACTCTGGTCTAACTCCACTGGCAGCAATGGCATTGCCACTGCTTGGCATCAGTGTGTGTGAGAGAGGAGAGGGCAGCCGTCACTGTCCACGTACAATTCAGCTGATCTTACCTTAGAAAGTCTCTAACTTTCCCTTCCAGCTGCCTAAAGAGTTAAGTAGAGAGCTCCTGGTTCTGTTGGGTCGTGATCCTTAATATAATGCTGTTGCTGATCTTGCACTTAAAGCTGTCCATCAAACATTTCTAGACGTTATATAGGTCCTGCTATGGGCCCCTTGGGCCGGCGTGCGGAGAAATGCTGTGTTGTTATATTTTCCTCTGCATTCTTCAGTCACCAAAAGCAGAAGTTTATCATGTTAATAAGATTCCTGTAAAACGAATGTTATTGAGACATGACAACCACTAATGGCCATGTGACGCACGCTGCTAAGTAGTTTATTGTTGTTGCTGTTGTGACTACAACTATGCCACTGTTATACTAGTGCCTGGAGGCCCATTATACTGTGTGTGATACAAGAACAAGCGTCTGCCCCATCTAAATAGACAAGCCTGGCAAAGGGGGGCTGGAAGGTAGGATTATCACTTCCATTTACAGACTCTGAGGCCTGGAGAGATGATGATTTGCCCAAAGCCGCACAGACTCTATGGCAGAGCTAAGCGTTGAGTTCATGCAGTGTTTTTACCATTTACAATGCACTGTCTGCAAGCATTTTCCAGTTGCCTATGCAGTGACTATAATAGCACACCATCATTTAAAAGGTCCCTGAGTCTTCTGTATAGGTGTTGTAGCTTCCTCTGGTTGTTAGTCACCGGACCAGATTGCACTGATTAGGCCCTGTGCAACTTCAATGAAGTAATTTTTAAAGTGCTTTTGAAGACTTCTAAAGGCTGTCAACAGGCTAGGTTCATCTGGCTCGGTACAGTAAGGTGCAAACTAGGTGTCTTGTTAACTAGCAGTCTGGGAAGATTCAAGTGTTGGGGAGGGCAGGCAACTTTTGGACCGCAGCCGTGCCCAGCATCTTACTGGGCACGGCTCTGTGCTGGTTGCCGACAGAGCCAGCTGGGAGACCTTTGTAGTGTTTTCCTTGGCATTGGCGGTAGAGCTTTCTAGCTAAGTTTTCCTTATATTGCACTAAGGACTTGATGAAGGAATAAAGTTGTTCAGGGCAACAAGTAGGATAAAGTCCAGAGAATTCCCTTAGCTGTCTTAGCAGTCTTTCTTGGGCAGCTTCTCTGCTGGTCCTCTTCCACAGAAGTTCATGTGGCTTGAGGCATCTCAGAAAAAGCCACTGGACTTGGAAGCTGTCTCAAAAGGTGCAGATGGGTGCGAGCAGAAGCTGACTGGCTGAAATCAGAGCTTTTTCTCAACATGTTAATGAATTGTGCTAGAAAGGCAGCACAGGAAACGAAAGAAAAAGAAATGGTATACGTTGCAAGGTTCCTCTGATAAACTAGACTTGTCCAGTAGGGCTTAGTAGGGAAACTGGTTGAGAGGATTTGGAAAGAATGGTTAATAGTCATGGAGACAGTTGTAAGCTATTAGTAGTGAACTTTGAGGTACTTGTTAAAGCCATTGTTTTAGCTTTATGAGAAGATAAAAAACGTGGCATTACTTTAGAGATGGAGAATAATGAGATTATTATTATTTTTCTTAAAAATTGCTGTTCAATATCAGCAGATATGACTCGGGCTTCACAAAAACTTCAAGTCTCTTGGGCCCCCGGCAAAGATTCAGATAAAGGCACAATAGGATCTGTACTGCAGTCCCAACTATTGCACCACCTGCCATGCTACGTAAGTGGAGGTGTGATTGTGGGCTTGAGGATCATATCCCAGTCATGTCCTATTGTCAGTGCAGCAGGAGCCCCAGGTCATGATGCCCGGCTCCCCTTGCACCAGCAAGTAGCGAGCTGGGGGTTCAGTACACCTTGCTCAGAGAGCCAGTCTGCTGGTTGGTGCTGCCTGTATGTTCAATTTTAGGTGCAATGGGAACCAGCCACAAAGTTATTCCACGCATTTTGTGTAATCATTTGTGGCTTCTGCTCTGTTATTTCACCATTAACTGCATGCATACATGGCCAGGTTACTGCTTACCGTGTGATTAACTGGCTAATCACAGCTTAGGTGAAACGTCTGCCAGGGGCATGAATATAAATTTATTCTTGCCTTGTGCATCTCAGGAGCAAGTTCCCTTTGGCTCTTTTGAATCCCACCTTTAACACCTATCCTCTAGATAAGCCTTTGAAGCAGATCACTAGTATATTGTTTATTTTTGTCAGGGCTTCTGACACAGACCGGTTGCTTGAGGTGTTTTTTGGCAACTGCAAAATAAAGTTGTTTTGTGGTGAAAAGATTTCATTGTTCCTATGCTTTCCCAGGGGAAATCAGTCCTTCGGCTGTCAGATTCAGCACTTCTCAGCTCTTCAGGCAAAATTTTGCATTTCTATGTCACAAATTACCCAAGCAAGTAATATGTTTTGCTATGTATTTTAATATTTTTTTTTATTAAAAATTAAGCAAAGCAAAGTGGGAGAGCCACCTGTTCTTACTCGAGCAGTACCAAGGGCCCCATCTTCCCAGGGTTATGACTTCGGCATGGGGTTGAGGGTCCTACCTTTTTAGCCTTCCACTGGACCTCCTAGCTGTCTACTAGGCTGCCTATGAAATTAATTAAAAAAAAATTAATTGCCAGAGCATGGGCTCTCAACAAGCCAGCATGCTGAGCAGGATGCTGCCTAAGATAACCCATAGGAAATGCATGTCTTAGACCTCACACCTTTGCAGGACTTGCGTATCTCCTTCCATGGGGGAACACATAGACATGTAGCTTCTCTCTAGCAGTCTTCAACACAGCACTGCTATTTGCCTGTTTCCTAATATTTCATGCATAATGGAAAATTAAATGAAAGAAACCATTTTAACAAACCACAAAGGGCTAGACCTTTCCCCTCTTCATCTCACAGAGTGGTACCTTCATTGCCAAGCAGTCTGGAGGAAATCAGCAGTACCATAGGGAGCTCAACAAAATCAGGGCCTGCAATCTTTTCAATTCTTTCATTCCATAAAAACGGGAAGTGTCTGGTGTGGTCCTTAATAGCCATTTTTAAAAGGAGCATTAAAATGTAATCCTCCTCCAAAGAGGTTTGAAATGTATTAGAAATGCTCGCTGGCCTGCTGGCAAATCAAAAGTAGGAGTGCTGTGTGCGAACACTGTGCAAAAGGTTGAAAATCATTAACCCTTTTCTGGACTGCCAGACAAATTAATTTGAAGAGGATGTATTCCCACAGTTTCTAAATGCCTATAAAGGGACCGGGGAAGATTTTAAAGAGCTCTTGGACTCTGGTCAATTACAGAGTCAATCACTGGATCCATGAAATTATTAACAATTTGGAGACTTGAGAGGTTTCCTGCTTTCCAAGCTACTGGGAACAGGACTGGTTTTTTCTCAGTATCTGGAGCCCAGAGACTCCACTTTTCTGCTGGTCAATAAATGGCTTGAATTCCAAGCCAAGCGCGCACAGTCTGCTACGCAAAGGACAATTGATCTCTTTCTGGCCGCTCTAAAGAGACCACATCAAGCTGTTTGTCGCTGTGCCGGCTTCTGCTTGAAAACAGAAGGCAGGTTATCTTGCAGACCTCTCCGGAGTATTTTATGCCTGAAAAGGTGGTTAAGCAAGGAAGGGCTAAGCTGTGAGTCCTATCAGTGCAACGCATAGAAAAGACCTTCTTAAAAAAAGAAGAACAATGAACCATCCTAGAATACGTGAATGCCTCTTCTGATGGGAAAGTCTGCATTAATAGCTTTTCCAGGCGTTGAATTTTCTATGCAAGAGAGAGACAGCATTTGAACTTAAAGTGGTCTATTCTCTCCTTGTAAGCCCCTGACTCTCATTATCCCACTTGGAGGTACATGCGTATCTCTGGATAATGGGCATTAAACCTTAAAAGTGCACTTTCCAGAACTTGTACTTAAATTTCTGCAGTGCATGTGAAGTGGAAAAGTACTTTAGAGAAAGTTAAAAAGGCTGATCTCTGTATGGAATAGATTTCTCTTGTCACATAACTAGAAAACTGTTAATTAGGAACCTGGGGGAACACTGGGGAACCAGGCAAAATAAAGGTATATATCTGTGCCCCCAAACCTTTGCTGGCCCATAAGCAACAGCAAGTAACACATGGAAGATAATACCATACTTTTCTCTCCCTGTTTTAACTTTTTCATTCCCTGTCGCTATAAGCAAGGCTCCATGCATGAGCAGTGGGTTGGGGGGTCCCTGGCATTCATGACCAGAGAGGGAAGGAGCAGGGAAGAATGCGGTGAATGGAGAGATGAGGAAAAAGAGAAAGGATTGCAAAAATAATTCCCTGATCTGAGGGATATTTTAAAGAGGAGGCAAAAAGTAGTATCTTTAGGGCAAGAATGATCCAATTTCACATTCCAGCGAGAAGATTGACATGTCACAACCTGTTAGCCACAAGAAGAGCAGATTTATTTAGCAGAAAAAGACCTTCCATAGAGCATCTGTTTGTTCTATCTATCTATCTATCTATCTATCTATCTATCTATCTATCTAAAATATGTAGCTACCATTTTGGGCTTGAGGGAGGCTGTTTGTAGGGGAAAATCTAGAGATAATCCTCATTTCAGGCCAAAGACTTGAGTAATGTTTATTAGAAATGGTACTCAAAATCCATTCCAGCTGTGGTTTATCAGTTCTGTCATATCCAAAGGCCGGTGCGCACACAGTCCTTAAATGAGAGTGACAGTCCAACTTGATGTTCAGCCACCAGATATTAACAGGGACAGATTCCCAAGCAGCTCAGCACAGAAGGCAGAGTCTGAGGAAAGACCGCCTGGATGTTAGCTTTCCATCTCCCAGAGTCCCGGCTGCTCCGTGGCATGGGGGGAGCTCCCCAGAACAACTGACACCAGCTTGCAGCCACCTTGCATGACTGCCTCATGGCTTGGCATAGCTGGACACAGAGCATCGAAACAATCCTCTCCATCTGCTGGCCACGCTCCTCTGCCAGGGAATATAAGGAGCATGGAGAGGGGCTATTGAGCTTCAAATGCTGGCACAGGGCAGAGCTCCTGCATGCAAGGATTTTCCCTGGGAGACTTTAACCACTTATTGGACAAGATCTGGCTCTGAATCTGTGAAGGACACCCCTATGTACCATGGGTTAGAAACATCTTAAAGTTGTCTCTGTATTTCCTGTCCTTTAGACGGTGACCCTAGCTACAGAGCTCTTCAGCGGTGGGCATCTGGTTGAGTCCTGCTAAGTACATGCCTCACTTTGAACTCTTCTCTTGTCACCTCGCAATTTATTCTATTAAGTCTGCTCCAAATCTTCCAATGAAACTAAGCCTAACTCTTTATAATTGCCTGTATCAAAGACTTACAACTTGGAAGCATCCTGGCTCCCTACACTGCACCAGTCCCGGGTAAATAGTGTCTGTGCTATGATAAGGTAATCAGAGCTGACTGGAGTATTGCAGACAGGGCCAGATTTTATACATTAAAAATAGCACATCTTTTGATTAGTATTCTCTGTCTCTGCATTTTCCTGCTTTCATTTCAGCTAGTTTTTCCCCTGATATGCTGGGCTGATGACTTCAAGGACTTTTTGACAATAGACCTTAAATATTTTTTTTCTGGTCATTACTCCAAATGACTGTTCTATTTAACACACATTTCCTGCTTTAGGGCTTCACAAATCCAAACTGTGTGCATTGTGGATTTTCTGGGGACATCTGCTCCTGATTCTAAGGCAATATATGTCCCTTTGTGGAAACCATTAAATGTCCCTCTACCTACCCAGTAAGTGACAACCGAGTCATAAGAATTGCTTGCTGCAGAATCCCCAGTGCCTCTATTAATCGGCATGTGAAGACAAGAAGGAAAGCATCCTTCCTTACCTGGCTGATTGACTGATAATAAGGTGGTAGTAAATCCCCTAGATGCACCATAACCAAGAGACTCCAGCCAAGGTAAGACAATGTAAGTGTCTAGCAATATGCTTAGCGAGAGACCATTTCTGCCCTGAACCACTTATAATCTAAATAGACAAGCCAAAGAAAAGGAGGAAGAAAGGAAGGATTATTATCTCCAGTTAAAGTTGGGGACCTGCAGGACAGAAAGATTAAGCGATCTGCCCAAGAGCACACAGGAAACCTTTGGCAGAGTTAGGAAATGAAAAAAACGTCCTTCGAATCCCCGTCTAGCTGCTTTGACTCGGGAGAAAGCAAGCACTTAGAACTGGGAGTTGCAAGGAACGTCAACCTCGTATTTCCCACATGAGTATTCCCATGCACACACAGGTGTAACCCAGCTCTTTATTGCCATGATTCGCTTTCAGCCCAGTTAGCATTATTATAATGGCAGCGAGGAACCAAGGACTCCGCAGAGCCATGCGCAGTTCAAGCAGAGAACAAAAGACAGTCCTTGCCCCCAAGGAGCTTACAACCAAAGACAAGAGCAGAGAGATACAGACAGGGGAATGCAAGGAAACAATGAGATGTTAGGGCCTACTTATATAACAACGGTGAATTACTTTGCCTTACGGTGGTTGACCAGACACATCGTGTTGCTTCAGCATGTGTGTTTTGGCTCCATCTTCTCTGTTTGGTTGGTTTTCATTGCACAGGATGATGGAGGAGGAGGGGGGGGGGGTTTCTCTCATGAGAAACAGGAAATGCAAGTGTGGGAAACCCCCCCTTTGTTTACAAGTGTGTCAGACCCGACACGAGTGCATCATCCATGGATCATTGGCACCATCAGCTACAATGGCTGCAAAAGAGCCACTGTGTTAATGTAGCTGATGAGCTTAGACATTGCCTTTGCATACTAAACACCCTTATGAAAATTTTAACGCAGCGTAGATACTATGTAAGTGCAGCAGGCAGTTGTTTCTAAAAGAAAGAAAACTGATTGTAAGTTTTGTCAGCGGTGCAGAAAAGATCAGACTAAAATCTCAAAAACTCATTGGCAGCAAGATGAAATCTGATCTATATCTTGGGCAAGATAACTGATTCTTTTAGATAAGGGAAATAGGTAGGTATCATCTCTCTGGACTTCAATAAAACATGTAATATGGTGCCATATGGGAAGGTGTTAGTTAAGCTGATGAAAATAGGGATCGTAACAAGAACTGTGAAGTGGGTAAGGGGAGACTACACTGGATCGTGCTTAAGGAGAAACTTGTCGTAGTGGAAGGTGACAGGTGGAGATCCTCAAAGACTGGTCTTAGGACTGATCCCATTTTAGTATTTTTTCATGACCACGATATAAAAAGCAGCAGTGGGCTAGTGGGATTTGTTGATGACACAACTGAGCAGTCTTGCTCAGCACCAATTTCAGTTTTAATTCATCTTCCCTGTGCGCGAGTGGCCAGAGCTGTCCCCAGTCTTCCAGATGAGGTTTTACCAGTGTCTTGTACAACGGTATCAATACATCCCTCTCTCTGCTGGAAACACCCGGTCTCGCACATCTTGAGACAGCAGTTGCCTTTCTTAGAGCTGTAGCTCACTGAAGGCTTGCAGTTGCTCTTGTGCCAATATGCTGGTTTTTTTCCTCTATAAAAGTTTTTATAAAACTTAGTAATTCATGGATGTATTTCCTGTGTCCTAAAGTCAACATTCATATGCTGTTTCTGATCTAAACCTGATGTGCAGTGTTATAAAATTTTATATTGATATCGTGGTAGGGCTGGGTATTTGACAGGTCTAATAAAATCTGGTCAATTGACTGGTCAAATGTCAGTCAAAAATTGTCAAAAAACTGCCGATGCCATCAAATAATACACAGAAAAAGCACATATTTTCCAGTAAGAAATGTGTCAAAAACAATTAAAAAATCACATTTCTGTCAAGAAAGCTACAAAATAATTAACTCTCCAGAAAAGTGCTATAATCTTTGACTGGTCAACATGCAGTCAATTAAGAGGTCAATTGACAATGTTGGACTGGTCAATTGACCAGCTTGCCAAGCCTATATTATGGTAATGGATAACTGTATACAAGAAAAACAACATTTAAAACATTGGCCGAAGTGTTGTGACAAGGATTGTCGTAAATTGAAAGATTTCTTTTCTTGAAATAAAAGAATGGGTAAAAATAATAATCAAAGATTTAGTTATGATAAAAAGAGAAATACTATTGTGAGCCCTGTTCTTTTTCTCTCTCTACTTCTCCCAGTCTACTAGGGGGAAAAATATAGTGCTATAAACCTAGAGCCAAGCTGATACACAAGTGAAGTTACCCCGGGGCTCATCGACCCTTGCCTTGTAGTCTTCCTTTTCCAGCCCTACCTGCCTCCCAGCCTGGATGGTCCCTCTCAAAGGCCCTTCCTTCCTCCTTTGCCTTCTTGTCTTTATAACAGGGGAGAAATAAGGGTCCCTTTACAGTGTGGAGAGGAGAGAGGAGACTAGCACCTCCAGGAATGCATCCAGGGCATGTTTTAGCAGAGTGAATAGTCATCTTGGAGGAAACTCCATGCAACGTTTAACGGAGCCTCAGGCTGCACACAAGCTTCAGAGGCGTTATATCTGATGGCCAACTCTTCCCTGAATCCAAAGCCTGGCCCTGTCAGCGCTGGCACAAAGCAGGCGTATCTTTCACTGACTTCTCTGGGGCCAATGGGAGTGGCGTATATTTACACCGAGTCCAGACCTGGTTCTCTCAAACACAAAATAAAGATCAGTGCTGCTGCTTTTTCTAAGGAATTTAATGCTATATTAAAACACTTTGTGTATTTTAACCCTTCAATGGCTGTTCCATGTCTCTGCCCTTTAATCTTTCTATTTTCTTTAAGTTTTTTTTTTTCTGCAAACAGCCTTTTTCCTTTTGAAACCTGTAACTTCAAGTTTGCCCAGGGGCAAAAAGATTGAGTAGTGGTAAAATGCAAAAGAGACCCGCTGTGTACACCCAATCCCTGTAAAGTGGCATTGCTTGATGCAAGGTAAGTTCAGTGCCTTAGCAGACTCTTTTAACATTGCTGTGTATTGAATTACAAAATGTTAATTACATACAGAGCCATTAGCACCACAAAATGATTTTTGAACATATCAAATGCAAATATGTGTAAATGTAGAATTCAACAACACAAGTTTTAGCATCATATTTTTACACCGCTGTCAACAAGTCCCTTATTATGCGCGTTTCTTATTTTATTTTAGAAAAAAAAATGAACCGAGTATTTATTATGCATGATGTGTTATATTGCTTTTTATTTGTATCTATTACCATTTAACTCCTTTTGTGACTGGTATTACTGCTTTCAGTTGAGTCTGCCTGTCTTTCACTGCTGAAATGAAAAATCCTGTCTCCCAACAAAAAAAAAGGGTTAATGGCCAAAGTAAATCTCTAGACCATTTTTTTTAAGTATTATTGGAAATGCACAAGCCAATTACCTCTGGAGTTTAACTAACTCAGCTAGCTAGCGCAGCGTCTGAATGTTTAGGAGGGGCAGATGGAATATGCTAAATGCATTCTTCCAGCAATGAGGTTCCTAAGACTTTTATAAACCGTGGATCAAAACAGACTGAGATTTGGGCAGGTGGAATTGGAACCAGAATTCAACACAGATTTCAGGGCTGGCTCCTTTATCAAAAAAAGGCCAGACCAAAACCCTACATTGAATGCACACAGATATCTCAAATTGTGGGTGTTCAAAATCTGCCAAACTGCAGCTGTGGGGCATCTCTAATATGCTTTTTTGCTTGGTAATGAGGAGAGAGAACTCTGCCGCTTACCCCTTTTTCTGCTGCTTAAGATTGGTGCCGTTATTCACCCTCCTCCGAGCCCTCTGATACCTCACCTGTTCTTCATGAGGTCTGACTGACGGCTACCCGTATTTCAGGTACTTCTCAGCCAATTCCTTAAGAATTTTTGGATGAACGTGATTTCATCCTCCTGCATCATAAATATTTAAATTATCTAAATATTCTTTTACCTGCCTCTTATTAATTCTGCTGCTAGATATTCCCACAGACTCATTAATATTTATCTCACTAAGCTTCATGCTTCCTTCATCTTCTATATTAAAGATTGAAAAAATGTAGGCATTCAGCACTGCTGCCTTTCATGTGGCCGGTATAATTTGACCTTTCTTCTGATTTAGGACAGGGCTTTGTTTTCCCTTTGCTGAAAATGTATTTTCAAAACAACAACTCCTCACCCCCATTTACTGCCTGAACGTATATCCCATTTTGCTGCCTTGTTTCCTTCACTGATTTCCTTACTGTCCATACTGCAGGTGTAACTCCCCGGAGCTTTCCCTCTTGCCCATTGTCTGTGTTCGGCTTTGCCTCCTCCTGCGGTTAAAAAGTTGGGTGTTTGTCATGTTTATGGCTAAGGGATGTTTTGAGGTCGAATTTTGTAGATTAAAGTATGTTGGATGTCATCATGAAACATATTGCATTATCTACTTTATATATTTTTCATGAATACTTGAATGTAGGGATTTCACCCAGAGTCTGCAAGCATTTATGTCTGGGCTTAACTGTAAGCATATGAAGAGACCTATCGACTTCCCTAGACCTCTTCCGGTACTTAAAGATAAGTCCAGGCATAAATGTGCGCTGGATCAGAGCCAGTCTCAGCATCATGCAAGGGAAAATTAATTCCAGGCGGACAGAAAGCTGGTATAAAATTAAGATGAAGGATGTTCCTATTTTTGATTTCATGAACAAAATCCTTTATGCATATCTTGTCAAAAACTCATTGTCAAAATACCTGTGGGCATTGTACCCTTTTCTAATATCCAAGTTCTTTATAGTCTGATTCATAGAGATGCTGTTTCACAAAATGTTCTGTACATAAGGTTATCCAGAGGCCACCATAGCCTCTCTGAGCCAACTCTTGCCACTTATATGCAGGTTAAACTCCCTTAGACGTCATTGAAAGTCTTGTTTGAGAAAGGACTGCAAGATTTGACTCCAAGTCAGCAGAACTGTAGTTTTTTTGAGCTTGCTGTTCCCTTCTTGAGCAGTTTAGAGAAAAATATCCTTAAAAAACAGAGGTTTGAAGAGTTTGATACAGGAAGCGACCACACATGTAAAAGAGACCCTTCCTTCGTGCATTTTCTTTTCAGATTTAATCATGTTTGTTTTGAGTACACTTTGAGACTTATTAATATTTAAAGAATTGCATTAATAGAAACCAGTTTCAAAATGGCTATGCCCCTTTTTCTAGTCATCTCTTTCCTTAGTTGCTGAGATTTTTGGCTGTGCTGTAATGTACAACAAGAGTTTATGTGTGTGTGAGTGCACGCGTGTGTGTGAATTTTGTTATAAGATGAACACTTTGTGAAACAGCATCTCTATAAATGAGACTGTACAGAGTTTGATTACTAGAAAGGGGTACATTGCCCCTCAGTATTTAGACAATAAGTTTCTAGCGAGATGTACACACAGGATTCTCTCATTTTTGTCCATGAAGTAAAAAATAGGAATACTCTTAATGTTACATAGACACACACATACACAAATATATCTAACTGTACATAAATGTTCATATATGCTGTGTATATACATGTATATATGTAAATACATTATATACGTGTATAGGTAACATACATTTTGTAATCTAAAAGAACAAAAATGTAAAGAACATGCATCCTGAGAAAAGCTTGAATCTTGTGGTTTGTTAGAAAAGCATCTAAATGTAGATCCAGAGAGGTTTGCTGATTGTAAGGCATTCTGGAGAAGGTCATGCAATTGATGCTGGTATTTACAAGTGTGGCTGAAAGCTAAGGTGTGAGAATATGTCACATCATCTGTCTGCAGACTTGTCATTTAAGAAGACTGGGCCAAGATTATAGCAGCTCTCCCCTGCCTGGCAATTTAATGACTATTTCTTGGTTGGCGTAGCTCTTCAAGCATATCTCATTCCTG
>NW_005841934.1:2176809-2222893 GCF_000455745.1 Alligator sinensis
TCCTAGGTTGTGCAGCTAGGACTCTCCCCATGCATTTGGTAAAAACCACTCATAAATCTAAGTTCTTTGTGTTGATTCTTAGTGCAAAATGAGTATGTGTGGGAGTTATACCTTTCTGAGAAATTAGGCTTAACTTGGAAATATAGCCGTAAGATTAGCTACACTGGAGCTAAAGTATGCTGTACCCTGCTTTAGCCTGAATACAGTGGAAATATCCTGTTCTTAACTCCGTTATTCAGAATCGATAGTGATAAATAAAACAAAAGCCTTCAAACACTCCATAAATGGACTATATGTTGACTATATTTCAAAGGCTTAGTCTACTCTTGCGGGTTACTAATATGAATTAGGCGAACTATACTTTTGTTAACTCAGTTTCTATCCGGCATTACCATGTGCTCTAGAAAGCACACAAGGTTGGAGAAAGATCTTAGGTATGTATCACACAGACTGGGTTGCTAGAAACTGTAGTGCCAAAAGAAACTCTGTGAACACTGGCAAATTGTGAAGGGGAGATAAACAGAGATAGAATAGCATGAAAATTATGGCTATGAATAAAAGATTTACCTTCCAAAACATGCTTTTTAAATAGCTTGTATCATCACAGTATACAATTTCCCTCTGCCACTTGCTTTCCAGTAGTGAGGTTCTCCAGAGAAAAGGAACCTGAGCCTTGCAAATCAAGAAAATCAGCAATTGTTCAATAACTGAAAAAGGACGCTGCATGAAAAATGGCCATAATGATCTGGAGTTGTTCATACAGTATCATTTTATTTATATTGATCTCTATACAGTGTTTGCATACAATAAAATATCTTAGTCATTTTGCAGCATAGAAATAAATGTAAGTGTCTAACAATATGCTGTCTGTATCCTTTTCCCAAATGTGTGCTTGCCAGCAGAATATTTTCCAATTTGTTTGCCTTCTTTCTCAAGCAAATAGAAATATTTTTCTACCAAGGACAATTAAATCTGTAAACAGAACAACTATTTGGAATCCAACTAAATATACAAGGGCATATTTCTAGATATTTATGAAAATACAGCTGCAAAATGCTATAGTGATATAAAAATAAATAAAGATGGTTGCCACCATTAACACATCAACAAACAAAACACAAATTCTCTTATTCTTCCACTTGTATACAGATGTATCTCCACTGATGGCACTGGTATGAGGCCGCAATACGATGGCTGCAGTACTAAAATAAGCCTTGTTCATCTATACCCACTCACTTGTACCATGAAGCATAAAAATGCATCCTTTAACAGTCAGAGATGATAGCTGCTATCGTATCTGATTCTCAGATCTGTTTCATTGGTTTTATATTAGTGTAACCCCATGGAATTACAGGTAATCTATGCAGGGTGAGAGAAGGATGCAGCCCACCACTATTGCTAGTGAGATAGAGGTGGGTGCATAACATGTCTCAAAAAGAATTAGCTGTGTTCCCGGTACCGGATCTTTATTAGAAAATAGTGTTTATAAACCTCTGGCCAGGCACTGTGTGCTGGCATCGTGCCATAGCATCTTGGGTGGATTTTTTTCCACATCTCTGGAAAGAAGGATGGCTTATTATTGCTATGCAAATAAGGGGGGCCCTTGACACAGGCTAATAATTGTAGCAAATGTCTTGCAGACCCATATCATACGTTACTGTGCATTAAATATATAGCTGATACTATTTATATTAGGAAGCAAGAAAGATATCCACTATCATGCCAGATATAAAAACATTACTTGTTTTCAATATCGTATGTTTGTCTGAGAGCAGAATATTTCACCATGATGATAGTTTTCCGTTATTTAACACTTTTCATTTTCCAGTGTAGATTATGCCTTCCAGGTAGTGACTTTATAACGGAGGATTTTATACTGCTCAGGTTCTTATACCCTGCTCCCCAGTGCGGTATCTCATGGGGCTTGCTCTTTATTGCTTATCTGATCATTATGCCCTGTCACTTTAGGAGGGGGAAAACCCCACCTTTCTTGCATGAAGATTGTCATGTCAAGCAAGGAGAATTTTTCTGCAAATTTATGGCTGATTTGACTAGGTGTTTCACTGAAAGGGAATTTCCTTTCTAAAAGTCTTCGAAGTGTTCTTTATAGGTTCTTTGTACAAAAAATATCTCAAACAAAGCTTGGACTAGAAACTTCAAGTCTGATTTATCTTTGAGTCCTAAATGACATTTTGTGCACTGGCCTGTTCTTCAGCAGGTAGGGTACAAATATTAGAACTTACTCCCTATGGGCTGTTAAACCTTAAAATTGTCCATCAGGTTCTGTCAGACTTCATAAAGTTTGCCATAGACCGGCTCGCCAGCAGACTTTGCAAGCACGCTGCTGTAGTACAAGGAGGTTACAGTCTGTGAAGATGCTGTAAGAGGCATGCTTATGATTTCTGTATAAATTTTGTATATTGATTTTAAACCTACAAGGTATACTGCCACGTTTCTTTGATCAGTGTACCTGTTCTGAGGTTAGTAAATTGGCAACAATGCCTTGCATTTGATCTTGGTCTTCTTGTAAACAGGCGTGTTTTTGGTGTTCTCGGTAGTAGCTTTAACCATTAATTATTTGTCTAATTAACGTCATCATACCTGGACCGTGCTATTGAAGCAAGGAGTAAAAACAGCCTTCTGATTGGTTCCATTCTATCTCATATTTTATATCAAACAGCTTTCTAATGGTGTTTGTTGCAGATTGATTTTGTATGGAGAAGTTTGAATGCTGGTTGTTGCTCTTTCCCAGAGGAGCAGAATGGGTTTAATGCAGCAGTGAAAACACTGATGCTCTGCTGTGTGATATTAACCTTCCAGCAACTGATGACAAATTTTAGCTCCAATTCCCAGGGAACCATGCTTTTTTTTAATAGTGTTTTCCTCTTAGCAGACATCTCTCTTAATGAATGAGAACCAAAGACTATCTGGGAAGATCTCTTCAGGTTCCTAGAATGACCAGTGGATAGCTATCCAAGTCCTCAAAGGTCCTGAATCTACATTGCGTACTGAAAGAAATGGGAGAGTTTTAATAAAACATTTAAAATAATTAAGAAAACATATCACCAAAGCGAAGCCATTACTAATAACACTAGACTAAAGGGAAAATGGAGCATCACAACAAGCAAATCAAAATCAAATCAACAAATTAGTTTCAACATCAGAGTTAAATAATCAAATTAATTTTAAATTTAAATTAATTAAAATAACGCTAAGAATAATCAATCTTGATAAATTCTAAAGGGATTCTGAGAAGGTGGCTGCCTGTTTGGTTATACATGCCATCTAAAGAATTTGCCAAAGTTAATCAAATGTATTATTTAAACTGGTCAAAAACATGATACTGGGACCAAGTAATTTAATGTCTAAATGACAACCCCTGAGCCAATTACAGAGCTGCCTTCTGAGAATTCAGTGCGTATGTAGTGGATATTCTCTCCCTTCTCCCTCCAGACAGAAGTATAACAGAACAGACTTGAACAAAACCCTCCCCGTAATTAGAAATTTGTCAGCTCTCACTTACTGGAAACGAGAGAGGAGAATTTTCAGTTTTTTAGGACTTTTAAACATAAAACACAGCATACTCTTGAAATAGTATTTAGGAATGCTTACGCCAAATTAATTTTTTAAGCACCTTCCCTATTTAGACTTTTTGGGTGTTTACTTGCAGGCACGTAATTAACTTTCACAACTTGAAAGTTGATCATAGGAGAAAGAAAGAAGTAATCTAAAAAGGCTGCACTATCTCCTAGCTAGTGAAAGGCACAGAAGAAAATCTAAAGGAATTAGGAGAAAAAGAGTTTGCAAACTTTTCAGCGCTCCCAGACCTCTGAACTTTGTAAAATACGTGCCATGATTGTCGTCAAGAAATCAGATGGTGACGGTCAGCTGGCACAGCTCTTTCTATGGGTGGATTTCTTTAGGTGGTCAAAGGGTGTGGGGCCAGTTGGCTTATGTCTGTCCCCAAAGAGACATTGAGGATTGTCAGCTTTCCTTCAGGTGGCTTGCTGACCACAAGAGTTGAGGCTTCCTGACCATATATCATTGGCTCTTATAATTTCTAAAGTCAGCCTTACTGTGCCTCCCTCCAAAGTCTTTGCACAAATCGGGTGTCTGACCTACCTTGGAGGCAAGTGACATATGAAAGTTTGAAGTTGGTCATCTCTTCACAAGCTTGCGTATGGAAAAGTCCTGCAGCGATTTTAAGTCTGTAACCTTCCTCACCCTACTCCACTCCCTCTCCAAGGTATCAGAAATCTGAATACAGGAGACTGTCTGAGGAAGATGGCATAGTCTTACTTAGTGAGAAAAGTCATTTGATGACTTTGTGTCACCTCAGTTTATGAAATAATGTTCAGTCTAAAAATCCCGTAAGAATAGTGGCTTGAAATAGAAACCTAGGAAAATGCAGTCACTCAGCATTCAGCCACCAGCCAAATTAAAAATAAGTTTGAACAGACTTACGATCAGTTTTATCACCTCCAGTTTCCTCTCAAAAACTTACAGAAGGAATTTATAGCAATCTTTCTATTTTGGAACAAGTCTATAAGTCAAACAACTTATCTTCTGGAATCTTTATAGAGGAAAGCTACTTTGAAGCCTGTCAAGATGAAACCCACTTGAAATACAACATTTTAAATATGCTCTATATATCCATATCACTATTCCTCTCACATAGGCTTGCAACAAACATTGTTTGCATGGAGCGGCTGCTGCTGGATCAAGGGAGACAAAGCATGAAGCAACCATTAATAGGTCCACCTCCCACCCCCTTTGCACCGCTGTTTCTCTCTACCTGGAGGAAGAGCCAGGAGACAATGGAAAGGATATAATTCACTAATTCTGATTGAAAACCTCTTCTTAAGCTTTTCTGAAAAGCCAGGACACACATCAAGAGAAAAACAATTTCCCCCTAGATTGTGCAGTAAGATCTCCAGTTTGATGCATGCCCTTGATAGCATCACAAGATGAGCATTCATTTTTTGAATATTTCAATGTCTTGCTTAATAATTTTGAAGACAACATGTACTATATTGTTCTAAATCTACCTTTTTTTCCTTCAGAGGAACCAGAACAATTGAACTTATATGCAGGTTGACCTATAATTGGGCCCCTGACAGTCTTGACTTACGTGCTCTCAGTATTTACATGCACACAATGAAAATACCAAGTCAGAATTTTCTAGTGCACATTTATTTTAGTATTCTACTTCACTTTTAATCCTTTGGGTCCTTTCTGTGGTTATCTGATTGTCCTGTGGGATTTTATAAAGGAAATAGCAGTTCAAGGTCTTTATCTGCCATTATTGACTTATTCTTGGAAAACAATATTTTCTCCTAAAAGCGAACCTGAAAATGTGGATTGAACTTATAAGCAAAGCAAACCATCATCAGAATAACATGGTGTGCTCTTCTGGGTTATCTCATCCTTGCTTTTATATTCAGTTGTCGTGATACCTATTTTATTTTCCTTGGCTCTATATAATATTGTTGGTACTTTACCTGTCAAATTTTGTTGCTTGAGTATTTTCTTTTTTTTGTGTCTATTTAGTCCTAAGACCTGCTGTATTTCATATTAAGATGATTTTGTTTAATATTTTAGGCTTTTTGCTTTTGCAAAGTAGGAATCCTACATTATCTTTTACTTTCTTTTTTTTGCTCTCTGGAATGCATTGCAACTTGCTTTCTAAAGGGAAAAAAATCCCCTTGGTCTGCAGGTTGGTGGCAATTTGCATCATGAGGAGTAGTTAAGAGGGGCAGCTGGCCCAGACACTAAGGTAGGAGGGGTATTGGAATAGCCCCCTACCCCCATGGAGTCCTTGCTCTCACAGCAAGAGGAGCCGTGAGGTTTACCCATGCTGGGAACTCCCTGGCTGCTGCTGGTCCTTTGAGAGCAGGGGCCTGGCTGGCAGAGCATAAAGCAGCAGCAGCAGCCTGTGTGCCTCCCACTCTGGGAACCCATATGCCTCCCACCTCCCTGCTCTCATACCTGTGCCCGCTTCCATGCTTAGAAGTGTGCACGTCCCCTCTCACTCTCCCTCAGGGTATGTGCAAGACACCAACTCTGCTTCTTACACCTCTGCAATTGGCTATGATAAGATTAAGGTAAAAGGTGACACCCTTATCCCCAAATGTGTTTGAGAGCAGACATTTTTCCTGCCTTTTATGCTGAGAGTCCATCAACCAGCACTTTGCTACAATCTATTTTGAGAGATTTTACCTGTATTCCTGTTCTGAAATGCCCTTTTGTCCATCAGGGAAGTTAGATATTTATCCCAGCAGAAATATGTATAAGGACAAAATGGACTGACAGGTCCCTGTGTTAGCAATATTGTTTACTAATATAAATAATACAGGAATTTCCCCTGTGGTTGGTCCACCAGTATTACTGTTCCATTTGATAAAATTGGTGACAGAAATTACTCTGGAAACTATCAAGTAATTAGCCTCTTAAATATGGCTTTTAAAATCCATACAGCTGTCTCCTACGGAGATTAGATGATGGGGTAGAAAGTTGTAGTTTATTTGCTGAGAAACAAGCCGGTTTCAGGAAAAGTTGCTCTACCACTGATAGTTGTTCCTTCCTTTTCTCACTTGATTTATAAATATTGCTTCCTCTAGGTGAGAAAAATGAACTAGGTGAGGATAGCAAGGGGGCCTAACTGACCCTATTTCCATCTGAAGGATGGAGCATCAAGGTTGTTTAGCAGTCTCTTCCCTTTTTAACCTTCATTTTAATGAGGCTGTGTTGGATATAGATAGGGTATAGTGCTCTCACCTAAAAATTTCAGACCTATTTGTATCAGTGTGTCTTTGTGCAAATGACATGATTTTGCTTTTCCAAATTCCTCTGGGCGTGAAGTACATATTAAGGGATTTTCATTCTTTTTGCCAGCAGAAATGCCTGACCATAAACTACCAGACAACTAAATTAGTTTCTTCTGGCTGCAGACCTAGGCTGCACACATGGATAATTGATGGCCATGCTATGGAACAGGCCAGGTTTTTCCCCTATTTGGGTATTTGTTTTACAAGTAATGGCTAATAGGATAAACTTAGCAGTGGAGGTAAAGAGAAATGTTGTAAATTCCATGCAAGCCATGCCTCATTTCACTTAGGCCATGGGGTCATTGAACTGCACCAGCAGCTACCACCGCTGTCTAGATATTACACTAGGTGTTACAGAAGTCTGGGGGTGGCAAGACCCCAAGATGAAAGATGTTGTGCAAAATAAACTTTCAAGGAGACTGGTTGGCCTCCCTAGACTAGCACCCCAGCTGCTTTACTTTGGGCAGAGGTAGAGGAGCATGCTACTTTGACTAGGGCCAGATCTCTGCTATGAGGTTTAGCAGGCACATTTACACTGGCTAGAAGTCTGACAACATTGTAAATGGCAAACCCCCTGGTGCAGATACATCTATGCCGAGAGAAGAGGTGGCATAGCTATGCCACTGGCAACCCCCCTTCTGCCAGTATGTGGTATGTCTCTATTGACATAGCTGTAATGTAAAGCATAGACCAGTCTTGAACCTTGATGCCGTTGTACTAATTACGGGCTATGTATTCAGAATCTGAATCTCCCGTGCTATCCAAGGTTATGTCTGGAGGACCTGCTTAACAAGATACGAATCCTAAAGACGCTGTGACTCTTCCAATCCATTGTTCTCCCCATTCCTCGGTCTTCTCAGAACTTGTCCTCGCTAGAACTATTGGCAGGAATGTAAAATAATTACGTTTAGACCAGAAGAGGTTTGCAAAGCACTGTGTCTGGCAGTTGTCCAATGTCCATACAACAAAAATGGGCCCTTGGCTCCCTCATCTAAAGAATGTCACAGTTATGAGAAATATTTGGATTTTTTTAATAACAGCATAGTTAAAGGATAGTTTTTGAGGCTCTCTGATCTCAAGGTATGAAGTTGGCATATTTGGAAGGGAAATATGCTGGTATTTATGAGACACAACTGTTTTGGCTTCATTTAGATCTGTCCAGGCTTAAGATCTATTATGTTATCTACTTACCTGTAAAATGTACTTTTATCAGAGAAATACATGATTAGGACTGTTTCTGACTCCAACCCCTTTTTTTTTCAATTGCACCAATTAAAAAACTAGAATACACGCTGTGTAACAAGAGTATTTTGATTATATAGGCTCTTTCTATATTTGTCTAATAGCTGCACAAGCAAGAAAAATCATATAGGAGAAAGACTTATGATCCAAATGAAATACTGTGTTTTGAACTCTTGTTATTTCATTTCTATATTGTCTTAGGGTTTATAACAAGGATGCTTTTATGGGGGAGGGCATTTTTAATGTGTAATCATTTTATCAAGCTATGAAGATTTAAAACAAAATTGTTTAAATTCCATTTTTTGTGCTATGGTCTATGATAGAAGGCCCAATATTAATAAACTAACCTAGTTTCTTTTTCACAATGTAAGTGAAAAATACTTTATTACCCTCTTAACATTGTCTGTGCCACGCTATAGTTATACTTTGCACACGTATTTTTTTAAGTTTCCCATTGTACTGAGAAACTATGCATTGCCACTGCATTCATAAAGAAAAGGTCTGTGTATTCACTATATTAAGCACAGTATGAAAGCTTGTCCCTTGTGCTCAAAATGTAAATTGGACATAGCTAATTGGATCCACTGCGGGTGGTCAGGTTCAGTGAGTGCAGGTTTCTGGAGGGAAGTGTGCCTACGCTTGTCTTCATTCTTAGACAGGAATGAAGCTGTGAGTCCTTAGCTGTGAGTCCTCCTCCAGATGTGTGTTGCTGTTGGCAGGCTTGTATTCATTGCCGGTATTTCTTAAGAGAAACAAAAACATTATACTCTAAGTGTGCGTGCAAGCCTCAAAGTATTCTTTTGTGTTGGACTCAACACCCACCATCGTGATTTTATGAAAAACAGTGTTGTTGAAAACTGTTTACAAAACCCTCTGCTTCCAGTAAAAGTTCTAGTAGACTTGTATGCTATCAGTAGACTCTTTCAGTCTTGGGAGATGTAAAGGGCATAACTCCGAGAGCGGCTGCAGTTCTGTGGTCAGCAGCTGCAGCTGCCGAGGTAGTGAAGAGGAAGGCGCATAAAAGGATGTGGTGCTGTTACTGAAAATACAGAGCCATTTGTGGATGCGTTGTGGGTGCAGTCATGGGAAATGCACAGGGTATAACTCAGTAGGCATCTGGTGATGATGAACTACTGGGGAGGAATAAATGATTGGCTTCACAGAAGAGGCTGTTTTGGTTAGATGTGGGGCTGTTGTTTCTGTGCCAAAAACATGAATACTGTTGCCGTTTTTGTGGAAAAGTGAAATGGCTGATGATGCCTTAGGAGAAATGATCAACTAGTTTTACAGATCGTGCTTCTGCGTTGACCGGTTTATGATGTACAGCAGCCTTAGGAAAATGTTTAGGGGAAAAAACAGACTGCATTGCAATATAAATACTGTTAAAAAAGCAGTAGCCACAAAAAGTATCTTGTAAAGCCAGTTAGGTCTTATTTGGTTTGTAATAGTCACAATCCAGTGGAGAGTAGCCTTTGGATTGCACGTGTCCACCCTGGGGGAGAGGGCACCAACAAAAGATAGCTTTACCGTTGAGCACTGAACATAAAACAATAGTAACTGTTTAAGTAGCTTTTACAATGCTTTTCTGCTCTCTGAGCACTATGCCCATTTCTCAGAGCTATTTAGGGATTGTAAAGGATATTAGTCAACAAGGAATAAACAGAAATAATCTCGAGCCTAGTAGAAATGTGGTGATATGGAGAAGAATGAGAGTTTGCCATATGGATGGTGATGGAATTCGTAAGGAACTGATTTTTGTTTTCAGAGTCTACTGAGACTGCTGCTTATGCTGCTATTATTTCTCCAAAGTTAGTGCGTAGCCACTTCTTGGCCACCAAGAAAATGCTACGGCAAAAGATGGAAGAAGAATTTGTCTGCATTTGCTGTATAATATATGTTATGCAACACCACTGGTTCTAGGATTTGTCGTTTCAGATTAAAGCAGTTTTATATTGAAAATATGGGGATTCACTAAAGAATAAACTACAATTCCCATGCAACACGGTGCCAGATAACTTCTCAAATTTCACTTGGCAGGAAAGGAGCTTTTATAAGAACTTGGCTCACAGAAGCAGTGAGGCTGGCAAGGATGAGATATTAAAAATTGTGTTATTGCTAAGGATTAGAGAAAGTTTTTGTATTTTCTTGCGTCTTAACCAGGAACATGAGTATAAATGAAGAAAGTGTAGTATCACACTGAACACACAAGCAGCACTGAGTTAAAAGAATGTATTCTCCTCGGCTCCTTTTCAAGAGGAGATTTCATGCTCAATTGAATGTTAGAAACAGATTATCTAGAAACATGCATCACGTTTTGCTTTATGTGTCTGCATTTGTTTTCCTTCCTTAATAGCAGAGTATTAAAGCTGTTTTTTGGTAAACAAAGGCTTTTGCTCCAGCCGTAACCCACCTCTTCATCTGTTTTGTGCAAATTTTAGCAGTTAAAGGTTTTTATGAAAAGCTTCATCTTTGGTTATAGTGGTGATAGCATTAGAAACGGAGAATTATGAGCAGAAAACTATTGGAAAAGTTTAGGATTCATAGTTTGTTTTAATGCTATATAGTAATATTCAGGGTTCCCCCCTTTTATTCGTTTTGCAACTTTTTCTGGTAAATTTAACCACATTCTAAGAATGTGCCATTTCACTGAACTTTGGATTGTTCGCCATCTATTTCAGTACAATGTTTGCATTGTACAGTGCCGCAACTGTACACTGGAAGCTGAGGGAGACAAAAAATACCCTTATTCTTACACTAAATGCATCTTCCTACGTTGGTGAATGCCCAGTATCTGAACGGAGGAAGAAATGCTTTTTCAAGTGCCAAGTGCAAGAAGAGGGAGAAGAAGGATGAAAGGGTAAAGAGATATACCTGCAGGGTGTATAACTGCAGGGTGTAAATACCTGATTGAACCCGCTTTGATGGCAAGTTTATGGGTACATGCGCCTAGAGGGAAAGACAAGTTTCTAATGACTGAGAGCACAGGTGGATGGGAAGATGAAATGTCTCAGGATGAGGGAGATAATTAGGAAATGGACTGCGTAAAGGAGCCCTACATCTCAGTGTTTTCATATGCATGGTCTGTTCAGGTGTGTTTGCTTTTAGGGGAAGAGGCGTGGTGGTGTCTTCATCTCAGACCACATGCGATCCTGGGTTGCGGAGGCTCAGTCTATGTCAGAAAAGCTACAGAACCGCTGGCGGGGACTACAACTTCGACCCAAACGATGATATTCGCGACCACTTGTACTCCACGTAGAAGGCCATGTGTGTGCCACACCACAACTTCAGCGCTGGGGAGGCCACATCTGGATCCTGTGTCCAGCTGTGGGCCCCCACCACAGAAAGGATGTGGACACACTGGAGAGATAACACAATGGAAATGGTTGGGGACTGGGGGACAGGACTGGTGAGGAGCGGCTGAGGGAGATGGGCTGATTGAGTCTGCAGAAGGGAAGACGGAGGGGGATTGAATGGCAGCCTTCACCTCCCTGTAGGTGGCTGCAAAGAGGATGGAGCTGGGCTGGTCTCAGTGGGGGCAGATGACAGAAGGAGCAATGGGCTCACGCTGCAGCAAGGGTTGGATATGAGGAAAAACTCTCCCTAGGAGGGTGGTGAAGCACTGGAACGGGTCACCCAGAGAGGTGCTGCAGCCTCCATCCTTGGAGGTGTTTAAGCCCCAGGTAGACCAAGCCTTGTCTGGGATGATGCCGTAGGGGCTGGTCCTGCTTGGAGCAGGGGCTGGACTCGATGTGACCCCCTCAGCGCCCTCCCAACCCTCCATGTCTGTGGCTATATGAATCCTGCGGGCCTCGCCAAGGAGCCGCTCCTAGCTATCCCACACAGGGCAAGGCACGATGCTGAGGCATCCTTTGCCTAGAGCAGCCTCAGCGGCTCCATTAACCGACCGGTCCACAGCGATGCTGCTAGCCCGCGGAGGAACTGCAGCCCTCGGTGCCGCCTGCCCACGGCTCGTGGCGTCCGGCTCGAAGTCTGGGCTGTACTGAGGTACGTCACGGCCCGGGCTCAGACACCCCACGGACGCAGCCGCCGAGAGCGACCCGGGCTGCGCGCCCGCTACGCCCCGCACAAACCATGGGCCCTTGTGGGCACTGCTCGTACAACTGCTTGTACAAGGGGGGAACCCGAGGCACTAATACCATGATTATCGCACAAATGCGATGGTTGTTGCAAATATAATTGTTGTGCAAATATGACAATTGTTGCACAAATATGGTGCTTGCACAAATAGGACTACACAAATATGATTGTTGCACAAATACGATGATTATTGCACAAATATGGTTGTTGCCCAAATACGATGGTTGTTGCAAATGATTATTGCACGAATACCATGATTACTGCACAAATACGATGGTTGTTGCAAATATGATTGTTGCACAAATACCATGATTATCGCACAAATACGATGGTTGTTGCCCAAATGCGATGGTTGTTGCAAATATGATCGTTGCACAAATATGACAGTTGTTGCACAAATACGGTGATTGCACAAATACGATGATTATTGCTCATATATGGTTATTGCACTAATAGGACTACACAGATATGATTGTTGCACAAATATGATGATTATTGCGCACATATGGTTATTGCACAAATAGGGCTACGCAAAAACGATGATTGTTGCACAAATCTGAGAATTATTGCACACACAATTGTTGCACAAATATGATTCTTGAACAAATCTGGGAATTATAGCGCACATATGAGGATTGTTGCACAAACACGATAATTTTTGCACAGATATGATGATTATTTCACACACAGACACACACGTGCGCTATGAAGTGAGCCCGTGAGGTGACAGTTGGCGGGGGCGGGGCACCCCTCGCGCATGCGCGCGGACCAGCCGGCGCGAGCTGGGGGGAGGGGAACGCCTCTTCTCCCGCGGCGTGGACGTCATTAGAACGCGACGCTGACGTCATCCGGGCGCGACGCCGACCCTGCCGCCGGGTGACGCGACACGCTAGCGGCGTGAGTCTCCATTGTGCGGCCGTTGCGGGGGCGGGCGCGGGCGGGAGGCCGTGAGGGCCGGGCCGGGCCCTTTAGCTCCGCCTCGCTCGTGAGGGGGCTCGTCGTGCCGGAGGGCACTGACCGTGAGCACGGACACCGCGGGCACGGGGGCGGGAAAGTGACGAGGGGGCTGCGCCTGAAAGCTCGCTAAGAACTTTGTCATCCAACTGCTCAGTTAGTGTAACGAGAGAGATCGCGTCTCCCAAAGCACCTGGCCTGCCTGTGTCCTTGCACCAACACGGCTACAGCCGGAACCCAGCGCACGGCCGCGTGCGGCTACCGCGCAGTAAGGAGAGAAACAGTATGTGTGAGGACGCAGTGTTCATAAACATTAATTAATATGCACTAGCATGCAGCCCCAGTGCAGTAATAAGAGCAACAATATGTGATAGTAAGCACATGGTGTTAATAAACATTAATTAATATGCACTAGCATGCAGCACGTGCAATAATAAGAGCAACAATATGTGATAGTAAGCACATGGTGTTAATAAACATTAATTAATATGCACTAGCATGCAGCACGTGCAATAATAAGAGCAACAATATGTGATAGTAAGCACTTGGTGTTAGTAACCATAATTAATATGCACTAGCATGCAGCACGTGCAATAATAAGAGCAACAATATGTGATCATAAGTACGCGGTGTTAATAAACAATTAATATGCACTAGCATGCAGCCCCGGTGTAATAATAAGAGGAACAATATGCAATAGTAAGCGCTTGGTGTTAATAAATGTTAATTAATATGCACTAGCATGCAGTCCTGGTGTAGTAATAAGAGAAACAATACGTGATAGTCCGTGGCAAGCATGCAGTGTTAATAAACATTCATTAATATGCAATAGCATGCAGCATATGCAATAACAGGAGAAGCTGTACACGATAGTATGCAGCAAATATGCCATGTTAATAGAAATAATGACATCAGCAACAGGAATAATAATCTCTCTGAAGCTCTGTTTAGGATCTCGGGATTTGCCGGTCTTAGAAGCAAAAGCACACCCAACTTTGACGCGCTGCCTAGAAACCAGAGGGTCCTCTTCCTCATACAAAGGTGGAAAATAAAAGGTGGGTGTAAAATAATGCTTTTTTTGCCCCTTGAGAGCACACGGTTGGCCTTGGCTCACGTAGGAAACTCAACAGCATTCCTTCATAAAAATTGTGAAGAATTCAACTGCCCGAAGTCTGAGCAGTGTAGATTGAGTGACAGCTCACACATGCAGGCAGCAGTACTAGTACAGAGCTCACGCTGCTGCCGCCCTGCACTGCTGCTGCTCTGCATGTGGCCACTGCCACCCTCAGCACCCCGCCCCTGCTGCTCCCTGTGCAGCTGCTGCCACCTCCCCCCACCCCTCCTTCCGAAAAAGGTTGAAAACCCCCCGCCTCAGATAACCAGAATTTTTAGATACCTGGCACCCTCCTTACCCCACTCATGTTGGTTAACACAGCTTGTGCTGTATGTACATGTTTACACAACAGGGATGTGCGTCTGGAGTACAAATTCCTATTTGTATAAATTCTTATCCTTTATGAATTATTTTCAATCTGTTTAGGTAAGAGACAGAGTAGGGTGGCACGTTAGGATGGAAACAGATATCTTTTTTGTGCTGCCATCATATTTTTTTCACGGCAACGCAAATTGTGAACGAATAGACGTTGCTGCACTTTGTCATGGCATGTCAAAGGAGAATCAGTGGTGGTATGAAAGGTAATAATAGACTGTGCCTCTTTATTGTGGTTGATGTCTGTTAGCTCTGGCAGGAGAACACGGGTAGCCTGAGCTGCTCTCACTCTCCAGCCACCCTGGGCAGGCACTCTGGAGGCTTGCTGGCCTCTCAACCCCCAGAACCTCTACCTGGCTTTCCCCGCGTACAGAGAGGCAACCTGGGGAATTTTGGGGCCTGTCTCCTTAAGTGGAGTTACCTGCTCAGCCAGACCGATCCCCCACAATTGCAGGAGTGAGTCTGTCTGAGCGGGGAAAGCTGATCTTGGGGGAGTCTGGCTGAGAAAGTAGGGCTTTCCCCACTTAGCTATAGTTGCCTCCAGTGATCACGTTGCCCTTTGTCCCAGACCATCAAGGACAGGACAGGACAGGAGGTGATGTGTGTTTTGCCTAATGAATCAGTTCATCTCATCCGCTTTGTTTGGCAACATCTATTTCTGGCTGTAGAGGCTAACTTGTTAATTTTCTAATCCAATTAGGAAACTAATAAGGAAATCATAACGTAGAAAAATCAGTCACTGACAAAATATTACTTTGGCCATTTTGACCTTGTTTCTGTGATGGGATTAATTTAAATAACATAGTCAACCTCTATGTCTGGTGACATTCTGTTTAAAGTGATGGTACTGGGAAGAAAAGAGAGAGGCTTAGGTATAACGAACTCACGGCACAGTTAGTTTTATAGTGCATAATAAAATTGAAAACTTTACATTGTAAGATTCTTAAGCAGGTACCTATAAAGTTCACTTGAAAGAATAATTACACACAATGTGTCTTACCTGTAGGCGGATTTCTTAGTAATTTATTTTCAAATATTTGATGTCAGAGATTCAAATAAGACATTCTGAAATATTATTTCTATGTGCTAGTTCTTGGCCACTTAATTTTAAATTGAATCATTGAAATGTCTAATGGAAAAATTGCATTAAGTACTTCACCTCTCTTCCCTAGAGCAAGATGTCTGCTATGTCCGACATAGCGTAGTTCCTTTGATTTCATAACCTGCTTTCATATTCCCCTCCAATACATTTTAAGATATTCAGAGTAGTTTTAAATCTTCTTTGAGTGACAGTTGAGCAGTATTCCTATCTTTAAAAGTTCCATTCTGTGCGCTGAAAAGAAATTCCACATACGCATGACTTTTTTCATTTGAAGGGTAGGCTTGGAGTGCTCATAAAGGCTGAATTTAGTTCACTTGTCAATTCTGCCACTTTCTGTGAAATCTTTAGTTGTTGCTGCTTTCAGCTTGAGTATTTTTTTTTCCTGGGGAGATCAGTTGGTATTGTTTAGACAGATCTATCCCATTGGATGTTGTTAATTTCAGTCAGTGCTACCACGTACATTTCAGTGCGTGGGAGTTTTGAAGTAAAGTGTAATTGAGTCCCTTCACAAACTGTATTTAAACCATGGTGTTTATAATAATACTATTTTTAATTGAGCAAACCCCAGGCAATAAAGGTAAAACAACACTGGACAATGGAAGTCATGTACTAACTAAGCAAGTTATTCGCCCGCTCTGCTCGGCATTGGCGAGGCCGCAGCTCGAGTACTGCGTCTAGTTCTGGGTGCTGCACTTCGAGAAGCATGTGGAGAAGCTTGAGAGAGTCCAGAGAAGAGCCACTCGTATGATTAGAGGTCTGAAGAGCAAGCCATATATGAGGAAAGGCTGACAGATGTGGGACTGTTCAGCATAGAAAAGAGAAGACTTTGGGGGGAGTTGGTGGCAGCTTACAGATATATCAAGGGCTAGGCGAACAACTATTCACCAAAGCACCCCAGGGGAAAACCAGGAGCAACGACCATAAACTTTTAGAAGGAGGTTTCAGACTGAATATAAAGAAAAACTTCTATATGGTTTGTGGGACCAGACTCTGGAATAGACTCCCAGCGGGGCATCAACCCTGGAGATCTTCAGAAGGGGAATGGCTGAACACCTTGCTGGGGTTATTTGACCCCAGCAGTCTTTCCTGCCCAGAGCAGGGTGGCTGGACCCAGTGATCTCACGAGGTCCCTTCCAGCCCTAAACTTCTGTGAATCTGTGTAAGTAGATGTGGTTTTAAGGGGACCGTTATTTCAGTTGTAGGGGGAGCCAGACGTAGGCTTTTCCAATGTTTTGGACATTACTACTTAATGCAGAAGTATAGAAATGAGCAGGTAACTTCTAACTTTTATGTTAGGATTACTTTCATAATTCCCAATACATATAAAAAGAATGTGTGCCTAAATCTGTGGTAAAGAGAATTTCTTTTATAATCCCTGGATTTGGACAAACATCTGCTTTAAAAGGAGAGGGGAAGCTGCTGCTATGTCACAATATAACAGATGATGTGCTCCTGTTAGGTCTGCCTGATTCTGTTAAATTGCCCTACTTTTAACCCTGAAGGAAGCAGAGTTAAAGTTGCTGTGGTTTTGCTACACTTGCATCTTTACAGAATAATAGGTAATTCAGTAGTTACATCCTCTCCCTTCATATATGTATCCTTTGATACTGGTACCATTGTTATACCTGTCTATAACCCCTGGAAAGTATGATTGTAGTCTCCAGTGATTTTGTTAATGGAACGGCTAATACTGTTTTTACATGCTTATTCTTCCTTTCATGTTACTCAGGAAATGAAAAGTCTACTTTAAATATTTAAAGTATTTGAATATGCAGAATAATGTTTATATTTAAATATGTTCCTGCTATACCCCATCCTTTTATTGACTTTACTGCATTAGCCCTTCGTTAGAATTATCATGCAGTTTTTCTAAGTGAAAATTGCAGAAAGCATAAATGACAGGGCAATATAACAATGACCTGGGTCAGCTAGCATAACTTCTTGCATAGAGCAGGATTATCTAGCCATCTCACATGTGATAACCCTGTGTGTATATGAAAGGATTTGTCTTTTTTGCAGCTGTATTGTATAATAAGCTCATGCCCTCTCTTACCCAGCTCTGTTTCTGCATTGCATTAGATAGATTTCCTCTCTTTTGGAAGTGAACTGGTAAGTCTTTCTCCTGCAATGGGTAGCTGTACATTCATTTAAACTTATTTTAAAACTGTCTCTTTCTCCAAACCTCGAAATATATAATTGTTTGGCTACTTGAACAGTAACTTGTGTTTTTTTATATTACAGTAGCATCAGGAGGCCCCAAATATATTGGTCCCCCTTGCATTTGGCACCTGCAAAAAGAGCTTATAGTCTATAAAGACAAGATAGAACAGGTGCATAAGAATGAGGTGACAGCTTAACAAAAAAAAGCAAAAAAAAAAGCAAGCATATTCTACATAAGCTAGCTATTGACATGATTAGTCTGTCTTTTAAATCAGTAGAATTTCCTGTGCCTTGGGCCAAATTTACCTGGCTGAAGTCAGTAGAAAAACTACTATATGCTTTATTAGAATGAGGACTTACCTCATAGAAGGGCTACAAAATCTAGCCTACCTGTGATGTGCTTATAGTTCCTTTTATTTTATGTCCTGAATACATTTATTTATTGGACCTGTCCAATAGTTCTCTCTCCAGCACCATTCTTTTTTCTTTTTCTAATTTAACGTGCCTTTTATTTATTACTTCTGTTTGCATTGTTCAGAACTTTTGTAGCCAGTTTTACATTACTCTCAACAGGGTGGCATACTTTTTATTTCATTATTAGTTTTCCAATTTCCAGGAGAGCCTGTATAATAATCTTGATTAAAGTCTTAATAAATTATGTTCTTTCTTGTCCTTTTCCAAACGTTCCTTGTAAAGAAGCATATCAGGTTGCTTTAGCATGCCATGTTCTTCATATGTCCCTGTTGTTTTTCACTTGCCATGTTCTGTGCGTGTGAGCATTACAATTTTAATCTAATATGAACTTTTTAAAAATAAAAAAAACCACTAAATCCAGACTTAGGTAATTTTGGGAGCAGGTTGCAATTACACATCTTTGCAGAATTGATGGCTGGTCCGGTATTTTAGAAATACATAGAATTCTGATGATCAGTGATAAATATGCAGTGTCAGAGTTTGGATCCTTTGAGTTTTCTTAATTAAGTTATTCAATAGTATTTTTAAATATTTTTTTGCAATTGCATACTAGCACAACCAGATACAGTTATATTGCATAACAAAACAGCTCTGCAGTGTTCAGCATTTTTGTTGTTAGGGACATAATAAATCATTACATTTATTTGAAGAAAACCTGATTCTAATAAACTCTGTATCATAGGATAGCTTTCTGGTTAGAGGGAGTTGAGTCTCGTCCCACCTGTGTCTAATATGCTGCCAGTTAGCTGATATTCTGATGGCAGGCTTCAGATGAGAGCTGGAGGCTTGGTCACCCTAAAAGCCCTTGAGCTCCTGGAAGGAGGATTGCTCCTACACAAGCCTTTGGCAAGGTGAAGACCCCAATTAATATGCACTCTTAGTTGGAAGACTAGGTGGCAAGGAACAGATTGCAGAACTTTGTCAAAACCAAGTAATTGAATGCCTCTGGCACAGTGGAAAGTCCCAGCACAGTAAAAATCCCAGCCAAGTCCAACAGTCACCCTCGTTTAATTTTCAGCAGTCCGTGTGATTGGCTAACCCTACACGTCGCCCATTGGCCGGTTTCCAAAACTATACCCACTTGGCAAATAGTGATTGGCTTATAACCATACAAAAGTAAAAGCAGTTTCCGCCCTCGTTGGAGAACTCTGCATGCATCCTGGAGTAAACTTGGCGGACTGATCACCCACCAACGACTCCCTGTCACCGAACTGCCTGACGTACCCCCTCCCCTGCATGCTCAATAAGCCGTTTACGGAACGTCTCGTCTCGTTTTAAAGAGCTCTCGCTACGTTTGTACTGCAACCAAAGTCAGCCTCCTTCCTGCACTGCACGCATCAGCAGCTTAAGTAAACAATCTATTTTTTACCAATACGCATCTGTGCCTAATTCCGCTCCATTCGCTGAAGTACCCACCTGGTGCTCCGGGCTACCGGCCATAGCCCGGCAAGTCAGTCGGACACCACATGGCGTCACAAACAGGATCTGGGGAAAATGCGATGGAGTCGGAGTTAGTTAAAAACTGCCTGACCCTGGCACCCCAGTCGCGCAGCCATGAACTGCTTGCCCGGCTCCGTAATAACTTCGAACCGGAGGGCCGCACCGCGACCGAAGGGACAGGCCCCAAATGGGACAAAGAAAAAATGATTAATGTACTGTTCTGCACAGTTTCGCTCCTACTACGCGAAAATGCGAACTTAGAAACCCAGCTAGCCACGTTCAGCAAAGCTGCCGTGGAAATGGTGGCGCGGCACAGCCCTGAGCCACCGCCCAAAAATGGCGCCAGAAAAGAGGGGAAGTGCCCGGAGAGTCTGGAAAAGAAGGGGAAAGAGGGCGGCGCTGCGAAGGAGCAGGCGGGAATCTACCCAGCGACCCCGCCCCTTGAGGTGGCGCCGCTCCCAATGGCCCCACCTCCCTATTACGGGGAGGAGCCAACGAACGGGAGGTTATACCCGACCCCCCCACCGGGCACGCCAACGACCCCAGCAGCCGCTCACCCCATAGCAATAGTCAAACAAGTAACTGACCCGCAGGGTGTAACCCGCACCACCGCCACCTACCGCACCCGTACTCGAGCTGAGCTACAAGAGTTGTGCAAGGAATCAAAAATAAAATCCGCCGAGACATTAGTCATATGGCTGGACCGCCTTGTGGTGGAGTACAGATCGAAGCTGTTAGACTTGGAGGAGGCCAGCTTCCTAACTCGTCAGGCCTCACGGAATAGGGGGCACGCTACCGACCTAGAACTGGTAGTAGGTAACACCCACCGGAACATCCCAATCCCATACCTCGACACAGGACAAATCGATCACAAATCCCGCGCGGAGGGATGGTCGCCGGCAGCCTAGTCTACCCCCACGTCCGGAACCACAACATCCGAAGTCCGCACCAGACGAACTCATCTAATCACAAATCGCACCCACGAATATACGGAAAGAAGAATTGTCAACACCAACTCGTACCCGAACGCCCACCCCGCACACTTCAAAGGGAACGAAGAACGACAACGAATTTAAACCCACCATAAATGGTTACCAAACACAGTAAACAAATTTACTGTTCTCAAATTTTCCTTCACAGGTCAGAGACACGCGACGGCAACAGACCCAGGCAGAGGAAAAGCGCCACCGCAGACACAGAAGCCGACATGTGACGTCACCATGACACCTAGCAACACCTTCATATTTGGACTTTTCGTAACTAACCTAATCCCACTAACTTTTTCATTAGATGTAGGAGACCCTGCACAACCCAACACTGTTTTAACCCTTTTATCATTTTGGGCCAACGCTGTAGACAACCATACAAGTCAGAATGGCCTTACTGCTTGCCTACGCCTTTCCCTCTCTGTTACCGACCCCATTTTTACCCCTTACCTACCCCCTTGAACGTCATGGCCTGGTTCGAAGCCAGGTCCAGCGAAACCTCAATGAACGTAACTACTCCCACTCAAGGAGGAAGTTACATCACCCACCAATATAAATGGCCAAAGGGCCTTAACTTCTCCCACATTAATATAACCAATCCGTTTGACCCAACCAGTCGACGGTGCAAAGAGGGGTACAATAACTGTTTTTGCTCTGCGGTCCCATGGGGAATTAACCCCCAGGGCATAGAGTGGTTCAGGCCAGATAACTCTCTGACCTGGGACCCGCGGACCGTAACTCCCCCCTGGTACCTCACTCTCCCACCCTGTGCCAATTGCAAGCCAGGTAGCACCTCCGTCATCACCCGGTCGCCACTAGTTAAGCCCACACCTATAGTCACTTGGAATGTATCTTTAGCCGTCAACATATCCAGTAATCAAACTTGGTATTCGTTTTATTACCCCGCTTTGCGTGTGGCTTTAATAAGCTCTGCCTGTCACAGTGGTGCACTACCTGTATTACAGTCCGGTCCACCCGAGCGAGCCCGACAAGCCTTCCAATTCTCGGGTAACTGTGCACAATTGTCCACTCCCACCCCCTTAGGAATGTTATGGGCTTGCTCGGACGGCTGCTTGTATACGACCCTCCCAGCCACGCTTTCGGGAGTACAGTGCTTTTTGACCACCGTATCTCTCTGTCCCCCTTTGTATGCCATAACCTCAAGGCCTCCTAGTCTAACATTACTCCGTCGTCACAAGCGAGAGCCAGTCTGGAGTTCCCTCTCTTCAGGGGAAAAAGTTGAACAATTCTTTAAATGGGGACTGGAAGGCTCCCTTGGATGGGGAATATTAGGTATAGGCAAAGCGCGAGTAGCTATCGCACAACTCGCCGAACAAGTAGAATTGCTTGCCAACCATACCGCCAAGAGCCTAAATTTACTCAATCGGCAGTGACGAGCAACATCTCATATGACTATGCAAAATCGCCTTGCCCTAGACGCAATGCTCCTCCAGCAGGGAGGCCTATGCCAATATCTTAATCTATCCCGCGATCTCTGCTGTATTAGTATTTCAAATGTCTCGATCCCCTTAAATAATCAAATCGAGGCAATGCAAAAAATCGCCACCAACACGAACAAAATCTCAGGTATCGGACAGGGATGGCTATCTAGCCTCTTCAACCCTTTATTACCTTGTTATTACCCCTCTTTAGTATTGGTATCTGTATATGCGTTGTTTGTTGTCTGATACAGTATCTTAAAAGCAAACTTATTTCGCTATTTGCTTTTGTATATACCCGTTTGCTATAAGAAACCCCTGAACAAGACGACGACGACCTAACCGGCTTATAAGCAAAATAGTTCCAACTGTGCCATCGGCAAGGGGACATGTCAAAACCAAGTAATTGAATGCCTCTGGCACAGTGGAAAGTCCAAGCACAGCAAAAATCCCCGCCAAATCCACCGGTCACCCTCGTTTAATTTTCAACAGTCCGCATGATTGGCTAACCCTATACATCACCCTTTGGCCGGTTTCCAAAGATATACCCACTTGGCAAATAGTGATTGGCTTATAACCATACAAAAGTAAAAGCAGTTTCTGCCCTCGTTGGAGAACTCCGCACGCATCCTGGAGTAAACTTGGCGGACTGATCACCCACCAACGACTTCCTGTCACCGAACTCCCTGACGTACCCCCTCCCCTGCATGCTCGATAAGCCGTTTATGTAATGTCTCATCTCGTTTTAAAGAGCTCTCGCTACGTTTGTGCTGCAACCAAAGTCAGCCTCCTTCCTGTGCTGCGCGCATCAGCGGCGTAAGTAAACAATCCATTTTTTACCAATACGCATCTGTGCCTAATTCCGCTCCATTCGCCGAAGTACCCACCTGGCGCTCCGGGCTACTGGCCATAGCCCGGCAAGTCAGTCGGACACCACAGAGAGAAGCTGGCTTGGGCAGTGGGAGGATGGTTAAAGACAAACTTGAGGCTTTGGGGCCTACAGAGTTCTTCCTGTGCATGCGCTCTGAGTCCTTCTGATGGTACTTAATTTCTACAAAGTACAGGCACTTGTGTGGACAGGCAGCAGTCACCTAAAGACAAAGCCACGTGCACCGTCAGCCAAGTGCTGTGAATATAGCAGCGGATGCCTTCCCTAGAGAGGACTTTGCAATCCTACTGGCATGACTAGTCTAGCAGAGCTCCCAGAAGCTTGTAAGCATCTGCATGTTGCCAGACCAGTTAAATGTAGTTATAGTCTTGATCTGGTTTGCTCTTCAGCTTCATAGGGAGAGCAGCTTTTGAGTCAAATTTACTAATGTTTCTCCTTGCTGTCTGTGAGGATGTGGCCTTTGAGAGGCGTGCCTCACAACAGTCAATCCTTTGAAAGTACAGGTAGTGCAGACAGGTCCTGTTTGAAATCCTATGAAAAGATACTTTGCCAACAGCCACTCTTGCTTCAGTGTTTACAAGGTAATACAACTGCAGAAAGCGTTTAATCTTTTTACTGAAGATAATTCAACCATGGTCAAATGTAGTACGGAAAGAAGACAATAACGGAGACAGTGGCTGATGCTGTTGCAGCTTTGCGTGCTATTTTGAGCTGATATCAGTAATAACAATTTTGAGGTCCTTGGGCTTTCACATAGCTCCCTCTCTCTCTTTCAGACCTTTTGCTTAAAATGTTTTCCCTTGTTTCTAGTATCCATTGTGCTTATTGTCTCAAGGGAAGAGTCAGAAGGGTGTGATACTGAGCTGCCCTAGTTTAACTCAAATGTATAGCATTCATACTTGTGTATAATAAGGGCTAAGTACATGTTAAAAAGATTAAAACTATGTTAAAAACTTTTAAATCTAAGGAACAAAAAGTAAGTGTAACCACTTAAAGCAATGTTCTGAAAAGGGTGAAAAACCTGAAATTGTATATAAATGTATGTGAATAAATAGTGGTGCATGTTTACTAGTTACATTCTGCTTTTCCAGCAGGACCTCCTCCACCACTCTGATTTACAGCCTGTAAAATTTTTATGTGTAGTTGTACACACTGGAGGAAAATTACCATGAGCAATGTATAAATTTATATGAGGTACTGCACTACAGAACAAAAACACCAGTTTCTTTCATAAAAATGGCAGTTGTTCTGGCAGAATTGGTTAGGCAATATTGTATTTTCCAAGCATCGAATTGTTGGTGTCCTGGAAAAACATGTTTATTTAGACTGTCTCACATAGAAGCAGCCTGGTAGCTTTAATGTTCTGTTTTCCCATGGAAGGACCGTGGAAAGAACCATTACTTCTTTATAGGAAAGTTCATATTTCTGTTGACAGTATATAGACAAGTAGAAGGTGGATGTCAGATAGATCATACTTGGACAGTTCATTAAATTCTGATGGCTAGTGTCTGATTTTCATAGGCTATAAGATAAATTTGCTGCCTACAAAGTATCTTCTAGGGGACCAGGATTATATTTCAGTTTGTACTCTGTAACAGAAGTGACACTGTTAGGGAAACAACAAATAAGCCATGCTCTTGTGCCTACAAAAACAAGCCCTTATTTCTGAATCATCATTTACTATTGGTGTTGTAGCTGGCAAAATTATAACATTTTTAAGGCTGTGTCTTTCTGGAAGTTGCATGATTATTTAATTAATTTTTTACTGTTAACTTAAAAAAAAACAAAACAAGAAAAAAATGACAATAGGTGATGGAAGAACAGAATCTGAATCGAAGAGGGAAAACAGGAACACATTATGTAGTTACAAAGGCTGCAGGCATATCTTTGTTTTAGTTCTGTTTTCTCTCCTATTGGCAATCTCATTGAGAAATGCGATCTTTTTTTTTTAGGGTTTCAAATAGTCTCAGGTTCTCTGACTTTGAGGTGCTATGAAGCCAACTCAGTGAGTAGGTAGATTATCACCTTTATGCTTCTGTCAGTATCTGAAACTACCGATTCATTTAATGATGGTTACACAGCACTGCTGCCTGTAGCCTCATCGACTTAATACTGAGGCTATGTCAGTAGTTCAGAGAATACGCTGATTCTTCTTTCACATGGTCTTATTTTCATAAATAGTTTTAATATTAGTACAGAGGTCACAGTATTTTAATACTGTATATTTAAAATTTAAGTGGCCAATATACACTAGCCTTAGAAAGTGTTCCGGGCCTAATAACCTATTGGACTGAGTCTGATCTAGGGACTTGGTACAACACTGTGGATATGTCAGTTCCACTTAGTTTTCAAATTTGCCTTTTTGAAATACTTAATTTAAAGTCCTAAATGAGCAGATTATTTAAACCAGATTAACTCTGTGGTTATTATTTTTTTCATTCAGTTAACAGACTAGATGTGGTGAGATCTAAGTATGCATTTAACTGTTTGTTAGTTTAAGGCCTAAATTCATATAAAATAAATTATTTTACTTGGTTGTAAACAAACTGAGACACAGTAAAGCGATTTTAAAAGTTAGATACAATGTCAGGTCTTAATTTGGTTTTAGTTTGCAGTGTAATTGGAAGTTGATATTTTACATAAACAAATGATATAATGGTTCCCTAAAGTGTAACTGATCTGTGAATTATCCCAGCTGTATTTCTAGTTTAGAAAAAATATTTTAAAAGTAATAATATATGAGCAGCAGCTTTGCAATGCTCGCTGATATTCCTGTTGTGGCTGGACTTGCTGCTTTTACTTACTCTTCCAACCACATGTTGCTTCTGCTTTGCCACCTGATTCTTATTAACCCACATGGTATCTAGAATTCAAATTCATTATTTTTAGATACTTTACCAAGTTGTTTGGTATCCTGTGAGTCAAAACAACTGATTTAATTGCATACCTAGTTAATATACAGTAGCAAAACAACTAAGCTGACAGATTTTAGATCCGTATCTAAGGGGAATTGGAAATCACAGTTACAGAGAAACGTATGTTTCTTTTTATTTCTTGTTCTGGGACATCTCCTAATGATTTCAGGCTTTAAGTCTCTCTCTACTGTATGTTTCATTATTAAATATTTAAGAATTTTATGGCTGTAATGAACACCATTTCAGAATGGCAGAATATTCTTCATTATACAGACATATTCAGGTCAAATTTGGTTTTAAAATAATTCTGGTTTTGTTTTAAGAAAAAAATCTACAAGTCTAATAAACTTGAGATTCAGAAATATTTTCAATTAGTTTTTCTGCTGAAGTGGAAATGCCACATGGAAAATATGTTCTACTTACTGTATGGACACTAGGTGACTGTTATTTAATCAGTGGAAAAGGTAGTGAAAACTTAAGTTGGAGGGTAAGGGAGTAGATCTCAAGCCAATAAGGTGCAGTCTGCATTGCATAACAATCAATACATAGGATTCTTCTGGTTTAAAGCCTGCAATGGTTGCGTGCACTTGTGTAGGCATGTTCAAGTAAAAATCACCATAAAAACTGTCACATGTGAAATAATTAAGCCATACGTTAGGAGACAGACAGTAGGTTAAAAATGAGTTGGTGGCTTTATAATGAAAATCAGTGTTATCTCCTAGCAGTTAGGAGATAACAGGATGGCAGCTGTTAGATTTAAAACTTGGAACGTATTTAATATTGATTGAATTTTCAGATAGCCTGATTGGATGTATAGATACCAGTGGTACATGAAATCTGATTGCATGTTCTCTATTAACTCAGTACTTAAGAGAGCATTTTAGTACTTCCCCGTTTCTCTCTCTATAGGTAGGAGAATTGATGAAGAGCTTATTTTGATAAGGTTCTACTTTTTGTATACATTTACCTTGAAACTTCCTTTAGTATATATTTACCTTGGAACCTGGATAAACTTCCTCTACATTTGAAATAAATAACAGGAACAAGAGAGAATACCTAAATGGAAAAAGGTTTTGATTCTGTGTAGCCTACTGAAATGTACTTTTCAATTACCCTGAAGATGATTGTTTTCCAAATTTTTCCCTAACATAGAAATATTAGGGTTCTTTTAAAATTGTAAGGGCCTTCGCAGGAACATTTTTACAACCTCAGATGCCTATAAGCATACTGTGTAACCTGAAAGTATTCATATCACCAAGATAACCTGCAATGAGATACTTAGTAGAAAGAAGCATCTCTCATTACCAGTTGAATGTAGTCTGTTTATTAGACATCCTCATATTTTCTCTCCTCATTGGCACTATGAGGAATCATTGCTTATTTTTGTTATGTTGACTCCCCTTTGATTTATACATACTTACTTTGGGAACATATTCCCTCTGTTTTATTTAGCATTCTATGGCCCACTTGTCATAGATTAATCATTACATAGCTTAGTCGCTATTACAGTATTGTGATTGGCATTTGTGACTGGCAGTTACACCCACCTCCCCAAGTGGCTAGAACTCTTACTAGCGGGTTTTTTTTGTGCTTTGTATTAGTTCACTGACTTTTATTTGTTGTCACTCAATCCTTTGATTAGGGTTACCTGCTAAACGGCTAATTATAGTAAGCTAGGTGCAAGCCTTTAGCATATCTATGTAATGAATCAGAAATTATAGGCTGCCTGGTTCACTACTTGCGTGACAGCAAATGCTATGCTAAATGTTACCAAAGTGTTACAAAGAACAAGTCAAACATGCCCAAGTGTCCATACAAAGAGCAGATACTTTGAGAAGAGAGCGACCAGAACAGATTGATCACAAATTCATGTCCTTAAGTCATTGCATACGGTCACAAGTTACATGCATCCTTTGACCATGTTCAGACAAGCATGGACTTTTGGTTCCCCAGGGATAAGTAGCAGCGGCAGACCTTGTGCTGCTGCTACTTGTCCCCGGGGAATGCCTATGCCATGTACACTCTGGCATGTGGCAGGTTACTCTGGGTGGGGTAGGGGAGGCTGAGGCCGGCTGCTGTGCATTACCTGGAGTCCTAGGGGCCTCAGAGCTACAGCCATGGTGCTTCTGCAGCTGAGAGTCTGGCCAGCAGCCAGTGTGTGACTCTGGCCAGCCAGGCTCCAGTTTTGGGCAGTGTGAGCTGCCATCATGTGTGCTGCCCTGCTTTTTTTCTATGCACCCAGGGACAAGCCCCCCCCCCCGGTAGCGGCACGGGGAATGCCTGAATGTGCAGTGTGTGGCGCCACGGACGGGTCTGCAGTGCCACATACCGAACAGCCACACTCGCCTGGGCGCACAGCCACGCTCGGCCTGGGAGGTAACCGGCCTCTGTCATTTGAGCAAGAGGAGAACTGCTTTAACTGGCAGCAGCAGAATGTACCTTTATGTTTTCTGCGAATCGGCCACTGGGGGGCTTTAGCTCTAGGTCCAGACAGACAGATCTCAAAAGATACTGATATAAGCTGTTATAATGGATGTTACAGTTGTGTGATCCTGTAGTGATGCAAGTGTAGCAAAAACCCTGCAGCTTTAACCTTATTACTTCCAGGGTTAAAGTTAAGGTGACATAGCTAACTTGCATCATTCTATGATTATGGTTATATTGTAACTTGAGCAGCAACCTTCCCTCCTCTTTAAAGCACTTACCAGGTAAGCTTGTCCATAGCTTCTGTTACTCATGCAGATTACGTTAAAATATTTTCTGTATTTTGGCTTTCACGTCCCTTTAACTGTCAAGATTTTAAATTCCCTGAGGGTTCAAAATATTGCATTTTTCCCCTTTTAGGATGCAGGAGACGTAACATATTCCAGTTACCAGTGAGCAAATATAGCAACTTGATAAATATGTTTTACGGATAGTTATTTCACTCTCGTGAGATCTTGACCAAGTCCATGAGATGTTTGACCATGTAATAAGAAAGCTGCATATATATCTAGACCACATATTTTAAAAGACGAGCAAAATGTATTTAGTGGCTTTTAACTGTCTTGCTAAGATATTGTCATGGAATATTCCATATTGAAACAAATAAGACTTGCTACATTAAAAAGGAAGTAGCTTAATCCTGTATATATTTATTAATGTTTATCATTAATAGGCTGTGCCATATATACTCACAAAGGAATTTATCAGTTGATAAATAAGTATCAGGTATTCTTCATTTGGTGCAAAATGTCACAACATCTGACATTTTTAGAATGACAAAGATTCTGCTTCTATATAAAAGAAGTGGGAATGTAACAGACTGGGAAAAAGCAGAGGAAAATTTATGGCATGGCTTGGAAGGAACTTAAATTACTCTATTGTTTTTCCTATTTAGATTTTTATTGTCAAGTGGTCATTATATTTTTATTTAATATAAACTAAGAAAAGGAGGGGAAGATATATTTGTTAGTGAAATGGGTGGTGGTGAGAGAGAAAATCAGTATGGCATCACTGATAGCAGCTAGAAAAGCTCTGCTTGTGGCAGAGGTTTCAAAGTAATCTCATAATAGTAACAGCAGGGATCTAACTAAAGTCAAAATTATGGTTACCCACATATGAATCCTTTCCCCTTCTGCAAAGGGCAGCCATGCTATAATTTCCTGCCCATTCATAGCTTTTAAACTCAGCTTTGAAACTCAACAGCTCTATGAGTTTAGTAGCTGTTGCTGGCCAGTGTTCGTCCTTACACCTGTAATACATAAGCAGACACAAATCTCTAATGTGTTGAGCATCCCTGTTCTCTCATGTCTTCTCTCAGTAGATGTATAGATGCCACAAATGTAGTGAAAACGTTTCCCTACTTAGTGAATGTATTTTTACATTTACTGCAATGCGCATTTTATACTAAGGAACTTCAAAACTTGGAGTAGCTTTGATTGGTGAACTTTTCAAGCTCCGGGCCCCTGTGCACTGTCAGAGCTTACTCTGTCTTAACTGCCGCATTAGTGTCTTTAAAAAACTGTCACTAGTGGTTAATTTTTTTAGAACTATATAGTGTTCCAATAAAAAAACCCAGAAACATCTTATTCAAAACGTTCTTTAAATGACAGATTATAAGAATTACAATAAGGTTAAAGTGGCATACCTAAATATGTGTGTGTGTAAATAATTTTTGCGGACGAGATAGTTAACATTGTACTCTTTCATGTCACTCCTCTTGCAGATTAATGTTGTTACCTGGTAAAAGCTGGTGAAATATGTTTAATTGCCAGTCCTGACTTGTCAGAATTACAGGATATTTAAAAAAAGGAAAAAGCAATTTTGACTACTAACTAGGCAAGCCTGGATCGCTTCAGTCTTAATTGACTGATAGATCATATTGAAGCAAGCAAATCTTGACAGAAGGAACTGCTATTGACTGAACTTGGTCTTCATTCAACACAGTACTGTCGCTCATTTTTTAAATTACCTGAGACATCTTTTTTTATAGAAACATTCTTTTTTTCTTTAATGATATGGATGACTGAACTAATTTTTCCTGGAATATGCTAAGCATTTAATAGCCTTGGATCATATTTTTAAAAAGCCAAATTAGTAACCAGTGGTACCAGCAGGCTTGTAATGCAAAAATACATAATGGGAGAAAAAGTTCTAACTTAAATAAGAGCAGGAGCTTCAACTTCATGTTGATATATTCAAATGTGATAACATACATTCAGAAATCATGTAAACTGATGATTAAATTGCAGTAAATCTTAAATTGATATTTACAGCCTTGTTAGCCACTGACTTGCAAACGTCAAGACTATATTTAGAAAAGCACAAGATGCGCACTTAGGCTATGTCTATGCTACAGAAAAATGATACGTTGTTAACTTGGGTTAAAATACCCGTGAAGACAAAGTAACTTGTATATTAAATTAGGTTAGCAGTCTCAGTTCAGCTCCAGGCTCCCTTATATATTTAAAGGCAAGCTCCTCAACTCCAGTTAAAATCCAATTTACCTTGCCCTCACTGCTGTTTTCACTCAAGTTAACTAATTCACACTGGCCAACTTAAGTTCAGAGCACACCAAAACACATTTTCCTCCATATGGGCATATCTTAATTAACTCCAATTCCTGAAGGATAATGATAATAACCTCTTACTCTTATTGAAGCTTATAAAAGTTCTGAGTGCTTAGGTCCAAATAGAAGGTGTTTTGTAGTTTACAGGGTCAGGCCTTCATTCAGCTACCAGACCCTTTAGAAACAGCTATGTCTATGCCTTCAGGTTGCATTGTTTTTTCTCCTTAAGCCAGTTCAAATAAAGCAGGTCTGGGCTGAATCTGTTAAGACTGCTCCCCCTGAAAATGGCCACTCTGCTTCCAGGGAGCTTAGAAGGCATGTAGAGGAGGTGGAAGGACATAATATTGGGAGGGTAGAGAATAAATTGTACAGAGGATGCATTGTGAGGGACAGGAAGGATAGGGAAGAAAGTAGGGGAATGATTTATCCCATATGATAGGTTCAAATGGGATCTAGGCAGAGTCACCACCACACGAGAGTCCCCACCACATGTAGCCTGCCATGATTTCATGTGCATTAATATTGAATTTTCTTTCTGGCAAGATGATGATTTGAAACTGGGAGAGTTCCCTTTACATATTGAAATGTTCGAAGAGAGAACAAAACCCGCTTCTGTGTGTGTAATTTTAAAACCTCATTTTTTGGAGAGGATCTGATTTGAGATTTTTGAACTAGGGTCATCCTTCCTAGCACCAAAATTATTCATAGGTCCATAGAAATCAGGGCCAGAAAGAACCACTAGATCATTTGGTTTTTCTCTCTGTCTCAGACTCTCACTGTATTTCTAAAGTTTTCTGTGATAACCTCAGGAGCTTTTAGTTGCACAGTATTCCAAAGTCATGAAATGCATGCCATAGACAGAGAACCAGAGAGAAAGGAGCAATCAGTGTCTAAAGCACTGAATTTTTAAGGTATGAACAGATGATTCCAGCATCCCTAAGGGTCCCTGCCAACCTGACTTGGATTAGATGAAATCTTATGTATGAGGCACACCAGCCAGGCACTTGAGAGACTTCTCAGTACCATGTCTTAGTACTGGACAGCCATGCTCTATATCTTATCTCTAGCCGTGGCCTAACTCTCATACTACAGAAGAAGGTGGTGGTGATGAGGAAATGCACAGAAGCGGGTTTATACAGTGGGGAAGAAACTTCTTCCTGACCCCGCAGGTGACTGACTGATGCCCTACAGCATGAGATTTGCTTGTACAAGTTACTGTAGAGTTGCAAAGTGTTATAAGCATGTTGGGGAACAAAGCAACAGCAGATGAACAGGGGGCTTGGGTCCACAGATTTCAAATCCAGAAATGACTTGTTTGCTCTTTCTTCTTCCCCTGCGCTCTAGACAGTCCTGTAATACAAATAGTAAATGTTACTACCACTAATTTTTCTGCCTTTTGGAAATGAAAGGTATCAACTGATGACCAAATGCTGGTAGTCCGTGTCATCAGGTTGGAGTTTAGTTCCAGTCTGTTATACTAGACACCATTATTAATGAGCTGGAATTGCTGTGGTTATTCACCAGTAACCCTTGCTGGTTTTTGCAGAAGTTAGTCATCACTAAAAGATTAATGTTTCCTTTAGTTCCAAAATCGAGATGTGTGAAAGTTGTGGACACAAATTGAGGAAATAAAAATGGAGGAGTTTGACTGGTGGAAGGGTCAAGGTGGAAGGATTGCCCTAGGCTGCAGTAGAAATATGGAGGAGTTGAAGTCCGGGAGGTGGGGAATTGAAAGGAATGTCTTTAGCTTTTTTTTCCAAGTGTATATGTGTAGCTGTAGATTTAGATGCATTGCCTGCAGTACAGCATGAAGTAAACGCTTTGGCCAATGAAATGTGGAATTCTTATCAGGATACTGGCATAAAGGCTTATGAGAAACGTGAATGAGTCAGACTATCATGCCATCTTCTTTTTTAGTTGTTCCAAAGCATTTACTATATCTTGTATGATTTACCTTAAAGCATTTTCCCTGCCACTTACATTCAGATTCAAACAGTTCATGCATTCTGGTCTCTTGCTTTTGTTCTGAAGCTGATGTCAAGAAAATGTATCAGTTGACAGGCCCTCTGTAGATTGCACGGCTAAATTTTACCTTACATGCACTCAACTCCTAGTGATGTTCATAGGAATGGCCATTGGAGTACACATGCATGCATTTACGTACCTTCAATTGATTCTGTTTTTGGCAATGCTCTTTTGCAGTCTTATTTGGTACCATCTTGAAGGCAGGAATGAAGAAAGATTGTATGTTTTAAGATCAAATACAGGGTACGTAAAAGTACAGTTCAGAAAATAAGAGCTTTCATCCAGCCTCATTTTATAATGTAATTGGCTGAATGTGTCTTGAAATGCCATCTTTCATCTTACATCCGGATTTAAATCAAGGCAAACTACTGTTCTAAAAATAAAAATCACAAACAAGTGAAAATTGCTAGTACAAGGAAATAAACAATATATAAAATTGAATTTTGTGACAAATATGTACTTACAACTTTGTGTAGCTAAAAGCGTTGCTTTTGTTTTTTCCTCAAGGTTACTTTACAAGGATAAATTATTCTAGAGCGTTAATCTCCTTGTACAGTAGGGTCAAATAACTTACAGGCTTAGAATGGTGAAGCCTTTAAGTCATTTGAACTAGAGGGCACTATGTGACCAAAGAGGGCTTTCATCCAATTGCAACCACCAAAATTACAACTTTGTCTTAAATTCCTACTGATGCTTTGGAGCTTCAGTCACCTTCCTTCTCTAAAGTCACTCACTGAGCACTTGCATGCTTTGAAAAAGCCCGTGGTTTGTTACTTGTATTTTACCCTGCCCACCATTTTGCTCGCTATTTCTACTAAATCAGGATCCTATTGTCACACGACTACATCTTCAGTAATGCAGGAACACATTTGCTTTGAATCTTTGCAGATAAACTTGCCACTTTACGTTCTTTGCTTCCCTTCCCTATCTTGTCATCGAATATCAGTAATATCAATCATATGGAGGAATTTACTTGTTGGCCCAAACTGCTTTTGTCTTGGGCTGATCTCTACACTTCAGTGACTGACTTTCAAAGCATTGTGCAAACAGAAATGAGCTTTGGCTGAAAAGATGGCTGCTCATGACTGCTGAAGGTCACAATTAACTGTTTTACTGCATCTGCTCCCACCACCTTAATCTGAAGGTATATTCTGTATAGAAAGTGATTGTTTCTGTAGCTAATTCAGATTTGTTTTGGTAGGTTTTTTTCCCCTTCTCTTCTTGAATTGCACAGAGGGAGAGCGAACAACTTCCTCCGAGGCCAGTGCCTGCTCTTTGACTCTCCTGACAGAAGTATACTTGTCATCACCTTTTCTCTGGAGCCCAGTTGCCTAATCTCTGCCAGATGCCTAGAGAGATTCTGTATTCACACCTGGACCCAGGACTCTTAGACTTCTGTACTGACTCTAAAAAATATATTAAGATAACTTTTTATTTAATGTTATGGTTTTTTTTTTCCTTAAGCAGTTATTTTTGTCATGCTCATCTTTATGATATTTAAAAATATATGTGGCTAGGTGGAGACGGAAACAGATTAACGCTGTACAAATCTGATTAAAATTATCTGGGCTGTTTCAAAGGTCAGGTGCACTCAATGAATTTGCTTTGAAATTATTTTGTTTATTCTGTATACATATGCATCTTGAGCTCTCTAAAGGTCAGGAGAGGTGCTAGTTTGTGGAATTTAAAGTAATAAAAGGTTTGCATTGTTGGTAACCCTTGTTAATTACTCTTAAACTAATAAAAAATAAATTCCCAGTGTTCACTTGCTGGTTTGTTTTTCTCTGAAATTTCTCAGGTAAAATTAAAAGTCTGAGACTTGCTCTAGATTAAAAATGCATTGATGATATACATATATAATATACATTATTATGTGTATTTACTTTTTAAATTATGTTTATAGCATCAATGAGTAACATTTTTTTCCAGCTAAAATAACTTATTTGGAAGATATACAATATTTAACTGGCTTGAGCCACATGTGGCTTAATAAGGTAGGAAAGAAACCCCTAGAATTTCCAATAGTCCTGTTCATTAACATTCAGGAGGAATAATAATCAAAACCACAAAAGGATTCATGTCTGAGTCAGTGAAGCATGGCTAATTACAGTTTTCAGCTGCACAACCAATAACAATCAGTAAGAAACTGGGCCTCTATTAAATACATATTTCTGGAGATTTGGGGAGGGGAGGAAAAAAACTGCACTTGAAACGTGTCTAAGTAGTTTTGTCATAAAAACAATGACTCTGTCACCCAAGGCCTTTTCCATTACATTGACATTGTGTTAGCATTACAGAGTGGTTGAGATCATATTTGCATTGATTTTTTTTTAAATGATGAAAACAGGTCAGAGAAATGAAGAGATTTTCAAGACAACAGTAATGGCTTCTTACTTAAATGTTAATACATTTGGTAAAGTTTACATTTACTTTGAAAATTGTATCTGTTGCTGAACCTAATCAGCAGATTTTGCTCTGTTTATAGATCAAAACCGTTTTGACATTACATCTTTTCCCTTGAGCTGACTTTGTCTATTGGGAGATGAAATCTGAATGAGGTAGGATGTGGAGTTGTATTACCTGAATGTGCAGAAAGTGAGGGCCTTACTGAAAGACAGTATTTTAACACGCATTTTATAGGAAGTTTGGACTCTTCTCCCCGTCCCCCCCCAATAATGTCAATATTAGATAATTATTCTGTGTCCTGTTTATGAGTAAGAGGATATTAATCTCCTTTAAAGAACTGCAACTCTTTCTCTGGTAAATAACACGTTTTTTAACTGGAGGGTTAGACTCACTCACAAGAGATGGATTCAGAATATGTCCACATGGCAGTGGCAGGAGTGACTGAAGCGCTCATAGAAATACCTAAGCTATCTTAAAATTACCTAGCCTGGGTATTGCAGGCAACATTTCCATGCTTCTGCAGGATTTGTGATGAGCCGTAAAACCTTGCTTAGGAGCTGGGTGCTTGACTAGTCTATCCACACTGATGTTGTGGCTATCCAATAATTATTAATCAAGCTAGCTAGTTTAAAGTTAGCAGGCGTGTCTGCTATTTTTTTTTAATCTCGGTGTTAGTGTTTGCATTGCTCATGAATATCTGCAGTGCCTGCGTCTTGCTGCTCTTCACAGTTTTTTCCATCCATCAACAGTAACCTGTAACGGACACGAATCTGGTAGGTTTCTTAATAGCACTAAAACTGTCTGGAGTCTCGCAGAACCTACCTCAATGCTGCTTGGCAAAATTAACAGCAGCGGAGGCATTGGCGCTGTCTTTCTGCAGGCTCAGGAGGATGATACTGAGTAATTTTGGGATTATGTTTGGGAAGTTGCCCTTGTATCTAAAGAAGAAGAGATGGATATTTTTTATGTGAAATCTTAAATTTTGCAGACGTTGATATTTCAGTTCCCAGTAGCCACCATGGAAAGCTTCCAGTTGACACAAAAGCAGTTGTGTTTGGCAATCTGATAAAAGGATTGAATGAAATTTAGAAATGGCGTAGAATACTGTAAAATGCTTAGAAACAAAATACAGCTTACACTATGAAAAACGTTTAAGATTCTTTGCATGCCCTACGTAGGTTAGCCTCTAACGTGTAACAAGGCTTATGCCATTCTTCATCTTTCACAGGTTTCATAAATAACTTATTGTACCATATTGTGATATCAGCATGTTTTATGTCAGCGTCACTTAATGTGACGTGTTGATGTGATGTTTTATAAGGGGGGTAGGTAAGGACAGCCGTATGTTTCCGTCAGATATACCATGATGGCATGTGTTTACGCTTAGCACTGAATATCAGAATCAGCAGTTAGAGCTTTACACCTAACCTACTAGGGGAAAACCAGAGTATTAACATACCTTGATCTTTGGGAGAAGATAAGAAACAGTCATTCTCAGGAGAGGGGCAGGGTTATGATTCCCTGGTCCAAATAATCAGGCTTAGTTAGAATTGGATGCTTTGTCCTGTCATTCAGCTCTCATTTTCAAATGACTTTGCTGGGAGACTGCACCATGTCAGCTCTTTGCATTACAGTATTTAGTATATATACAGCTACCATGATAATACTTGGAGGTTTCTAAAATTGATTAGTTAAAATTTACCTCTTTCTCCCTAAGGCCTATAACGTACAGCTGGACTTGTGTTTGATTGTCTGACTTCAGAAATTAAGGAACAGAAAAAATGGCATTCATAAAGAAAAGTTTGAAAATCCCAGAAATCTTTTCTTTTTACAATCATGTGGTCTTTGTCACTGGGGTCCAATCCTGTGTGGTGGCGAGCACCTCTTGAGACATGATGAGGACACTTTGTGCTTAACAAGGTCTCTCCAGTTAGGAGTTTAGTAGTTATTTTAAAGTCAGGCCAGTGACATCTTTATATTTCTCCTTGTCTTTTAACTTACGTGCACATGCATGTGTATGCCAGCGTGTGTGCATCCTGGCACTCGTGACTGAATTTGTACTGCTCAATATCATAACTCATTTTCCTGACACATCTTGCACTGAAGAGTTCATCAGAAGGTTACTTTATAATGTTGTAAATTCATTTTTCAGCATGGTGAATCCTTGGGGAGATTGTTCTGCTGGACAGTTTCAAATTGGTATAGCTTTATATTTTGTAAGAACAAAAAAGGAAGAAAGGAGCTTAACATACGTTATCTTTGAGACCTCAAAACTTGAAGTAGAAATGACATTGAAAGCTCAGAATATAAATCCATTACTCGAACACTATCTATTGTTATTCTTACTGTACGACAAATTCGGGTACCACTAAAAGTAGTGAGAATTTTGTGCCATTAACCACTCATATTAGGGTTTTGCGCAATTCATTTTCTGCTTTAATCAGTTATGATATTTCCACAAAGTATCCTTCCAATTATTCAGATAAGTAGAATTACTAAAGCTGCCTTCATAGAAGCTTACTTCTGAAGTAGCAGTATTTTTTTGAGTTTCAATATATGCATATTTTAATTATCTTTGCATGTGCATTAGATGTAGTAAGATGGAACTTCACTCCTTAAATTGCTTCTGCAATAAATCAACATTTTTTTTAGGCTCAGTCCTGTTTCCATTGAAATCAGTGGCAAAACTCTTAACAAGAGTAGAAGTGGACCTACTTTCTGTATTTGGTAATTAAATTAATATGAACATACCAAAGAGACAGTGACTGTTTTGTGCAGTACAGTCCTGCCCAAGCCTCCCACCAGACACCTTCACCCTTGTGAAGATGAAGGTAGTGTATAACATCCCATTTAATGACAGAGTCCAGAAAAATGTCACGGTCTTGTGGAACAGAACTCATTGAATCACTTAATAAGCACAGTATGAGAGTGTACACACAGGAACGAAATACTGCATGTTTTATGAAAAGGAAACAGCATGTCTTCTCAATATACCAGGCTCATTACAGCTTAATAGGAAAAGAAAAAGGAGAAAAAAAATCTAAGTGAAGTTGTCACCTAACAGCCCAAGAATTAGATAGGCAACACTGCTTCCACATGTTAGATTGTGTATCTTCAGTACCTGGTTATCCCTAAAGTCCACATGTCCTTTGCCACAGCAATCCTGGATCTATTAGTGGATGGCTGGTGAGCTATTATGAAAATAGTCTTTAAATAAAGGATGCTGCCTCAGTTTTATGAGCCCTAGCAAACACAAGTTATTGGGCGAGTGCTTGCATAGCAGTTGAATCTCAGTGGACTGGTATTCAGTTCTGGTGAGGTAGGAATGCCTTTTTTCCTGAAGGTTGCCTGTGAATTCTGCAAGTAGAAAGTTTGCAGATTCACCAGGTTTCCCCTTGTTTGCGTCTGAGGTATGTTACCATAAACATTAATCATGTATGTTATGTAACATAGAGGAAGTAAACAAGACTCTTCAAATAATCATTACTCATTCTGTTCCCATGCGTTACCTACTTATTCTGTTCTCTACTTTGGACAACGCACTGATGGTGGTTTATGTTGCTAAATAGAATGGAGTTTTAGTTGCGTTTCAGTTGGTCTCTTTGTTCACTGTGTATGGAGTATATTTTTGAGAGTTTTAACAAAAATACTGAAGAATTCAGACATAGAGTAAATTGATGATAATATTGAAGATAAACATATCAATCAGAAAAATATCTTTAATAGTGTAGTGTTTAAATGACTTCTTATGAGCACTTAAGATTCTCATTAGTCCAACATCAGAAGACTAATGAATATTAATGTATAAGATCAAAGAAATATTTAAAAATCAAAGGAAGTAAACAACAATTATACTTTTAAGGATTATATAATGGACAAGTTTTTAGCTACCCCAAACTTTCATAGAGTTGGTCACTTAAAATGCTGACTGTTCTCAGTGGTGGGGCTTTTTTTGTTACCGTATACAGTAGAGGCAATTGTGTAATGCAAACAAAACAGTAAAATGAATAAATGCATCAAAACCTACAATATATAGATTATGCACCTAGGATATGAATTCATGATACTATCAATGAGTCGGAGATTAATTTTAATATTTTAAATACTTACAGAGAGATTCAATAATCCTTCAATCTACTTCTAAAATGGCACATTCTTTGTGATTATCAATGACAAATGGAAGTTTTAGCTAAGTAGATTGCATTAAATACCTTCTCAGAGTAGATTTTAGCCTTTTGGGTAAGTTGGTAGCTTCATAGTTGGCAGTTAGAAATGTTTGAGTGGAAACTGAATTCTGCTTTATATGATTAAATGTAAGAATGAGAGTGACTTTGCAAATAAGAGATTCAGTAACAAAACAAATGTTTTTTTAAAAGAATAACATGCAGAGTTTGAATGGTAAAATTTAATACTGTATTATTTAAAATATATTGTTGTTATAGCTATCCATTGGAAACTGGAATTTTGCTTTCTCATTTTGTCTGTGGTGTGCTAAACTGTCCTTGTAAAAATTTTGGAAAGAGGTGGCAGTGACATCGGCAGTTACGGTTGTGATAGCACTCCCATTTTCATTTTCTTTTTCCAGCAATATATTGTTGAGGTATGGTGATCCTCAGAATATCCTCTTTTGCGGGGCAAAGTGACATGCCATGATATGCAAATGAAATATATTTTTTCAGAGTTTGGCGTGGAGAACTACGGCTGCATAATATCTTAAAATCTTCTGGTGCTAGTGCAATCAGCCTGAAGTTGTCTCTAAAGAGGCTCTTTGTACCTTCTTGATTGGTGTTACAGAAAATTTTATGGCCAAGTTTTGAAAAATATTGCCTGCTCCAGATTGAATAGTAGGGTAGGATGCTGTTAGGGAGCACAAGCAGAAAAACACCTCCTGTTCTGCACGTGTGCAGAAAACAGCTTTTGCTCTGCACATGCTGAAACACTATGTAGATGCTCTCACGAGAATGATGCTCCATGAATTGTGTGTGTCACTATTTGGCCTTTTTTCCAGCTAAGGGAAGACAGTTTATTCATGGAGTTGTGTTCACCCCACCTAGGGGGATGTCTTATTGGCTTGGCTAGAAGGCTAATTTAAATTAACGTACAGGAAGGAGGTGAAATCTGAGATACTTCTATGGGCATGGCTATATTGCGTTGGATGGTGCTAAGGTGCACAGCTGGGAAAACATGTCCTCTCTCTGCCTTCGTCCCTTGCACGTACGCATATTCGATTCCATTCTGCATAGAGCATTGGCCACGTACAACTTAATAGGCCAGGAACCTTGAGGTTCACTTATGTACACAGTTTCAGTAAATGTATAATGTTCAAGACTGTGGATTTTGAAGAAAAGCAATTTTAGATGTGAATGAATAAGGGCTTTCATGATCACATATCAGAGCAGGGTCAGAACCATCTTCATCTTAACATCCGTTGTTAGAGAAATAATTTACAAGTCATGATTGTCAGCTGCCTGTACAAAATGACTCGGAGGTGAACAAATGCAAACCAGTAATGTTATGGGGTAGAATTGTTTGCTCTTGCTGTAGTAGCATAATGGAAATACCACCTGTACGGTGAATTGATGTCATTGGAATAAAGTTGATTTTTCAAATAAAATGTATCAGTCCTTCTTGTGCATTTATTATAATGCAATCAGTAATTCCACTGTAATGTAATAAAAAAAAGTAATAGGAAGTACTCATTTCTATATGAAACACTGGACTATAAAAGAATGATTTTGTGGTCATAAAATAAAAACGAGTAATTCTGGGAATTAATTTGGATTTTTGTTGTTTTACGTACATCACGTTTCTTTCAGTTTGTATACCTGTATAATACTTTTTGCCATCATCCGTATCCATTTAGTTCCCATGGTTCAAAATGAGAAAATTGCTCTCAAGAAAAGGCTCAGAACCAATGGTACAACACATTAAATTGTTATGGGCACAATGTACCTGACGTCTCTAGGGGCCAGTGACAGCACCTGACAGTCATCTGGAGATTCCTGCTAACTTTAATGGCAACTTTAAGGCTCACAAGAGGATTCTTCTAATGTTGTTGTGATATGATCTAGATTTTGAACATAGATACAAAGCTAATAGTACGTAATGGTTTTCAGAATGCCACTGAATCAAATTCCTGAAGTACAAAGAGCAGCTGATATCCCGTTTCAGAGTGACCAGATGTTTGACCCAGTTCTACTGCAGTCGTGCCGTCACAATTGTCTCTCATTGCTGTTGGTTCTTGGAGGCTGACAAGCGGAACAAGTTGCTTTAGCTCACGTTGCTCATCTGTCACACACAACAGCTTGCACGTTCTTATTATGTGAATGAAATGCGGAAAGAGACTTTTTTTTTTCCCCCTGGGCTATCAACATAATTGAATCCCCCCCCTAAAACCCCAGTATCAGGGTGAGGGGAAATTCTAAAAGAGGGAAATTTCTATCAGCTTTCAGAGATGGAAGTGTAAGCCTCTTGTAATAAACTCGAAAGGTTAGTGAAAACACTGCAAATGGAGAAAAGCCCTCTGCTAATGAGAAAAGCTCATTAGCAGCGAATGACTGTAATTATCTTTATAGTACCTGAACAGAAAGATGACATGTTACTAACTTTGTAAGATGCATTGGCATGATGTGTCTGATGGTTCAGGGAAGGGCAGGGATGCTGCCTTTTTATATTCTTGACTGGGGGTGAACACGCTCAGCATTTGAAATGAATGAATTTTTATGGAGATTTAAATATTGTGCAACAGAGAATTCTACACTTTGTGCCATGTCCCACCATCATTCGTATGTCAAGCTCTTGAGGGTTTCAGCCATATACTGAGGATAGGGTATGGGCTTGTGCCTTTGGAGAAGAAAGGTGTATGGTTGCTGTTATATTTTATATCCCATTGCTTTGACTGCTTTTCTAACCATGGCATGATTCATTTCACACTGTGACTTTTTGACTATTGCATTGTTTAGATATTGTGTTGCTTATTTTAGTTAATGAGTTTTTTTCTTAACAGTGGAGGAAAACTTAAGATTTATCAGTGCTTAAAGTCATAACTTTGCTAGGTTTTGAGATGCCTATGAAATCACTTACTAGAATAAGACTCCCAACTACTAACTGTCACATTGTTTTATCTAATTTATGAAAGAGGCATAAGGAATGAACAATAACACTTTAGTTAGTGTTTCTGGATTAGCTGTTATAGAAGCCACAGAAAATATGTAACCCTTCACTTTGTGTTCACTTTAATTTGGTTATAAAGCTTTGATGGAAATGTCATTTAACAAAATATCTTTGTTTACACCAATAAACTGGTTAACTTTTTCTGAATTACATATAGCATTTTAAATATAGGTCTACCTCAAATTGGTCTTTCAATTTACATAATCTATTCATAGAATCATAGAAGTCGGGTGGGAAGGGACCTTGTAGATCTTCAAGTCCGACCCCCTGCCTGGGCAGGAGGAAAACTGGGCTCAAATGACCCCAGCCAGGTAGGCATTGAGCCGCTTCTTAAAGCCCCCCAGGGTAGGAGCCAGCAACACTTCCCTTGGAAGTTGGTTCCAGATCCTAGCCGCCCTGACTGTGAAGTAGTTCTTGCGGATGTCTAATCTAAACCTACTCTCCAACAACTTGTGGCCGTTATTCCTTGTTATCCCCGGGGGGCGCTGGGAGAAACAAGGTCTCCCCCAAACCCTTCTGGTCCCCCCTAGTGAGTTTATAGATGGTCACCAGGTCCTCCCTCAGCCTTCTCTTGTGAAGGCTGAACAGGTTCAGGTCCCATCGCCTCTCATTGTAGGGTCTGCCCTGCTGTCCCCGGATCATGCGGGTGGCCCTCCTCTGGACCCTCTCCATGTTATGTTTTATTCTAATATATGGAGTCATAAATTCAGTTAACAGGATTTTTGGATATAATTTTTTCTTGCAAGTGATAAGAGCAACTTTCTGTCAAAGCTTTATATGGCCAGTTGTGTCAAATTAGCGTCAGAAGATTTTAAAAGCGTTTATTTGTGACTGATGAAATATACTTGCATTTCCATCTGCAGTACTTTTCCTACTTACATTGCGAATAATGAATTTCTACCATATGCATAACAAAATGCATTGAAACTCTGTGGAGTCTTTCATTTCTCCAGTCCCTAATTTGGCATAATCCTAGTGTAGATGACTATAGATCAGACTGGATGAAAACCTTCTACCATGATGGTAATAGTAGTATTCAAAGCTAGGTGGTGCTTAAGTAATTTGTCGCTCCTCAGGAAAAAACAGTGCCTTTGGGTGGATGAGCTTATGTTTCCTCAAGGAGATGCCATTGAAAGTCAAATGATCTGATTTAACAATGACCACAAACTAAAAGGCAGGCAGTGGGACACTGCCCCATCCCCCCAAGAACTGCATGGTTGAATAAAGGAAAAACATTTCATGTTAGGTACTGGATGATGAGAGCTCCAGGCTAAAAGTTGAGACATAACATATGGGAGAAGAGATAGTGACCATTAAGTGTACTGGTTACATACTGGACAGTGCTGTCCCAAATCCTGTAATAAATTCAGAGCCGGTCTTTGATTCTATGGGAAAAGAATGACCTGATCCTTCACAAGTGAATCATCACAGTAGGAGCATCAGATGTGCAGAGTATTTATACATTAGGAAGATGCAAGATGGATGTGCGTGGAATCTCACAGCCGTGGTGGAATGGTAGAGGTCGTTTCTACTACTGGGGATCTCAGAAGATGAGAGCAAATGACAGAAGCTGACCACCATACAGTTGGAGAGTTCTTTGCATGGCTTGAAAAGATGCTTATTAAAATGTCAAGCAAAGATATTACCCTTTATAATTGGGAACTGAATGCAACATTGCTCTCGTTAGTTGTGGTGGGAAGCAATGGACCTGGCCTGGGTTTGCACAATGAGAGATGGAGGCTTTTAGTTGAATTCTTCTATCCTAATAACAGATATATTACAAGTACTACATTCACTCATCCTCCTATGTGTTTATACAAATACTGGTCGTGATAATCTGAAAATCCAGCTTGGATGTTAGCCATATTCAGACATGAATAATGCCTGTTTTCTTTATTGCAGTGTACAGCCATTTTACTCCTGAGTAAGAAAGTTCACATGAAATTTAGTCAGCCTCTTTTTCCCTTGAATAGTCTATTGGCATTAAGTATTTGAATCATATATGACTATTAAATTAATCTATAATTGCAAATCGGTGGACAACTTGGCAGTACCCGAGGGGGAAAAATCCTGTCTGAATTGCATCTTGATCCTTTCGAAAGATTGTTTAGAATTTTAGGTCAAAACTAACCTATTTGGTAGGTGTTTTCATTATCTTATTTTCTCAAAATCAGTTTATATGTTTAAAAGTATACATTTGATTTTAGCTGAAAAGCGCAAACACAAAACAGCCATAGGATTTACCTTCGATTCATAAGGAACAAATTTGTCAGGTGTGGTCTATTATGGAATTGAATAGGCATGTTACTATGATGTCATTTGCACCATGTATATTTTGCAATCAGATGGAAAAGTATATCAGAATTAAATAAAATAGTATTGTGAAACACCAGCACAAATGCAGAGGCAATATTACCTAAAAACTTATATAGAACATCAGAAGGGACTCAAGTAAGAGATATTCACACTTTTCATTTTGTAGGAGCTGCAGTCAGTGTTAAAGTTACACACTACAGCCTGACTAGCTGTCTTCAAAAAATGCACTCCAGTTAAATCCATATTGCTTTGGTGCATATTGAGTAAATATTGTACCAGATATACCATACTGAGGGATTTACTAAATGGAGTTAAGTAGTTAAAATAATTTGAGTAGTTAAAATGCTAGGTGTCATTAAGTTTGTACAGAAATACTACATTTCTGTTGACAGCTAGTTGCAACCCACAGCCCTGGTGATCAAAAGTCCAGTCTTCTGTGTATCAGAGTGGTGGAAACTGGCCAGAATTATTATTATATTCCACATGAAAATTTGGTCAAAGGGATGAGTCGGTCTGTTTTCTGTTTCCCACTCCCTTGATAACTCTAGGGCAGAAATGAGAAGTTTAAGCGTGGAGAAGGGAAGAGCCCAGCTTCCCCACAAGGAGCACGCTCTGGGTTGTGTGGTGACTGATATTAAAGAGAAAAGCAGTTGCAGTGTACTCACAGTACACTCACAAGTAGGAAACTAAGCCTGGAAGGGACCTCAAGACATCATCTAGCCTGGCCTTCTACAAGGCAGGCTCATCCCCCAGCTAAGCTGTCTCAGCCAAGTGTCTGTCCAACCTGCTCTTGAAAGTTTGCAGAGATGGAGATTCCACAACTTCTCTAGTAGCTTGTTCCAATGCTTGGCCATCCTCATAGTGAGAAACTTCCTCCTAATCTACAACCTTTTTTTTTTTTTTGCTGCTGCAGCTTGAGGCCATTGCTCCTTGTCCTGTCCACTACATCACTGAAGAAGACCCATCTCCAGCTTCTCTATAATCACCCTTCAGGTATTTGAAGACTGTTATCAAATCCCACCCCCAGTCTTTTTTTTTCCCAGACTCTCAACTTTTCCTCATAAGTCATGCATTTTTGTTGCTCTACACTGGACTCTT
>NW_005841934.1:2222903-2235184 GCF_000455745.1 Alligator sinensis
TCTGTCCACATCCTTGAAGTGTGGGGCCTAAAACTGGACACAGAGCTCTACGTGAGGTCTCACCAGGCTGAATAGAGGGGAGGTATCACTTCCCTTCATTTGTCAAGGTACATGCCTGTTAATATAACACACTATGCTCTTGGCATTTTTTTTTGCTATGAGACCACATCGTTGGCTCACATTCAGCTTCTGGTTGACTGTGACCCCCAAATTCCTGTCTGCAGTGCTGCAGTTTAGCCAGTCGTTCCCCAATCTGTATCTGGGCATGCAATCGTTCCATCCCAAGTGCAGGGCATTGCACTTGACCTCCTTGAATTTCTTCTGGTTGATTTCAGGCCTTATTTGCAGTTTGTCAAGGTAATTCTAGAATAAATTCTGCTATAAATCTAGTACAATTTTTTTAAAACCTGTGAATGAAAGACTTTTAATCTGTCACATATTATTAGCATGGGTAGCATAGGAGATGCTGTTGTTTAAAGGCTTTATTGGCACGTATTGAGATGAATTTCATTCTTCATTAGTGGGTTATGTGGGTGTTGCAGGCTCATGTTAGTAAATCCTTTCGCACCACAGAAAGTTATGCTCTATTTCATGTATCTGGGAATATAATATCATACCGTATGAAAAAGATACATTCTGATTTGATTTGAGGAGAAAGCTCTTAATACACACCTTCCAACCCAAAAACTGCTTTTATGCAGCAAGGTTGTTGGTAATAGCTGTGTTGGTCTAAGGACACAGGTGTTTATGCCCAAAAGCTTGCAAAGAACAATTTTTCCAAATATTTAGTTGGTTTAATAAAAAATATCACATGTGCCCAAAGAACTTTGTCTGCTTTACGCAGCAAGGGCACTCCAGCAGAGAAATGGATCATATCTTTGAAAGCATCACCCTGATACCCTACTGCAATACAAAAAGAGACCCCCCTGCTGACTGCACAGCCGTGGTTGTTACACAGCCCACAGTGGAACCCATAAGAAGGATCATCAAACAATTACAGCCAACCCCCCTTTCCCTCCCTGGTCTTCAAACAACCCCCCCCACTGAGCTCATTAGCAGAAGCAGACTCCCTGATGATCAAGAGACACCTAATGCAATACAACCATACCAACTAGTTAATCTTTTTTTTCCTTCTAGGAATATTTTCCTCCTTACTGGGCTGATTTACAGTGTAAATTGCACAGAAGCTGGCCATTCAGGAATGTTAAAAGCCAGAAGAGTTTGATTTTTCAGTGTATGAGAGGCCCTTAAGTTTCACCGGTTTCTCCTATATTGAGCTCAATAACTTAGTTTGGCTAAAGCATATCTCCTAAATAGGTAACCAGGCTAGATTTGAAGGCATCAGTGGGACTGGTCATTTCCACAGGTAATTTGCTCTAGTTACTAGTGAGCTGTCTGTTCAAAATTGTAATTGTACCTGGTGATCCGTATGCATTTCTCATTTAGTTAGTCCAGTGGTTCTCAACCGGGGGTACCATGCAATATGAGCACTGATAGGCGTTGCAGGCATGTACACATGATTCATAAGATTAACCCAGATATTTCAAATAGGAATCTAAAGTGTCCAAACCAGTCTTAAGGCTAGTGTGTCGGACAGCCCTTTTGTGACTTTTTGAAGAAGCTGATATTGGCGCACAGCATTTTTGTCTCGACTCCTCTCTGTGTTTTGTTGGTGTATGCCTGTGTGTCTGTGGCACTGTGAAATAACTATGAGGTTTTATTAAAGGTTTCTTCAGCTACTGTTGCTGTGACAATAAAAGTTAAACACGGTTACTAATGTATAGAGCACGCATTCTCTTTTCAGTGGCAGCAGGTCAATGATTTATTTTTTTTTATACCTATGTAGCTTTGAAGTGCAGCAAAGAAGTGAAATCCATTGAGAATAGTCTGTTAAGGTAAGTGTATTTATTACAGGGCATTGACAAACATTGCCTTACAACATTGACTTTTCTTATATTCAGGGATTTAGACACATGGATTAGAGATATAGCTGACAGGGCAACTTTAACCACTTGGTTGTCCCATCACACACACAATGCTGAGCAACAGTGAGAAGGAAAGTATCAGGGAAGAAGTTGATGTGCTGAGTTTGGCCAAATCTTCAAGCATGATTGCTGACTTATGCTTTGTTCACAGTGCTTAAGATATTCCAATGTAGCTATGTTTATTAAGATTAATGCTAGGCATAATAAAAAATGCATTGGTACTGCTTCTGGTCAATAGCTGAATAAAGCCAGCTGGCAAAATAAAACATTTAAAACAGAATGCAGAGTGGCGTTTTAATCTGCTCCTAATAAATGTATTGTGATAGTCAGGTGTGTAATGGTATGCAGCAGGCAACATCCTGCTTTGTGCAGTTAGCTGAGAGAGATTTCCAAACACGGGTACTTTTGTTTGGTTGGTTTGTTGGTTTTGTTTGATTGTTATCACACGGTTTTAAGTGGGTAAAAAAAGCTAAATTTGAACTAATAGCCAGCTTTCTGTGTGGGGTTACAATAGCTTTAGTTTAAAAAAAAATCTTATCCCATTCAGCAGAGGTATCAAGAAGCATGCAACTTCAATTGTTCTTTGATTCAGGCTTAAAAACTGAAATACTTCATGGAGAAAAGAAATTGGGTAATAAATTGTAGACTATGATGGGGATCCACTTCCATCAAAAGGCAGGTTAAAATATCCTATAATCCTATATTTGGCTTTGACAACAGTTATCTTTTTATTTTGAGATTTTCTGCTATCATTTTTGTAAGAGTTGAAGTTGAGAACTGTGGTAATTAAAGCAGCCTGGAACATAAAAGGCAGATTTAGAAATTCAAGATGGTCACATTATGCAGTGAGATTTAAATTATTATAGTCTTGCAGTGTCATCAATTGTAAACCATTGTGATCAACTGTTAAAACATTTGTTAAACAACAGATTTGTGTAGCATAGAAGAAATGAATGTATGGTATGGTATGGTATATGAGCTTAAATTTAATTTTTTTCTAGGCATGTTTGCATTTTATGACATAGTAAATCGATTTTTAATGTTTATATGCATAGTTAAGCTGTTTATAGGTAGAATAAAGCAAAAACAGAAATTGGAACAAATATTTATGTAGTCGATAGAAGTATTTTGAAAAGGAAAACTTTTAGGGGAGGGAAAAAGTGTACCTTTAATTTATGTGGCAGCAGTAATTTATATGCTTATAGCTGTTTGCACCTGCTTAATCATCTGTTTGTTAAGGAAATGCTGTATACAGTTTCCTTGGTGGCAGCTGTTATATCACAAAGTGATAAGTGACCTTGAACATGAACCTCACAGCTGTGCTTTAACCCCTAGTATACTAGTTTTGAGGCTTGTATTAAAAAATCTGGAGAAAAGGTAACTTGGCTTCCATCTCACTCTTCCCGTACTTCTTTCCCAGTTACAGTGCAATCTGCACGCTAGTCCATCTCAAGGGGACGGGTCACGTGGCGTGCCTGGGTGTGTGCACCTCTCTCTCGGGGTGCGACTCTTCAGTCCAACTATTTTTGCGTTGGTTCTCTGGGTAGCAGTCTCCTTTTAGCCACCATGTTAACATGACAAGCCTAAGCATTCTTGGCACCTGCGAGCCTATTTTCTCCTGAGACCTATGGCCATCAGCTGAATAAAGCAACTAAAAAAAAAAGATTCTTCAAAACAAAGCGTTATTTATTCCCCCCCAGGTGCACAGCAAGCAGAACAAAGGATAAAAACAACAGCTATTTATAGGTGTATTTCTACCTGCCTAAATATTCATCTCTCCTGAAAGCTCTGGTGAGCTCTGTTCCATCGAGTCACCTCATTCACCCCCAAACCAATACCTTTTAAGGCTTTAATCCTAGATCATTCAGTCTGGGAAAATGAACTCTGAAAGTTTGCTTATAATCAGATGCAGGATATTCCCCAATTAAAAGCTGCTTCACTGTTAAAATAAATTATAACCTATTTCAGAGGGACTGAGTGAACAAAGTGAGTGGAGTGGCACTGTACGTCAGAAATGGCATGAGCTGTTTCTGAGTCGCTCACAATTTGAAAACCAATTATCTCAACTAGGAGTGGATCCATGTTCTAATGGATAAAGCACAACACGGGGCATGCACTAGTTGGTATCGTCTACAGGTCACAAAGCCACGGTAGAAACAGGGTGACCAGCTCTTTAATCACCTATCTATAAGGTATAGGAGGAAACCCCCTGTTATTGTAGAGGACTTGGTCTCAGTGACAAATCCTGGAAGTGTCATGCTGTTGGTACTAAAACTTCTTCTAGTTCTAAAAATTATAGCTGAGAGTGTCCTAAATCAAAAAGTATTGTGTCCATACAGGGTAATTCTATATTAGACTTCGTGTTGACAGCTAAAGAGGATCATAGAACTACCAATTCATGGCTGCTTAGGTGCACATGACCATAACTTGACTACATTTCTGTAGAAAGAGAATAAAATGCAAGAGTCACTAATGTGTACGTTTGGTGCTTTGAAAGGACCAGGTACTCAAAGCTGAAAACAGTTGAGCCAAATGAGCTGAGAAAAATAACTGTAAACAGAAAAATGTGAATCCTGATTGGACTAGTTAAGAATATTTTACCAGATTCTCAAAAGATTACATTCATCAAAAAAATCCAACAACCTGCCTTAGAGAGGAAGTAAAAGGTATGACCCCTTCCTCTTCCCACCTCTTTCTCACCCCAGTATGTATCGGGGGGGAGGGGGAGTCAGGTGATTGTGATTACTATAAATCAGAAATTAGAATAGAAGCAAATTGAGAAAGGAAGCAAGAGGATATGAAGCAAATTAAATGATCAGCAGAGATGAGGCCAGTCAGTACTATTTTTAAAAGTATGCTAGGAAGAAAAAAATTCTGAACAATGGAGTTGGCCTTTCACTAGATGGAAATGTACAGCTGTCAGTCACGCAGAAAGGCACATGTATTCAGAAAATATTTCTTTTCTGGAAACAATAGATTGCATATTACTGGTTTCTGCAGTACTGTATATCCAGCCTCAATGGAGTTCCCTTTTCTCTAAGAGTTGGCCATCATGTAACTATTTTTCCCCAGTAAATTGTCCCTAATGCATTTCATATTTGTAGTTTAAAGAGGAAATTGATAGTTGGAAGCACTCACGATTCCTGGAATACCCCAAGAGAGGAGGTGCATTTTTGCCATGATTTGAAGTCCACTCCCTGGAGTGAGAGTTGTGTTTCTATAGAAATGAAAATGTTTTCGGAGAAGAATTAGGGTATACTATTAAATGAAAAACTGCAATAAGGACTCCTTCTAAAAGGCTTCCTTAAGCAATGATGAAAGTATCAACAAGGTTTCCGAGGCAGTTTTCTTTAACCTTTGTTTAAAGACATTTTGCCTGATTTTTGTGGCTCTCCCGAGGTAGTTGCTTAAGATATATGAATCACTTTGTTTATGGCACCACACTCGGCCGAATAAAAAGGACTGCAGTCAATCTACACAAGAAACGTGCTCAGGTATGCCCAGGTACTTACTGTGTTCTAATCACTCGCTTCACTGTATACACTGCTTTCTCAGTATCCTTTCTGAGCATCTCATGAAGTGAACTTGGGGGTCACAAAAGTTTGCTGTCTGTCTGTCTAATTTAGTTTGTCTATAAAGGTACATACCTACCTTGGCTTCTGACTGACCGCAGACTAACATGGCTAACTACCTCTCTGTATATTCTTCTTGCACATAGTTGTGTTAAACACATTGATTTTAAAATATTTACTTATTCTCGTGAGTGCAGTAGCTGCCTTTGCCAGAGGGTCAGTTTGGTCTCCATACGTGAAAGACTTGGATTAACAAGTCCTTTTTTCAAGTCATAGTTGGTCATAGATTGGCATTCGTTAAATATAATTGAAGCATCAGTGGATTCCAGAAGAGATTCTTTGAATAGGAGCAATATGCTGCTGATCAAACTGAGGTTCCATCTTTCTAAATACAATACGTAAGCCACTAATATCTCAAATAAATGCTAGCACTTTAAGGTCAGTACAGACCTCGTGGACTGTTCTTGCTTTCCCTGTTAAAGTATGCCAATTTTTTTAGCTCCAGCTTAACACTAGTTCTGTATGAATCCATAAGTGCTACAAAAGAAAAACTTAAAAACATGTACATTGGAGTGAAAAAAGTTGTCTACTTAATCCTATTCCTGAAGTAGAAAATTGGTTCTTGTAATGTGAATTGAGGAGTACACTATGTGAAGAATGGGCATCAGACTCATAATCAAGAATTCGCTTTTATATTCCCAGAGGAAAAAATAAAGTCAAATGTCTGTGTTTTGCCTTTTCCAGTTTATGGTTTGTGAAATGGACAGTAGGGAGCCCCGCCTTTCAGAATAGTGTCCTTGGGCTTTTATAGACGTGCTCTGGGAGGCGATTGAGAGCGCCTTAATCAGCGCAGCTCCAAGAGCCATGCTAATTTAAAGCACCTGGAGCATCATGTATATCAGCATCCCTGCACTGAAAAATGGCAGTGGGGTGTTTTGAACCAAAGCTCATTGAACAAGCTTTAGTTTTAAGCACTCCACCGCCATTTTTTATTTTTCAGCACAGGGATGCTGATGCACGTGATGCCAGAGTCTGCTGGAGCACGGTAATTACAGCACGTCGGAGCAGCCTCCTTGCATGTGTATAGGAGCCCCATAGTGTTGAAATACTTTTTTCATCTTCATGTTCATTGGCATAAGTGTTTTTTGAAAAAAATCTTGTTTTCCCAAAGGCCTTACTTTCAGGATGAAATGTCTAAATGAAATGAATAGTTTTGCCATTAAAAACCTATATTCAGCCTTAGTCCACAGCAGTATCAATAATGATGTCAGTGGGAATTTTGCTTTGAATTGAGAGCTTGTAGTTGTCTCTAAATAGCATGCAGAGGGAAAAAACAATTCTTAAATAAAGTTCAAATGTTACAGTTGTTGGAGAAAAGCAGATTTTCATCACCATAACTACATTCTTTCAGAAATCAAGAAAGCAATATTTCATGCCCTACTCCCAGGCCAGAGGTTTTTTTATTCATAGCATGGTGCCTGGCAAAAAAGAAATTAGATAACATTAGCAGTAGTTAGTTGTCTTGGCAAGAGTCCTTTGTACAGTAACGTAGAGCATTACATCCTAGGAGCTCTTGCCATTCTTAGTGGGTATTTTTCCAGGCATCAGAAACATGGAGCCTCTGAAAGAAAGTATAAGAACAAAGGGAAGAGGGGTTAAGGTTCAATAATTCACGTTGCTACTATATGTTCACCTCCACACACATACACTGTGCATAATGAATTAAACTGCTCAGTGACATAATCTTTTCCTTTTTATCATTTACAGTGGTTGATTGTTATATGTGTTCCTGTTCTTAACCCTTTAGATGTGTTGGGGATGATGTTGCAGTCGCACTACATTGGGGGGAGGGGAGGGGGTGTGCACGTGTAGATTGGTGAGTCTCGATTCATTTTTCCTGAGATAACTATTAGGGGTGTGTGAAGCGGGCCCTATTCGATTCGGATTTGGAGTCAGCCCAAATCAGAGACAGTGATTCGATTCATTGATTCGGGTCACTGTCCCTGATTTGATTTGGCCAAATCTGAATCTAATGATTCGATGGTGATTTGGCGATTCGGTGATTCGGACATTGACACAGCTTTAAAAGTTTTTTCTACATACCTCGAGGTACCAGCGCAGCTCATGATTGCTACAATGCTGGGGTGTATGGAGCATCCCACAGGAGTGTGTGTGGGGGGGGGGGGGGACCCGGATTTGGAGATTCAGCCACCAAATCGGGCCAAATCTCCGCTGAATTGAATCAGGCACCAAAGCTTCACACAGCTCTACTAACTAAGTGGGAGAAATGACTTTTGTCATGACCACTGGCAACATCAGACATATTGCTCTTTTACTTCATAAAAGACAAAATATTACCAAGAATAGAAGTCCCATAGGTATGTATAGTATTGTTCATACGGGATCTTGTTAATATTGTGTGTGTAAGGGAGTCCCAGGAACTGTATGTTGTGAATAATGGATGCATTTCCAAGGGAGCTAGGGTACTTGCTCCTTCCTGGGTGGAGGATGTGTTTTCTGAACACAATTATTGGAAAGCTGTACCTGTTCCTTAACTTAATCACTTTTTGCAGAAGTATTTACCACATGATTTTAGCACCCAGTGTGTCTCAAGCTGCTAGTGTTAGAGATTAGTTCTTTATACTACTTGAAAGATGAGATTACCGTTTTCAGGTTGTGTACAACATTCACTTCTAGCTCTACGTCACAGGTTTCCAAGACAGTAGCAGGGATGGGGGATGGGAAAAGAAAATGGCAAAAAAGCAACACAACTACTTTATTATGAAGTACATCATGATAGCAAGTATAAAATGAGATCCCTTTATGTAACCTGAAAACTGGAATGATTCCTAGCTTTCAGATAGCATAAAACATTCATTTCTAGCCTGTGAGGTTCATAAGAGATTAAAATTGAAATTATCTCATCTTTGCATTGTTCTGTTATAGTATTGCTTTTGGGACAAGATGAAAAACTAGAGGTCATTTTGTGGACATTTCTTTTTAAATGAAACACAACAGCAATATGGTAGGAGTATTGCCAGTAGATGGAGGGCAGTGATTCTTCTCCTCTATTCAGCACTGGTGAGGACACATCTGCAGTCCTGTGTCCAGTTTTGGCCCCCCACTACAAAAGGGATGCGGACACGTTAGAGAGAGTCCATTGGAGGCTTACAAAATGGTCGCGGGGCTGGGGGACAGGACTTGTGAGAAGAGACTGAGGGAACTGGGCTGATTTAGTCTGGAGAAGAGAAGACCGAGGGGGATTGAATAGCAGCCGTCACCTCCCTGCAGGGGGGCTGCAAAGAGGATGGAGCTGGGCTGGTCTCAGTGGGGGCAGATGACAGGACAAGGAGCAATGGACTCGAGCTGCAGCAAGGGAAGCTGAGGTTGGGTATTAGGAAAAACTCACGAGGAGGGTATTAAAGTGTTGGAACAGGTTATCCAGAGAGGTGGTGGAGTCTCCACCACCTCTCTGGGTAACCTACTTGGAGGTGTTTAAGACCCAGGTAGACGAAGCCTTGGCTGGGATGATGTAGTTGGGGCTGGTCCTGCTTGGAGCAGGGGGTTGGACTAGATGTGACCGCCTGAGGTCCCTTCCAGCTCTCCTTGTCTATGGTCTGATTCATGTATATTGTGGTGGAAAGGAACTCTTAGGTTCATACTGCCTAGAATTTTTTTTAGAAGATTCAATGTACTACTGCCTACAACTGGTCAGTTAATTCACGTGTACAACTCTTTTAAACCCAGGGTAATATATTAGTATTTCAAATCTCCATAAGTGTGCTGTGTGTCATTCCCATAGCTCTTGTTTTATCTCGCTTCAGAAGCTGAAATATAGGGTGACTTGATTTTAAAGCTGAAATACTGCATGTAGTCACCACTGTAATATGCTCTCCTTTGGAAGACAGAACATATTATTAAAGTTTTTTCAAGTGGAGTTTTTTCACGTTTCCTCTGCACAGTACACAGTGGTTCCAAACCTGAAATTAGGCAGGTGGTTCATAAGATGTCTTATTAGAGATTAAATAAAGATTAAATTTACTGCCCCCCAGCTACCAGTTCTCAAGTGGAACAGAATCATTTCAATAAATATCCTTCCAGAACAATGGGATGCCATTAGGATTTTTTCATAGGATGAAGGCAGCACAGAAAGATGTAGTATTTTAATGCTAGCAAACACAACATCATTTTTCATTGTCCTTCTGATGACAATCTGGTTATTAGGTTGTCAGAGTTTTTTGACAAAATGTAGTGTTGGGCTACCTAATTAGATTGCTTTAAAGCCCATTGGGGATGCTGATATTTTTCTAATAATTTTTGGCCTAGGTTGCTTTTGTTAAAGGCAATCATATCATTCTTGTGTGAAATGCTTGCTTTTTATGTTTACTGGGCTAAACATGAAAAATTCACTTATGCCTGATGTTCTTGGTAAAAGTATATCGTTTTGCAGGGTACTCTCTACGCCAGTAATATCATATATCTGAAAAGTTGTAACTGCTGGGTAGAAATGCTGAAGTGATATTTAGTCTCCAGGTAAAGGATTTATACTTCAAAAATAGTGAATAAGAAATTTAAGAATCTAAAGTTTTCTTTAAAGTATGAATTAAAGTTTTAATTTAGAAAATCCTTTCAGCCTATTTTTTTTTTCTTTTAAAGATCAATAATGAAATTTTATACTCCAAAAGAGTCCAGGCTGCTGACAATGCAAAACAAAATCGTTTTCTGTTTTTGCACCTGTTTATTTAATAATGGAAACAATGATGTGACTAGCAGTACAAAGATTTGAAGAAGTACCTGAAGAAGAAATCTGGTTTCTTTGTGAATGTTATAAAATTAAGTCAGCCTGAGAGATTGCATTATGGATGCCTCCATCAATAAAGAAAGCTCTAAATTTTTCACTATAAATACAGGTAGGTCTCTTAATAAGGCTCAGACACTGCTGTGTGATACCAGCATGATTGGAAGATCTTGTCAATAAATCATTGCTTTAAAGGTCTTCAGAGCCCGTTGGTGTCAATGAAAGTCTTCTCTAAGGTCCTGATTCAGCAAAAGTACTTAAGCATATACTTTACCTAAATCTCATTGGCTTCAGTGCTTTACTCTGCTGCGTATAGAATCAAACCATCTCAGCCCCTTCACGCCTCTCCATGTGCTTTGCCTTGCTGGTTAAAGATTTACTCTTCTTTCTACAGCTACGAAACTTTTGAACAGATGTGAAAACCTGGACACTATAACTTTCCCATGGGTTTATGTGGTGTTCGATATGACAAAATAAATTGTTGGGTTTTTTTAAAGAAGATTTTAATATCTTCAACCTCATTTTTAGGAAGAAAATTGGCAGAACAGTCCCCTGTAGGTAACTTACTAATATTTCCAATGATCCACTTAAAACATGTATACAGGACTAGCCACTGAAAGGCAGCGTTCCATTGGCAAGGGACTTCTTGGCAGGACCAAGACCAAGGATAGCATACATTACTGCAGATGTATGTAATATATGTTAAATGTATGTATGTAATGTATGTTAAACTAATGTGGGTAGAAAGAATCTGGCATGCAATTAGTAATGCAAGTTTTTAACGAAAAGACGTTCTTCATCAAATATTTCTGCAATTGTAGCTTGGAGCTCTCAGTACAAATCAAAGAGATTTTTTTTTCTAATTCTGCCTTTCCATATTATATGCTATTGAAATAATTGTTAGTTTCATTCATTGAGAAATGCCATTTTACTTATATAAGGTTTTGCTTTTTTTGTTCTCATCAGTGTTGTACTAATTTAGAGATACCTTAAACTAAGATCTTAACATATGTGCATATTGTGCCCCCGCTTTTGAATTTTCGCAATGCCCTTTTAGGAAAGTGTAGTTCAGTATTATAATAAACACCGCAAACACAGTATTGTAAATTGTACCATGTTAACATTTAATCTAGAATAGCGCAGCTTCTTTCGTAAAGTAGATTTCATTAAGTAGCTTTCAAAATCCTTCCTTTTAATTTGAAACATGTTTTTATGTGTTTAGATGACACAGTTTTCACTTTCTAGTTGATGAAAGTGCTGCTGGACTTTCTGCTGGATGGTGTTCCCAGTAGAACCAGAACTGAGACATGGGGGAGACGATATGCCTTGTTCTAGCTACCATCCTATAGATTTCAAGTTCTGTTATACCAGAAGCCTTGCTTTTGTTGTTTTCCCTCAGACCAGAACATTTCGGCATCCTTCCGTGATCTCGCAGAACTCCACATGTTCACATGAACTCCCCGAGCATACTGCAGGGTTTGTCTCTCTCGTTGTTATCCTTCCTGGAATTTTGGGTCATTTTGTACTTGTCAAAGTTAATTTGCAAATCAATACTTACAGGATTATCCTAAGGCAAATGCGCATGCTTTACCTGAAAGGTTGGTAAGGATTCAGGCTTTTTTTTTCCAAATATTATTAAATAAACTTTGAATTAAATTCTAAGTGATACTCACCCCCTGAATGAACTTATTTGGATGCTCTATTGCCGTTTTTAAGAATATGTTGAAAAGAAAACACAAAAGGAAGCAATGTCTATTTTTATATATTGTTTGATTAGATGTTTGCAGAAATAACGTGACTAGCTGGTATATTATTGAAGGCCAGAGATTAGCTGCTCTTGCCCTTTGTCATGGTGGGGTCCTGCAGGAGGGCCGTGATCTCCTTAAGGCCCTCGCTCCGTGCCAATTCGGCCCAAGGGCACCCTCG
>NW_005841934.1:2235667-2263441 GCF_000455745.1 Alligator sinensis
GGGCTCCGTAATAATACTGCCCCCTGTTTGGGGCTCTCTATGCCCAGCCTGGGCTTCCTAATAAAATCGCCCCTCTCTTGGGACTTGCAGTGCCCACACTGGGCTCTTTAAATGCCCCTCTTTGGGCTGGGGTCTACACACCCCGCAGGTTGCGCCCCTCACTGGCGTCGGGGTCCTCATGCTCCGTGAGCCCCCCCTATGAGTACTGCGCCCTCCCTGGCGCTAGGGCCCCCACACCACTGTGGGTCCCTTTGAGGATAATGCGCCCCCTTGGCGCTAGGGCTCCCCCACACCTCTGGGGTCCCTATGAGTATGCTGCGCCCACTCGGGCGCTGGGGTCCTCACCCTCTGTGCGAGTCCCCAATGAGGCCTCCTCCAACCCCTGTAGCCTCACCCAAACCACTGGTGTAATAGCAACAACGCCAACGCAAAACACAAGCCTCTAGGCTATAACATAACTATAAGCTGCCTGGCTATAACTTGGCATCATGGCTCAAGCCTCCAGAGCTATCATGAGCTATACTTGCCATCAGGCTTCTACCCATAACTCGACTGAGGGAGCTCCTGCCTCTTCGGCTGCTGGCCGGCAACCGCTAGCCAGGCCTCAGCCCTGGGCTTTATGAGGGCCAGGTCCTGCTCCCTTCTGGCCAGCTGACTCACATTAGTTGCCCCGGCAACTCGCAGCTGTGCTCATTATGTTCTGCCAGGGCTCTCTCCCTGGCAGTTTCTGCTGTCTAGGAGCAGGGGCACCGAGGTGCGCCGCGACACCCTTAATAAAGAATATATAATGTGAGGTATATTTTTAGAGCGCTTGCATTTTTAGGTGGTGCTGTTTTGTTAGAAGCGTGCGAATCCCACTGATTTTTGTTTGTCTGGGTTCAATTTCCTTGGAGTGGGAGGTGTATGTGAAGCATAGATTGCCAAAGTATGTTTCAGAGCGTGCCAGCTGTGTTACAAAACCAACACGTTTTGTCCAAACACCTCCACCAGGCTTTGACTGCCCTTTAAAGAGCCTCTTAGGGGAAACTGTGTGTGGTCTTTCCTGTACTCATATCTGGTGGACAGATATGAGCAGCCCATTTTTGTTCCCAGTTACATGCTTTGTCCACATGTCCACTTCCCATACTTCACCCCAACAGGGAGCAGGTCACCATCCCTGTTGGCCATGTGGCCACTCTCTAATGATACTGGAGATAAAGAAGGGATAGAAGTTAATTGGGCTACTACAGGAGCAGTGAGAGAACACAGTTATTTTGGGGAGGGGGTTTTCGTGCTTACAGTGAAATATTTTAAAGTCTGAGGTTTTCTCCCACCTGCCTCCCTGCCATTTCGGTTCTTCTCTGCTATTGCAAAAACAAGACAAAACCTGTTACCTACAAAAACAGTTTTTCTAAGGCAAATCTGTCCTCAGTGCCATGTTAATGACTGGGCAAGGCTGACTGTCAAGAGGCAAGCAGTGTTTTTTGCAAGAGTAGAAGAGACTCACCAGTCCCTTTTCCTTCTCTCTAGTATTTATGAAAGAACCCTTACTCCAATAGCCTAGTGCTCAATGAACTGTTTTAATTCCCATACAGTTACTTGCAGGCAGTGGCATAATGGATTCCACTTCATTTTTCCTAAGGGGGGAAAAGCAAACCTTTGTTTGCTTTCCCCCCCACAGATGAGAAGGAATAACTTGATTAGCTAAGTATGTAGTTTGCCCTGGCAAGCCAGTGTTCAGACACTGAGATAACCTGGGCTCACCTTACGCTACTCGGAGGGAAAGCATTGTTCCGGGTTGTGGCTCCGCTCTTTTCACAGGGGCTGAATTAGACACTCAGGTGAAGGAAACGACGTATAGAGTAGCAGGCACCGCAAGACAGACCCGCATGGCCTGGCTGCTGGTTCTGTGTCCAACGTTTGCCATTTCTGACTTCAGGAAACAAGTAGCTTTGCAGAATCTAGTCTGTAAGGCTTGCCACATATGTCCTTGTTGGAAGATGAGTTTAGGCCACTGCACCACCATCTTACCTGAGGGCACACATTTGGCCAGCTGACAGGAATCTTCTTGTCACATCCAGAGGCCTGTTAGGTGGAAAGAATATATTTCAAAGATAGCCAGTCCTTGTCTCATGACAAATCCAGAAGACCAGCATCCTTCCATGCCATCTGTGGTTGAAGTTCAGTCGCTTCAGGTTGCTACACATGGCAGCAAGTGTGATCTTTGTGTTTCCTGTCTTTGGTTTGTGAACTTAGAAAATGGGCACAAACAGGTCAGCTATAATGGCCAAAGCTGCTGGGTGTGCTGGAGGCCTGCATTCGCTGCATTATGGAATGGTTAAACCACTAAGGTCCCCTCCACACATGCAGGTAAAGGCGTGATGGGATCTAATACACAATCCACACAGTCATGCCTCCTGCCATGGCACGTGTGTACGGCAGGAAGTGTGATTGTGGGATCATGAATCCCATCCCATCATGCCGTACTGCTGGTGCAAGGGGAGCCTGATCCTGGGCTCCCCTCTCATCAGGAAGAAACAAGTTTGTGCGGCTGGGAGCCCCCTCAGCTGATGAGTCTCCTAGCGGCAGGGACGCATCATGTACCCCCATGGCTATGAGATGACAGCAGCTGTGATCTCCCAGCCATGGGATGCGTGGGGTGTCCCTATGGCGGGGACCACTGTCAGCTGATGGAGCTCCCACGGCTGGGAACCAGCATCAGCTGGGAGCTCCCAGGCTCAGGGGGACACATAGCCCCCCATAGCTGGGATCTTGCATTAGCTGCATTGCCCCCCATAGCTGGGATCTTGCATTAGCTGATGGGGCTCCCAGCCACGGGGACACAGGCTACATGTGCAAATTAAAGATGGATAGAAACCAGCTATAAAATTACAGTATTCCACATTTGCCGGCAATTACTTTATAGCTGGTCGGACCCTTTTAGGGTATCAAATCTAAATTAATTGCATATTTGACCAGGTAATTGTGTAATCCATGTAACATATAGAGCTATAGGCTGAGAAATTTGACTTGACTTAATTGAGGTGAAAAAAATTCATGTAGAATTATTCATAGAGGACAATGGTTGATGATACTTTTTCACCTTTCCTATAATTTAGCAACCAAACATGTGCATGCTAAAAAAGCACTTTATCCATTGTGAAAGGAGAATTGCAGCAAAAAGTTGGGCGGCCCAGGTGCTCTTCAGCTAGCCAAGCCCATATTTTTTAGGACTAGAAATCCTCATGGGTTTGGTCCCCAGTCATCTGCTCAGACCACTTGACTGTGCAGCTACTCTAAATGAGTTTGAGTGTAGGCAGTCCTCAGCTGAAATGAGATTTCTATTTGCTCTGAAAGAAAATGCTAAAGATGATGACTATTCACTTGTTAATTTTGTTTAGAGACATTTTGTGGTTTGAAACATGACAACAGAGTCCTTTTGTGGATTGCTGTTGTTTGTTAATTATGTCTAACGTCAATTATTAATTTAAACTTCTTCTGATTCAAGAAGCTCCCTCGGCAAAATGTTGTGTATGGGACAAAATGGTTCCAGAAAAATCTGCTCTCTAGAGAAGGACGTTGGGAAGGAGGATTATTGAGTAAATGATTGAAAGAGTTGGTATAAATGGTTTTTATTCCGGAGGAAGGTATTAATTCAGCTCAGCCTGAGTGAAAACGGAAGGGCAATTTTTACTCTTCATTTGAGTCCACGGAAGCTCGACCCATTGGAGCGCTTGCGCTGCGCATTATCACATTATAAACGTTACAGTCTGAGAACGAGCTTCGACGAGGGCACAGGGCACTTCTAGTTGCTTGTGGAGGCAGAAGATGCGGTCAGATTAACCGATTTGTAGGTGTTGTGTCAAACAGGGGAATGCTTTGAAGATGTTGAAATGGGATATCCGTTTCCGTGCGAGTACGTGCCCAGTCTCGACGGGGGAATTTTGAAATAACAGCAGTATTTTCCCTTCCTTTGGCGCAGACGAATTGGAAGTAGAGAAGGGAAATAATATACAATCTCAATATTCAGATGAGCCGAAGTTTTAAAAGAAACAATGAAAACCGGCTTTCTTGAAAAGGGAATTGATATTATATTGAATTGCTACACATCAAAAACTTTTTTTGAGAATGTTTTCAAAAGATATTTTGACAAGTACAGGGAAGAGGTGCTGGTATCATTAAATAAGTTGGCAACTTTTGTAACCAGCTTTTTGGTATCATAGCTCAAGGGAAAGTCAATAAACTTTGATTCCCAGCATTAATGTAATTATTTTGATTTTTCCGGCTCGTTCTAGGGAAGGCTTCAGTAACGTAATATCAGATGGCCAAAAGCAATTCAGAAATCCTGTGTCCCATAGGATGTCGTTCAAATGTAGTAAGACCGGGGGTGGAATAAATCATTTTCTCTGATCTTGTTAGGGATGAGAATGTTATAGAGAAGCAAATGTGCATCACTAATACCAGAAGGATAGTGTAGGCAGAGAAAAATGCATGAAGTTTCCCTGATTACTAGAAGTATCCTGTTTATAGCTTTTTCTCTTTGTTGTTTCTTTACCTTCACTTTCCTGTCATTTCAACTCTGTTCTCCATCTCATTGCCACTAGCGGCAGCAATTGTAATATACCACTGAAGGTCAGGTCTGGTAACATATTTTGGTTCATCTGGAATAGCTATTCATACTCTTCTCCTCCTTGGTCCAGGTAGAACTTGAGGAATAGCTTTCTAAACATGCGTTGATATAGAAACTTGATTTGTCCTTTTGATTTTTTTTTCTTTTAATGCTTCTTCTGCTGAAATATTCAATTTTACAATTCAAGTTCCCTTGAGGGAATGAGAAGATGAGGTGGGATGGGAGAATCATAATAATATAAGTGTCCCTGTTGGGTAATAGAGGCTAAAGAACTTGTAAATTCATCTTGAAAAACAAAAGCTTGATGAACTTTATTTGGAAATATTTTCCCCTAAGCAAAAGAAAATTAAATGATACACTGTACTTCTCTTGTAAAGGTTTGCAACAAGTAAATTAGACACAGCATTATGTGCAGTGTGAGTCAGAAAAGAAATGAAGTTGGGAGTTTTAGGTTGTATACAATGTACTTGGTTAGGGATTTTTTTCCTTGGGGGAAAAAACCCAAGTTCTTTAGGATTCTCATGTTTCCTCAGTATCAGTTAACTTCGTACTCTTTGATTCCTGAATTTTCATCCAAGTCCTGGAGAAAGTAGGAAAGAACTTGGAATTCAAAGTTAAGTCTAGTTGTATTCTTCCTCCCACTAAGCCTTACCTGGCACCAGTTTTAGGGACATATTTGTAGGCTGAGTGCACTAGCTTCATCCACAAATAAAGACCCGACCCCTTTGCACACAAAAAGACCCTACACTTGTACATACATAGTAGGTATCTACACACACACACACACACACACACAGGTTAGCACTATCTACACACAGAGATTAGCACTATATACACACACGCACACGCGCACACACACACACACAGGTTAGCACTATCTACACACAGAGATTAGCACTATATACACACACGCACACGCGCACACACACACACACAGGTTAGCACTATCTACACACAGAGATTAGCACTATATACACACACGCACACGCGCACACACACACACACAGGTTAGCACTATCTACACACAGAGATTAGCACTATATACACACACGCACACGCACACACACACACACACAGGTTAGCACTACACACACACACACACACACACAGGTTAGCACTATCTACACACAGAGGTTAGCACTATCTATACACACACACGCACACACACACACACACACACACAGGTTAGCACTATCTACACACACACACACGCACACACACACAGGTTAGCACTAAATAATTTATGGGCACGTCCAGATATGCAGGGTAAAAACTGACTTGTGTATCTTTTTTGTATCTAGCTTGGGATATATGAATTATTTAATGTATTTTTCTCCCATCGTTGTTGTCCTTTTTAAAACTCTAACTGGCAAATACTTACATTATTGTCTCTATTTTAAATAATGGCCTAGTTAAACAAGAGCTTATTTAGCATCTTGTCACATCAGAACCCTTGTGCAGCTGTACCTGGATAATGAGTGCTGTTGCTTCAACTTGGTTACTTTGGTTTGTTAATTATGTGAGTTAACTGCTGTTTAGGGACCAAAAAAAATATTAGATAGATTTTTCTGTCCCCTGAGTCCCACCTGCTGTATTTTCTTTTCTCTTCAGTGAAATATGACAATAAATGAAAAATATTTAGTAGTCTCATAATTTTACCTGTAATGGGAATTATAAGGAGCTAGAAATGTCCTCCCTTTTAACAATGAGGCATAGGTCAGACATTTTCAGCTACAGAGAGATGGCTCATTACTGAGATTGGAGTAGCACAAGCTCGAGGGGGAACTGTCGGTTCTTTTGCCCCTTATATGTTCTGGCCTCATGGCCTGCAAGTACTGCTCCCAGCTAGCACCTATATTATACATGGGGTTTGTGCCCCTGTATTGTTTCTTAGTGTGGGCCACGGCTGAAAGGCACAACTTCACTCCTGCTGCGTAAAGAACAAATTATTGAATTCTAAGGAATAATGGGAATCATAAATGGCTCCACGCTGTCCTAAAATGTATGCACAGCTGCAAAGCTAGGAGTTTGGGTGAATTTTCCAAGCTCTGTGATGAGTGGAAAAGGGGCAGTATATTATATATTCCAGTGAGGAGGGAAGTATTTATTATCAGAGCCACCTGTCCCCATTTGGGAGGAAAAGTCACAGAACCTCACTGCTGCATACAGCCTTCTGGGCCTTGTGTGGCAGGGAAATGGCATGCAACCCTTTTCTGGTTAGGGCTTGTAGTTAATTTTCAGGCAACGAGCTAAGTTGGGAACCTAAGAGAAATATTGTTCCAAGCAATTTTTGGATTAAGAGTAAAAATTTCCAAAGAGCTGAATAACCTAAGAGCCTAGTCCCAGTTTCTATAAGATTAGAGCTTGCTTCCAGAGGAAGTTTAGCATGCAGTGGGCACGTCTACATGAGACACTTACTGCGCATTAGCCTAATAACACTGTGCAGTAGTGCAGCAGTCAAAACCCCCGCTAATAGCCTCCTGCGCAGTGACCAATGTGCAGTAAGCGCCACAAAAAGCCCGTGTACCGGCGCTACTGTGCAGTCACTCTAGTTACTGCGCATTCAATTAGTACTTTATTAAACAAGTACTAAACTAAATGTGCAGTATTCAAGGTGCATTAATGAACGTGTAGACACACCCAGTTTGAAGATGTGAATTCATGGCACACAAGATGCTCCACACTTAAAGTATGCCTTTCTTTCATACTGGGGTAAAATTAGTCTGCTTACAGGGTGGCAGGGGATGGGGGATTAATGTACTGGGGAAATTAATGCAGACTAGCAAGTGTGCTGTTTATTCATGTCAAAACTTCCTGTGTGCTTACGTCCCCATATGTGCTCTCCTCCTGCCTATGGGCCAGATTCACGATGGTGTTTGACATCCAGTGGTACAGAGAGGTGCTGCGGGATTTACCAAAGGGTCCCTTGTTAATCTTGCACAGTGCCGTATGTCTAGGCAGCTAAGCAAACAGTGTAAATCTGAGCCTTAGACAATTTGGAGAATTGGACTCGGGTTCCTAAGTCACTTATGCTCTTTGGAAAATTTTAGTTTAAATGAAGTTTCTCTTATTTAATATAACGGCAGAGTGTGCCTTTGCTGGGACAAGCTGCACTATATATAGACTTGACCCTGTGATATACATCCTCTAATTCTTGTCTTCTGTATATTTTGATATTTTAATCTCTTTGTTCGCCTTCTATTAGAAACAGGTAAAAAAAAACAAACCCCAAACTGGTGGCTTCACCCTGTCTGATAAGTGCTGATCTATACAGCTGTAAATAGTGTTACACTTTGAAATGGCTACAGGCCTTGCATAAACTGATCTGATTTTTCTTGCCTTCTGGGGACATTCATGATCCTTTATTATCGAAGCGGGTTCTTGTGTAGTGTAACTAACGCTTGAAAATCTATCATGTTGTTCTTAGAATTCATATCCCAGACTTTATGACAGTACCAGGCTGATCCCATGATTCTCCACTGCAGAGGTTCAGTGCACTGACTCACAAGTGTATTGAACCAACATGACAGGAAAATATATCATTTTTTCACAACTAAAAGGAATATGGAAGTTAAAATAATAGAAGCTCAGCAGAGGCTAAAACAAAGGAATATAATTTACAGCACTGGTTGTTTCTACTTATTATATAGTTGTTATCTCACTGAAGCTCTGCAGGTAATATAATTGCTTGCATTTCAGAGAACATTTTGGTCTGAAGACGTAATTAATTCTGTTCTATCTTAAGCATGTATTTTATACCTTTAAGTAATCCTTAGAGTGCAAGAATATGCTTTGGAAATATGTTTTATTTAGCACTTTTACAATGCAGTTGAGAGGCACAGAAAAATGGGGGAGCCAGAGGTACATGTGGCTTGCCAGGTACCCTGTCCTATCAGTAGAGAATAATAGGTTCATTTAATGGTCTTCATTAGAGACAACTGTCAGAACTCTTCCCCTTGGTGAAAACAAAAAGTGTTGCATATGGAATATGCCATAAAGATGGCACACAAGTGACATTATTATAAATAAAAACAGGCATTATTAACGATGCTCGTTAGCAAATGCCACAGTTGGATATGAAATAGACTCCATACAGAAGGGTCCCATAGATTATGCTTTTCAAAAGGCTGTCGTCTTTTGATTTTGATTTATAAACAATTGATAGTTCTTGGGAACTTCTTGCGCTCGTTGCTTGAAGTCTTCACTGCCAAGTCCATAGCTATTATAATCAGTGGCAGCATCACAAAGGATTATTTTTGCTTCATTTGTGCTTTATTTCTAGAGAGGCATATACAGATCATTACATTTGTATTCATGGTGCAAATATTTGCGTAAGAATTAGTTCAAAATACTGAATGACCAAGCACATTTTATAGTTTGAAGTAATCTTCCACAGGCAGTTGGCTGTATGACTAATAGAATTACGTATGCGTAAAATCGCTTTTACTGTAGAAGCCAAAATGCAGAATAATAGCTTGTCAAACTGTCATTTGCAAGTGAGATCATAGATTTTGTAGTCCAAATTAGGTTGTGTTCTTTTTCTTTTTGTCAGGTCACATTCTAATAACCATATTGTGCATTAAACCCTGTGATTATCCGAACACTTGACAGATGGTAGGCTGTTAATTTATATGTAAGAGACAGTGATTGCCAGTGCAGTAATAGTATTCAACAAAATATGAAATGTCAAAATCCACTTTTTTGGTTATGTTTTATCTTGACTTATTTTAGCAAGGTAATTCTAGAAGAATTGATTTTTTTCATAGCTAAACATATGCTTCGCTTTACTAGACTGAATGATTTTTACTATCAGAAAAAAAATTTAAAAGAAAGAAATGTTTATATTGATATTCATTTAATGATTCTCATTATTTTGCAGCATAGTCAAGAGTGCAAGCAAATTACAAAGAGCAAATGTAAATGGTGACAGAAAAGTGATATTATTTATGTGTTTTAGCCTGAAGTTTTGAAATTATACGTAATTCATAGTTTCATAGTTTCATAGTTTTAGGGTCGGAAGGGACCTAATAGATCTAGCCCGACCCCCCGCCAGGGCGGGAGAACAACCCAAAAAAAACAAACAAACCTAAAAACAAAAACGGGACTCAAATGAGTCCAGCCAGGTAAGTATCCAGCCTCTTCTTAAAGATCCCCAGGGTAGGGGCCAGCACCACCTCCCTTGGAAGTTGGTTCCAGCACATGATATACTGAATCCAGTATACTGAATCCAGTAATGATTCAGTATATTGATCTCTAGAAGTATTATTCATTTTAAAGACTTTCTGGAAGAAGTAAAGAAGTTCTGTGATAATGCATTGGCTTTATGCTAGCTCATACTGGTTTTAATTTGATAAAACTCATATTGAAATGAAGTGGTGGTAATCAGTACTACCCTCTCTTTTTATTATCATTTTGGTTTCCCATCATTTCCTTTTTAAAGCCCCTCTTAGTGTCTAAGCGCATCTCGGAAAACAAAACTTCTCTGCCCCGAAGAACTCAGTTTCTTCTGACAGATATATGGGGTTATGATCGATGCCAAGGGATGAGGCGGGTCAAAGTTAATAACTGGCTGCTCACCCGGTTCTACATGCATCATGGAGCATCAGCTCTTTTTTTCGGTATAGTCACTCATGTTTAGAAAGTTGATGTCCACACATTTTTAGGAGCAGTTTGAAGGAGGTGAGGGTGCAAGTTTGACCAGTAGATTTTGGAAAGGTATTCCAACTATAACAAGCATCATAAAAGAAGCAGTAGAGCCGCGTGGGAGAAGACAAGGTGAAAAGAGCATTCCTACCTCTTGCCAGAGTAGCTAAGATTAATGGAGGTGTTTCCTTGTTTGTATTTGATTTCTTGTATACTTAACTCTTAAAAGGCGATTTTTATTGTTTGTAGCTCATGGTTGTTGGTATCAAACAGTTAATACAATTATACTTTTAATGCCAGTAAATTTATCCTTAGAATTGTGGTTGAGTCAGTAGCAAACCCGCAGTCATATCAGAAGAAAAAGAGTAAAACTGCAGTTTCCTTGATTTTTCTTTGCTTAAGAGCAGTGCAAAAATAATAATAATAATTAAGAACCACCTCCACTCTACCTCTATTTCACACGCCCCTGAACTTCCTATGAAGCACAGTAATTCTTTGTGGATGGGAGTTTTAAGGCAATCTTTGGAAGAAATGTTTTCCTATAAATTGGTCTGCTTTTGCCTTGAGTGGCATAGAGAAGTTGCTTGGCAATTAGAACAGATTTAAACAGAATGCATGGAGGTCAGAGGCAGATTTGATTGGCTTTTTGGGTGGTAGGGTTGCATGAATGGCTGGCAGAGTATGAGTTGGCCAGCATTTCAATAGAGTTCTGCAAAGAACTTTAATTTTGCATGGTAAGGTTTAACTTGATAGTGGAGTAGGCTATTACCACAGTTGCTCTTAAAAATCAAAAAGAGGTATATTGCTTGGTCCCATTTCTACTTATTGTGATTCTATTGTAATCTTGGAGTCTGAGAGTATAGAGTCCATTTTCCTGTTTGAATGGCCTTTATGAGCTTACTTTAAAATCCCACACTGACACCTCAAACATGGTTTGTACAAGCACAAAAAGTTCCAGATGTGGAAGTCTATAAATAATTCTAGCTCAGTAAAGCTGTGAAAGCCAGAAGTTGGGAGAGGCTTCCTGAAATCCTACACACAAAGCACTTAGAAAAGAATTGAAGCCAAATAAAAGCATGCTGAAGCCTTTCTGCTGGTAAAGATAAGCACTAGGACTATTATGAAGTTTGCACAAGCATTCTGGGCATTGACAAGCAGATAAACTTATCAGGCATCTGACTCCCTGTATCCTGCATTGCCACAAGTAGCTTCTAAACCTTTATATTGGGGTGATCCAGTTGACATGGTATATTTGGACTTCCAAAAAGCCTTTGACAAGTTCCTTCATCAGAGGCTCTTAACTAAATTATATAGTCGTGGGATTAGAGGGAATGTCCATTTGTGGATTAGAAATTGGCTCCAAGGTAGAAAGCAAGAGCGAATATAAATGGTCAGTAAATACCGGGGTACCACAGGGATCTGTATTGGGACCAGTGGTGTTTAACAAATTCATAAATGATCTGGAAAAGGGGGTGAGTAGCAAAGTAGCCAGGTGTACAGATGTGCCATCCCAGTGCACAGGAAGACTAGCAAGCATGACAGAAGACCAGCTTGGCTTAGCGGGGAACTCTTCAGTAAACTAAATCACAAAAATGAAGCTTTTAAGAAGTGGAAACTTGGGACAAATAACTAGGGAAGAATATAAGAGCATTGTTGAGGCATGCAGGGATGAAGTCAGGAAGGCCAATGTGCAACTGGAATGGCATCTAGCAAGGGACATGAAGGGTAACAAGAAGGGTTTGCACAAGTATGTCGGTAGCAAGAGGAGGATCAGGAAAGTGTGGGTCCCTTCCTGAATGGGGGAGGCAACCTTGTCACAGAGGATGCAGAAAAGGCTGAAGTGCTCAATGCCTTTTTTGCCCCAGTCTTCACAGGCAAGGTCAGCTCTGAGGCTACTGCACCAGGCAGCGCAGTTTGGGCAGGAGGTGAGCAGCCCTCAATGGTGAAAGAGCAGGTTAGAGATAATTTAGAAAAGATGGACGTGTACCTGAGGGTGCTGAGGGAGTTGGCTGATGTGATTTCAGAGCCATTGGGCATCATCTTTGAAAACTCGTGGTGACCAGGAGAGGTCCTGGTTGATTGGAAAAGAGCAACAGGGAGGATCGGGCCAAAAGGGAATCTCATGAGGTTCAACAAGGACAAGTGCAAAAGTCCTGCGCTTAGGATGGAGCAATCCCATGCACCATACAGGCTGGGGGCTGACTGCCTGGGCAGCAGCTCTGTGAAAAAGGACCTGGGGGTGACAGGGGACAGTAAGCTGAATACAAGCCAGCAGTGTGCCCTTGTTGCCGAGAAGGCTGCCAGCATCCTGGGCTGCATTGTTAGGAGCGTTGCCAGCAGATGGAGGGCAGTGATTCTTCCTCTCTATTCTGCACGGGGGAGGCCACATCTGGAATCCTGTGTCCAGTTTTGGGCCCCCACTACAGAAAGGATGTGGACAAATTGGAGAGAGTCCAGTGGAGGGCAAGGAAAATGGTTGGGGGCTGGGGGACATGATGTGTGAAGACAGGCTGAGGGAACTGGGTTTATTCAGTCTGAAGAAGAGAAGACCGAGGGGGATTGAATAGCAGCCTTCAAGTCCCTGCAGGGGGGCTGCAAAGAGGATGGAGCTGGGCTGGTCTCAGTGGGGGCAGATGACAGGACAAGGAGCAATGGGCTCCAGCTGCAGCAAGGGAAGTTTAGGTTAGATATTAGGAAGAATTTTCTCACTAGGAGGGTACTAAAGCACTGGAGCGGGTTACCCAGAGCAGTGGTGCAGTCTCCATCCTTGGTGGTTTTCAAAACCTGGCTAGACAAAGCTGTGGCTGGGATGATGTAGTTGGGGCTGGTCCTGCTTGGAGCAGGGAGTTGCACTAGATGCGACCTCCTGAGATCCCTTCCAGCCCTCATTTTCTATGACACAAAATTATTCAAAGTGATAAAGATCAAGGCAAAGTGTGATGAACTAATAGAGGGATCTGGCATGATTGAGCGAATGGACAGCTAAATGACAAGTGAAATTCAGCGTAGATGAGTGTAAAGTGAAGCATTTGAGCAAAAATAGTCTAAACTATACCTTAATGGTGGTCTCTACTTTAACTGTTACCACACAGGAAAGAGATCTGGGAGTCGTTGTGGACAGTTCTCTAAAAACATTTGCTCAATGCTCAGCAGCCATCAAAAAGGCAAAGCAAATATTAGGGATTCTTAAGAATAAAACTGAAAGTATCATGATGCTCCTTTAAATCCATGGTGCATCCACAACTTAAATACAATTCTCTCACACCTCGAAAAGGATAATAGAGGCTCTAGAGAAGGTCCAGAGAAGGGTGACAAGGATGATCAGTGATATGGAGAAGTTTCCATGAGGAAAGATGAAAGAGGCTAGGCCTATTCAGTTTAGAAAAGAGGTGCTTGGGTGGGGCATGGTAAAGGTTTACAGAATACTAAATGGCAAAGAGAAAGTCAACAGGGATTTAACTCTCTCACAATACAACAACTACAGGTCACAAAATGAAACTAGTAGGTATTAAGTTTAAAATGAACACAAAGAAGTAATTATTCACAGTATGTAATTCAGGTGGGGAACTCGTGGCCACCAGATGTGGTAGCAGCTGGCAGTATAGCCAGATTCAACAAGGGATTGGACAAATTCTTGGATCTCTGCCACTGTGACACAGGAGACTGGGCAAGGTGGACCTGTGGTCTGACCCAGTAAATGGCAGTTTTTACACTCTTATACTTGTTACTCCACTGGCAGTACACTGTGTTTCAAATAAGAGAGCAGGTTTATTTGCAATTTTTTCTCCTTTGAGACAAGAGAATTTGGTTATTGGTCCCTTAATTGGAAGGGGTAGCTGGCTCCTTCTAGGATAAGATGCCTCAGGATTATGAAGGAAGTAAAGGCAGGATTGTAATTTTTCCTGTGAGCAGGTGGTCTTATTGCTGCTTTTATTAAAGATATACCTCTGAGCAGGTGGTCCTGTTCAGAGTCAAACCTCTGGGAAAATGGCTAAAAATGTACATCTGCAACTTCATGTCTCTGTAAGACTTATTACCCATCCTTAGAAACAGCGATTATACAAAGCAACAGCAATGATACTGAGGCCATTTTAAACGCTTTCTTGTTTAGAAAAGGCTGAAAAATGTAGGAAAATGTTTTAGTAAACATATAAAACAGCAGAGACAAAACACATCCCTAATTGTTTGCCTTTTGATAAAGTATTTAATTTATTCTGTGTTTACCTGCACACCTCCCAGTTGTGGAAAGTGACCTAGATTCTATACGTGCTCATAACTTTCATTAGGTGAGAATGACATACACTTATCATTAGAGTGTACTAATTAAAGGAGAAAGTGACATTTCAAAGTAATGCTGTTCCCTGACGTTTTAATGAAATACTACTTGGTTTATTTTTGTTTTAATGAACTAAAATGCCATGCCTGGTCGTAGCGTAATTGTTATACTTTATTTTTTTTTTTTACTCTGGTTAACTTTCATTTCTTTTCTCCCCTTGGCACTTCTAATATAAGCAAGAAAACAAACGTAGTCGTACTCTAGGAGAGGTTGGCAAGTAGTAATAACCAAATTGCTTTCATTGATTTAAAAAAAAAGTAGACTATGTTATAGGGAAGCGTGCTCATGCTTGAAGATAGGCTACAGATACCGGTGGACCATGACAGACTGGCAAGTTGGGCAGATAGTTCAACATTGAGAAATGTAAAGTGCTCCACCTCGGGACAAGCAATGCCCAACACACCTACAGGCTTGGTGGTACTAAACTGACCAGCACCATGAATGAAAGGGACCTGGGGTATTAATTGACCACAGTATGAATATGAGCTGGCAGTGCGATGCTGTATCCAGCAGGGCAAATAATACTCTGGCGTGCATCAACCGATACCTCTCCAGCAAAACCAAGGAGGTGATTCGTCTGCTCTACTCAGCACTGGTGAGACCGCAGCTGGAGTATATGCAACTCTTTATTTAAGGGATAAGACAACAGATCTTTGTCAAGCTAAGTCTATATATATGCCAAGAAGACTTGTGAGGGAATTGTGGTTCTGGTGAACTAGGCTGTTGCCTATGAAAAACGTACGCATTTCTGAACAAGTTAGTTTATAAGGTGCTACCCTGCCTTTCCTTCTGCCTGACTTCAGGCTAACAGGGAAAACTACCTCTTTCTGAGGCTACCAGGACTAATTATTGCAGCCCTAGTAAGCTCTAATGGCAAGATTTGCACCCGTTTCCCAACTGACTAATTAACTGAGCCTTCCTCTTGCTTGTGACATTGAGCTCTCGTGTGTAGATGATCTCCACCGAGGGAAAACAGTGGGTCTTACTTTTCTTTTGCTACTTCCTTTTAGTACCCACCTAACCCAGACTGTAACCATCACAGAGCAATTTTGGGATCAAAGCTTTCTTCTTTGTATCCTGATTTCTCCAGTGATTTCTCTCTTTCTTAGAAAAAGCACTTGGGGCCATACCCACAGCAAGTGCTTAATTTCCATTACTTTCAATTCTGGATCTGGCCTCAGCTCTATTGATCTTTGCTCCCTGTTTGATCTTCAGGTGAAGATAAAGCCAGCAGGGAAGATTGAGTGACTGAGCCAAACAAACTCAAATAGCACACCTGTTCTGATCAAATGACTTGCCACATTTCATACGTTACCTCCGCAAGAGGTGTGTGCCTTTATACTTGCCTAGGAGACGGACTCTGACGAGGATATGTTGAGAGGATATGTTCCTTGGACTTACCATTGCCTTGCAGGAAATAGGTTGAAAAAACACCGCGTAGTCTCTTTTCCACTGTTCAACATCTCCCTTTATAGGAAGGTTTCTGAAGAAGTCCTCTAGAGACCTTGCACTCTCTTGTCTCCTGTGAAATATTTTCTAAGCATCTCCCCGTTGCCTGCATGAGGAGACAATGCCTTCGTCTGCATTTTTCAACTCTTGCAGATGAAATGACCTCACTTCCAGCCTACTTGGGTTTCTGTCTCTTTTCCTGACATGTTTTATCTCTGGAGAGAAGAGGAAGGAGATAGCATCTTATTTCTCACCTTCCCCAAGTTTTGAAGGTCATGTTCCCTGTGGAAGGACAATTTAGGGTTTCCCACTCTTTTAGAAGAGATGAAAGAAGGCAGAAGACTACATCAAACAAACCAGCAATGAGTTTGGAAATAATTTTCTAGAGTTACAGGATTAGAAAATATTGCGGAAGAAGAAGGCCTTAAGGTTCTCATAAACTCTAAACTGTACTCTTTTGCCTTTACCTTTGGCTGTTGGAAAATTACCTATCATTCATTACCTGTCCTTGGCTTATGGAGTAACAAAGCCCAGAGCTCCTGTATAATATGAAAAAGTGTCTGGATTATTTTTTTGTTGAACTTCTGAACTGTTTGTTTAACACCCGCATATTTCTTCAGGTTGTGACAAACTACATGAAACATTTCAGCCCCAAAGTGTTGAAAATTAAATTAAAAAAAAACGTGTTTGGGGTTTTCCATCGGAAATGTTAAAAAAAAAAAAAATCAAGGAAAGCAGAGATTTTCTACAAAAAAAGATCACTTGTTAAAAACTTAATTTTCCAATGGGAGGAAGAAAGGTTCCATGGAAAATATTCTACCAGCCTTAATGATATGCTTGTGTAGCCTAATTGCCTTTGGCTGTCAGAATGTTTTCATTGTGTATTTATAGCAGGTATTTATAACCAATCAATGTTTTATCTCTTTATTCAGCAACATCTGGCATAAGTAGGAATAAGCCCTTTCTTACTAATGTTCTTCAGCCTCTGAAATAATTCTTTATACTGCCTGCAAGTAATTCTACCAAGTAACCATCCATCCTTAAAGTGCAGTGGATGTTTAACTTACAATTCCAGAGCACCAAGCATCAAAACACACTCTTATTTGCAGTCAAGCGAGAAGAAAATGGGCCCTAGCTCTAAACTATATTTTAGAAATAAACATGCAAAGATGTGCTTGTTGAGCCTATGCTGTGCAAGCAATCACTCGTCTTCCAAGCTGCAGGAATGTTTGTCATCAATGCAAGAAGCTAATTTTTGTAAGAGAGCTTCTGTTGGCTCTAAAGCCTAATTTCCTTGAGTTCTGAGATGCTTACATAATCATGTAGGAGAGGTGCATGCGCAAGACTTTGGGAAATTAAAAAGGTGTCAGGTATATTTTGAGATCGATACTCTTATCTCAATGTGTCCTAGCCTTTGCGACATTAGGGAGATTGTTTATTCAGAAATGTGGATGGCTGTGAGGTTTCGAAGGGGCTGCAGATTAGTAGAGCATAGAATGACGCATATACTATAATACAGTAAAGTTTAATCTAACCCCTTCCATTAGGGCTGTAGAAATTGTGTAGCTCACAGCAGATTTAACCATTGCTTCTTTCTAAACTAAGGTCATTTACAGAAGAATGTAAATGTTGATGCTATTATACATAAGTACACCTGGTGAATTATTTATCAATTATGGGAAACAAAAATGTGCTCTTTTGAAAAATCCTGGATAAGTGCCCTGTTCTTCCCTTTTGGGCCGAATGTACTGTACATGTTATCAAGACAGAGACTGAAATTTAAGTATTAATGCAGTGGTTTCCATTCAATTTTTTTGCAGTTTTACCTTTTGCTTAGTATGTTTTCTTAATTATTTTCAGACTACAGCTTCAAACATTGAAAAATATAGAGTGAAATGAGCCAGATGAAAAGTGTGCTGTTTTCTCTCATTTAATTTGTGGCCATAAAATTCCATGTAATACATGAGTTTTCAGTAGATATGCAGACGTCTCTTTTATGTCTGAGGGCTGTAGTGGCCTCTTCTTTGCCAGTTATTTTGTTAATCCTTCCCGGTGGCCTTGGAGGCTCTGCACCCAGCTGTCTTTGGGCCAAGCACAGTCCTCAAGGGTTCCCAGGCATGGCTTTTATGAAGAGAGCATCTGATTCAAAGCGTTATTACTTTGCCATGAGGACAGGAGGAGCAGTCCATGGAGAATACCAGTTGAGGTGCATCCTTTACCAAAAGGAGGAATGAAGCCTGGAGAGCAATGCTGTTCGCAGGGTGTCGGAGCTGTCACCCCAAGCCAAAGGCAGAATGCAGGGTAGGTAATTTGTGGAGGTTCGTTTGCATTTCATGAGCAGGTTGGGAAGGGAAATAAGCTCAGTTATAGGAACAGAGTCCATCATAATCATATTTCCAATGTGGTTATCACTTCAGCATTAAAAAACAGTTATGAGGAAAGCATATCAAGTCACCTCTCCTTCACATCACTTCTGATGCCTGTAGCATCTGCCACAAAGAGCAGCTCTAATATCCTGGACTGAGACACTTTTTTCCAGATCAAGATAAGCTATCTCGATGGCATCTTCTTAGAGGGTGTGAATGGAAACAGAATAGATGTGTGATAACTAAGAGATGGATAAGTGAAGTTTGAACTTCTGGAGCCCACAACAAGGAGATAATGTGTTACAGTTATTTCATAAATGTAATAGTTCTAAACATACTTATCCTTTGTAAATCTTTTCTGCAAGATTTACGTTAACTAATGCTGCTATTGAGATATTACACAGGAGTTTTACATTTTATTCTGTTTTTTTCCCCTTCCTTCATTGTTGACCTGTGGCTTCAATCAAATTAATCTGTATTTGTATAACCTTTGAAACTATTTAAAATATCATCATAGATGGTATTAAAGGTTGATTGCAATTGAAGGCTTTGTTAACAGACTTTATTAACAGTTCAGGATCCTGAGGAAAGGAAGGATGGAGAGCAGCAGAGTAAGGACCCTGGACTTCAGAAAAGGAGATTTCGACTCACTCAGGGAACTGATGAGCAGGATCCCCTGGGAAGCCAGTCTGAGGGGGAGAGGAGTGCTGGAGAGTTGGTTGTACATTAAAGAAACCTTACTTAGGGCAAAGGAACGAACCACCCCGAAGTGGAGGAAGACTAGCAAGTATGGCAGAAGCCCAGCTTGGCTTTGCAGGGAACTCTTCAGTGAGCTAAAACACACAAAAAGGAAACTTATAAAAAGTGGAAACTTGGACAATGACTATGGAGGAGTATAAGAATATTGCTTGGGCATGCAGGGATGGAGTTGGGAAGGCCAAAGTGCAATTGGAGTTGCAGCTAACAAGGGACATGAAAGGTTTCTACAAGTGTGTTAGCAACAAGAGGAAGATCAGGGAAAGTGTGGGTCCCTTTGGGAATGGGGGGAGAGGGGGGCAACTAGTGACAGATGATGCAGGAAAGGCTGAAATACTCAATACTTTTTCCACATCAGCCTTCACAGGCAAGGTCAGCTCCCAGACAACTGCACCTAGAAGCACAATTTGGGGAGGAAATGAGCAGCCAACAGTGGCAAAAGAACAGGTTAGGGAATAGTTTGAAAATCTGGACGTGTGCAAGTCCATGGGGCCAGACACAATGCACCTAAGGATGCTGAGGGAGTTGGCCAGTGTGATTGCAGAGCTGATGGCCATTATCTTTGAAAACTCATGATCAGGGAGGTCCTGGATGATTGGAAACGGACAAATATAGTGCACATAGTGAAGAAAGAGAAGGAGGAGGATCTGGCCAATCTCGCCTCAGTCCTGGAAAAATCATGGAGCCGGTCCTCAAGGAATCCATTTCTAAGCACTTGGAGGAAGAAGAAAGTGATCAGGAACAACCAGCATGGATTCAGCAAGGGCAAGTCATGTCTGACCAACCTGATTGCCTGCTGTTTTGAGATGACTTGCTTGTTGGATACTGGGAGAGCAGTGGACATGATACACCATGACTTTAGCTAGGTTTTTGATACCGTCTCCCACAACATTCTTGCAAGAGAGCTAAGGAAATCTGGGTTGGATAAATGGACTGCAAGGTGGATAGAAAACTGGCTGGATCATCAGGTTCAGAGGGTAGTAATGAATGGCTCGATGTCTAGTTGGCACTTGTTAAAGGGCAGGGGCACATGACTTGAGGAGAAACTGAGGGAACTGGGCTGATTTAGTCTGCAGAAGAGAAGACTGAGTGGGGAAGACTGAGAAGACTTCAGCTCCCTGCAGGGGGTTGCAAAGAGGATGGAGCTGGATTGTCCTCAGTGGGGGCAGATGACAGGACAAGGAGCAATGGGCTTAAGTTGCAGCAAGGCAAGCTGAGGTTGGATATTAGGAAAAAATTCTCACTAGGAGGGTAGTAAAACACTGGAACAGGTTACCCAGAGAGGTGGTGGAGTCTCCATCCTTGGAGGATTTTAAGATCCAGATGTGGAGTCTCCATCCTTGGAGGTTTTTAAGATCCAGCTCGACAAAGCCTTGGCTGGGATGATGTAGTCGGGGCTGATCCTGCTTGGCGCAGGGGTTGGACTAGATGTGCCCTCGTGAGGTCCTTTCTGACCCTCGTTTTCTATGATTCTGTGATTCTAACAGATTGAATTGATAAAAAGTTCCCACAGAATCCCCCAGGAAAGTCGAGGGCCAGATCTATTCCCACTGAAATAACATCATGCTAAATGTGTTTTCCTTTATTGAAAACCACTTCCCATTAAAATACTTGGCATCATGTGAAGCCTTTAAAAATGTACTGCATGAGCCACATACAATATTTATATTAAACAACTTTCTTTAGGAAAAAAATATTTTAGTGTACTTAGTGAATTATAGAGCCCCTCCCCAGATCTCCAAAGCATTAGAGATGGTAAAGGCTCAGTGGAACAGTGGAGTTGCTGAAATGTAATCTGTTATGCAGCAACAGCATGTAGGCTGTGCAGTAAGGAGGATAAGCATCTAGTACTCGTTGGGAGTAGGAAAAAGTAGAAAATAAACCCAGTCAGTGATGAATGTACAAGTGGAATAAGATCTTTTAACCTAAGTGAAAAAGGGAAAGTAAAAGTATTGGAGTATACCATTTTTTCTTAAAATTTGATTTTAAATCACCAACATTTATAGTGTCTCCTAAATTTCTGCCTTCTTCTTAGAAAGACCTTTTTGCCTGCTATTCACGACCACTGCTCAAACTCTGGCCCTCTCTTCCATGTATTTGTGGCCAAACTAGAAATAATTCAGAGCAAGGAGTGGTAGTACCTGTTTTTTTCCAGATGCGTAGTGATCAGTGGGAGCTGCAGAATTTGCAGCTGGAGAGAGGATTCTGTAGAGCGATTTAATTCATGTCCTGCAGGCACAGTGAAGAGAAAATCTGGACCTGCAAGAGCAAAGTAAGTTCTGAATTCGGAGGAATATCTGTGCATTGGCTGTTACTGAGGAAACGTTCAGTGGAGGCAAGCAATTAAAAAAAAAAAAAAAGCATATTACTGAAGGAAGAATGAATTTTATGAAAGATGTCTTCCAAAGAAATCCTTGCCTCCTGCCGATTTGCTTTAAAAATCAGAAATAGTGTTTGAAAATATTAGTCTACTGTGCACTTCTGTCATGCCTTCTACCTGAAGATCTAGTATTTCACAAACACTAATGAATTAAGCCTCACTGCGAGATAGGTATTACCCCAGTTTCACAGAGATGCAGAGAGGTTAATTGACTTGCCCAAGTCACTCAGAAAGTCTATATTAGAACTGGAAATAGAAACCAAATGTCCTGACTTGCAGCTCTGTGCTTTAACCACTAGATACTGCCTCCGCGATCGTTAATTTGTGCTTTGAGAATCATTGTGAGCTTTAGTATTTAACACCTTTTCTATGCACGAGTCACAACTAAAATTACTAAATCGGTTTTAATTTGCACAGCTAATTATTTGGGCATAAGTCTGTATGAAAAATGTATTTTGTGTTAAGTGTCTTATTTCAGTTTGGATTAGTAAAAAACCCCAACCCAATCTACCCCCCCAAATTTAACTAGATCTAAATAGGGGATTCTTAATTCAAATAAAGGTCCCTGGATGGAGTAGGGCAGGAAAAGTTAAAAGGATAAATTAAAACTTACTGGTAAGTCATTCATTGTTTTCAGTTTATAGGTAGAAAAAAATCTATTTTTTTAGTTTAGATGAACAGAACAGTAAAAAAAAAACAGGCAGAGTATTTATTTGACAGAAGATAATTTAGGTTGTTGTGTAGTCACCACTTTTAATAAAAATAATCAATTCCTGTTAAATTGGCCCTGCTCTCATTAATAAAAGGTATTACTTTATCAATAAGAGTTTCTTTGGATAAAATATTAAATGTTTTAGAGAGAATCCATCTAGTCTAGGTGATGACACTGAAAACTGAATAAGTTTGGAAGAGTTTGCTTTGTTCTCTCTCTCATTACCCGTGTATGCTTAGAAGCACACTGAGTTTCCAGTTCTTTGAATCTGAGGCTATACAGAGGTCCTGTTTCTCACAACCGTGCTTCCAATCTTTCCCTTTAGACTTTTTCAGCATTGTATTTTTTTGCCTCATTTGCTGGAGGAGAGGTTTCAGTTGATATTTGAAGAGCTGCTCGGTGGTTTTTATCACAGAAACGTTGCTCGCTTATGTGCAGGCCATCCAGGATCAAACGTCCCATGGATTGCAAACCTGCAGATCACACAAGGTATATTGAAGACGGGGCACATAAACTGTTTTCTGGTCTCTTCCCATTTCTCTTAGCCCATAGCAGGATGATTTCTTCACTAGCCTTGCTGCTATTGCCACCCTATTGACTCTTCACTTCAAATACCCTCTCCGAAGCAGAGGGGGTTGCAGCGCTGTGATGAGACATTGCATTAGCAATGGCAATTCTTGCGGGTTTTTGAAGGACAGTGCCAGAATGAGTACGAGTCCACTGGTCACACAACCCTCACCTTTGAAGCTCAATCCCTACAGTGTATTGGGAAGGGATTTTGTAGGGCAGGAGAAAGTAAGGATGTCCCAATAGAGCCAGCACTTCCTTTGTCCTTCTGAGTCTGATCTTCTACTTCTGTGTTCTCTGGTATGTGTGGCAGCAGAAATCAGCATTCAACCCTTAGCATCTAGGCAGGAAGGATGGTCTATGTGGGACTCGGGAGACCTGATTCATTCCATGGGCCTGCTCAGGCTTGCAACTTTTTTTTTTTAAGAATTTTTTAAAAAAAGAAATTTATTTGCAAAAATCTTGTTGGTCTCATAAAAGATATCCCCTGTGTCCACGAGCCCTGATTGCTTCTGACTATGTCAGGTATTTTTAGGTGTGCTTCTCTTTATGTTCCCTGCTTGTGCAGAACTTTGCAAGCTGGTCTGTAGAGCAGTGGCTCAGCAGTCAAGAAACTCCAGTCTGTTCATGGCTCTGTAGCTTTTTTCAACGCATGTCCTTAGACAAGTTGCTTAAACTCTTTCCAGAATGGAAGTATGGTACTACTTGTGAAATTATTTGAAATCCTGGGATGAAAGGTACTGCATCATGTAAAATATTAGTCTATTGTAAAAATGTTGGAAGGTTTTTGAAATGGAGTTCTTTTATATTCCTCTTTTCAATTCTACAACTCAATATAGTACATCCAAGTTAAATGCAGTTTTGTGTAATGAGCGATGCATGTGTTATGTATGATTCATTACTCGTTTTCTTAATTAGCAACACTTGACTTTATGCACCAAAATGCCTGATTTGAAAACTGGTATTTTTTTGCAGTTAAATAAAATAATGTTGTAGGGCATGAAGGTTTTTTGAAATGCCATACAACTTTCCCATTTTGATTGCTCATTACCAATAACACAACACCTATGTAGGGCACATAATTGTGGCACAACCTGATCTTTTCTTGGAGTATTGTTGCTGCTGCCGAGGTCATGTAACAAGCAATAATGTTTTGAGCAGAAAAATCATGCAATGTGCCATTCTCATCTAATTTAATTAAACTGGCTTTTGTAGCTTCAAATGCCACAAATCTGTAACATCTGGGTTAATCTCATGTTCAAGGGACTGGTCATTTGCAGAAATAATGAGACTGCTAAACCTTCCAGCAGTGCTCTTTTCTTATTCTCATCCCTTCTGTCTCACATCTTGTTCTCTGCCTGAGGCAAGTGTGAGGCTGGTAGAAGTTCACCAGCCCAATATTGATTTTCCTAGAAGCTCCATTTTTACTTTTTCATCCAGAATGGATAACACGTCTAACATTATTTATACAATAGCACTTCACATAGGTTCTAGGTTCTTAGGGCAGGGGCTGTCTCTTGGTTTTATGTTTGTACATCACTTAGCCTAGTGGGTGTCCAGTTTCTGGGCACTTTGGCAATATGAATAATAAAGCATAATAAGAGAAGAAACTGAGAGTCATTAGTGCTCTTCAGCTTCAAGTATCTCACTCATCCTCAGGGTATATTTATTTGGGGAGTCACTGTAGTCTCAGCCTGTAATACAGCTGCCTTTGTTAAACTTAGTGGTTTTTATAAATGCATTTGATAGATGAGTTTTGCAGTCTTCTTTTTTGGCTGGTGAGAAAATGGCTAGAATTAGAGAAAAGTGGGTTGACACTTGGTCTTGCTGCCACTTGGATTTTGGAGGAAGAGTCAAATGGCTTCTGTAGATTTGTAGATGTAAAATTAATGCACGCTAACAAGGAAAAACTTCTTTTATTTGTCATCCTCATTTTTTTTCTGTGTATAATGTGACACTTGCCTGAGGGATGGAGTCAATGGTAAAAGTGGGTATACATAGACAAAAGGAAATCTAGTGGTGAAACCTGTCCAAAACTTCAGTAACATGTGAAAAGATAGTCAAGCGAATGACCTAGATGGTGGAAGCTGCTGTCCAATGATATTTCTGCTGAATTAACTGGAAAGCATAAAGAAATCTCATGCCTTCCTTCATCAGGGTATTTGAGCTTGTAGTATTGGCACAATCTTAATTATGTTCACTTATATTTGAATACTGTCATGTCCTGGCTGATGTAGGATAACACTTTACTGTTTGAGACTGTACTGAGTAAGACCTTACTTTTGATTTCAGTGAGACTGTTTTACAATCGACTACCCCGATGAGCTTTACATGGGGCTGTGTATTACATCTGTTAGGAAATCCTTTTACTGGAGTTTCTATAAAATGAAACAAAATGCTTGAGGAATAGTGGTGCTGCCAGTTTGTGGAGAAAGGTAGCTTCATAGGAGTGGCACCACTCTAAATTTGGTTGACTGAGTGCTCTTGTCTGGTTTTCTATGACTTCTTTGATAGAAAAACAGGTCTGTACTTAGCTAAAGAATGAAGTGAGTTGCAATTGAAATGATGGACTAGAAGAGCATAGGTAGTGCTTATACTGTCTGCCTAAATGAATCATAGACCTCCACCTATGTTTTAAATGCTATTTAAATCATAGTTGAAACTTCGGCTGACAGGCTGGGCCTGCAATAACAGCTAGAGTCTAGGAAGGTCCAAGGTGTATCATCAGCACTCACAGGGCAGAGAAGAAAGATGGTTTTACATTTGATTTATGTGGACAGTCAGTGATATTACACATTCATTCGTTGTACTGCAGTACGTTAGGCATCAGAAAAGATTGTTTTAATATAAGGACTCTTGAATTTCCTTTCCATCCTTCGTCTCTGTGCAAATATGTTTGCTGTAGCAATGGCAAAGAAAAGCCTTGATACAGAATCTGAGAAATGATCTTCAGCCAAAATAGCTTTTAAAAGCTTGTTCAGCAGTCTCGTGCAGTAGTGTTTTGGTAGCTTGAATACAGGGATAGAATATTTTCACATTAGCATTTGTGCATTCAAGAGGTGTCTTTTGACCCGATGGTTGAGTTGTCAGTGTTACAAACAGCAGCGGGATGTAGAGGCAGCAGCTTTGGCAGCCTCAAACCCCTTAAGCAGCCTGTAAGGCAGTTTAATGCCATGCTTTGACCCTAAAATGTTCTCTTCAGTGCCTCTATGATACGAGTCCACTTCTTTGTTTATGAAGACAGTGGCAGTGATCAGAAGAGGGTGTGCTCTTTGTCAGTCAAACCTCACCCAGGCACCACTTTGCTGCCATGTATTTTAGGGTGCCTTTTTGAAACGGTCTGCACAACGCAAACCTTCCAAGAGGCCTTGAAAAAGGGCACACGTGCATGTTTATAATATTGGTGAGCAAACAAACTTCTGTTTTGGTAGTTTTTACCATCACAGATTATAACTTTTATAAGTGAATGTTTAGTCTGTGATATTATTATACACTGGAGATTTTTTTCACAGGTGTAGACGAGTGCACTGTACAGATGTAGTTTATTGTGACCAGGGTAGGTTAGACTAGTGCAAGTCCCTTTGCACACTAGTGTATTGCATGTGTAATTGGTGTAGATGAGTCAGAGTAGCTCAAACAATGTGAAAATCTAGTATCTAGATTTAGCAAAAAAGACCTCTTTGTAAAATGAAGAGCTGAGACGAAGTCATCTCACTGCAGAAGTCACTAACAGCACACGCTGATTTAAAAGAATAAAGGCAAAATTAGTGTAACAGCAGAAGAAGAAAACCTTCTTCCATAGCAGGGAAGAGCATGCAGAGACATAGCTATGTAGTGCTGTTTGCTGGAAAGGGAAGGCAAAAAAAAAAAAAATGTGTGTCCAGTTTTAAACTTGCCTTTCCCAAGCCCAAGCGGACCAGTGGCTTGAAGATGCGCAAAGTAGGCTTAGTTTGGATGGCAGAAAAACGTTCCCCGTTAGAACAGTGAGGTGGTGCAATACGCTGCCCGGGAACACTGTTGCGTTTCCTTCATTGGAGGAGTTAAAAGAAGGGGTAGGACAAGCATTAGTCAGGCATGATCTAGGAGTAGCTATGCCTATAATAGGCCATGGGTATTTCTCATGTTTCTGGACTTTGCTGGTTTCTATGGGGGGCCAGGAAAGGAATGTTTCCCCTTCCTGCAGCTACATATGTCAGGGGTTGTTTTTAGTGTGCAATGCCTTCCTCGGAAGCATTGGGTGTTGGCTGCAGCCAACATTAAGGATTTTGACTAGGGTGTGCCCATGCCCGTGATGGGAATCAAACCGGGAGGTTTCTGGCTAGAGGATCTGCCCCAGTTTATCCCGATCACCACATTTGGGGTCAGGAAGGAATATTACCCCATGGTCAGACTGGTATGGACTTTAGGGGCATTTGCTTTCCTATGTAGTTGGGGGGGCATGGCCTTCCTATGGATCTCTTGAGCAGCGTCCTGCTGCGCTAGCCCCCCTGCTTTACCTGTAGCAGGTTCAGGTGTTATATCTTGCTGTTGTATGATAGGGTTGACTGGGTAGTTTTCATTATAGGTTAGACAAGGATTTATGGTTTGGATAGAGTTAATCCTGCCTTGGGAAGGGGGTTGAACTAGATTGCCTCCAGAGTTCCCTTTCAGCCCCTCTTTTCTATGTTTCAGTGCACAAAACTATTCTGTGACATGAGGAAGCCACTCTGGGATAGAGCAGGACATAATGGGATCCATTTAGGTGGCTCATTTTTCCTAAAAATACATTAGGTTTGATGATGGCTTTGGTAGAGGTGATATCTTTTTATTAGATCAACTAAATAGTTGCAAAAAAAATGTTCTTTGCAAGCCTTCGGACACACACGTCCTTCCTCGGGCAAAAAAAATTGGAAATGGCACAAAATATGAAAGACAGAAATCCCTCAGGTATAAAAAAGCCAATCTTTAGAAAGCTGC
>NW_005841934.1:2263451-2281863 GCF_000455745.1 Alligator sinensis
CAAATTTAGAAGGGTTGCAGGAAACAAAAGCAGGTTGTTTCCCTGTAGATATCAGATATCAGCCAGGCTGGGGGAGGCAGGGGGGTGGCATAAAATTGATGTTAAAAATTAGCCCTGATTGTTGAAATTGGCTTTTTCCTACTTCACGTTGTGAAGCTTCCATTTCAAATGGCAAAATGCGATATCTTCCATATTTTAGGGATCTAGGCAGTAGCTGGGTTGGTCTGAGGACAAGGGCAGGCAAAGGTTTGATGAGGTTTTTAGGTTTGATGAGGGTATTCTTGCTTTTCAGGAAAACTATCTGTAGTTATCTAAGAGAAACCTATCTAGATGACAACATATACATGTGAAGAGGAGTCTGATGTAACCAACACATTTAGTGCTGTGCTTGTTGTGCACGTTTTGATTCATTACAAGAAGTATGGAGCGTTTACATCATTTTAAAAAATAAAACTCAAGCTTCTACTTCATTTAGGGCCTTTTAAAAAATAGACTCAGTATCATGAACCCAGGCCCATATGAACAGAATAGTTGGAGATGTTTCCTCTGGCACCTCTAAAGCTACGATGGTGGATACCAAGCAGGATTTTGGATAGAGGATAGATCACTCTAGAGATCTGGTTCAATGCTCTCTCTCTCTCTCTCTCTCTAGCATCCATTTCTACCACTGTCAGAGACAGGATATTGGCCTACATGGACCATTGGTCTGATCATCTTATGTTCTTACGATGCACATTTGTAAACTGTTGTAATTGAGAACGGAATTTGCTACAGAGCATCATCAGATCTTTTTTGCTGATGATTTCTCTACAAGTCCGATGGATGTTATGTTCTTAATGTTTTATGCATCTTCGAGCTTTGAAGTAAGGTTTTGGAACGCTTTGGTTTATGACATTCGCCGGCTGTAGTTATGAGATAAAATTCAAATTTGCTGAATGTCTATTTAATTACAGTTCACATAATTACTTCACTATCAGTAATTTAACCAATTCACAAACATGTCTAATAATGTGTCATTGCTGGCTGTCTCAACTCAAGAACATTATAGTAGTATCTGGGAAAAGTTGTAAATGGTATATGCCCACTCTGTCTATGGCTCTAGCCAACATCGTTAGTCTTTAGGTCATGAGCACTGAAATTCATTCATTCTCATTGCGTGAATATGGTAGAATGCAAATAGGAATACACTATAAGATCGGTGTAAATGCAATTAATTCATCCACCAAGCTAGTATAAAATTATGCCAAATGTCCGGGCTACATGTCATCTTTGGAAAATCTTTGATGCAAATTTTGAGCTTTGGAGTGACTTTCAGCAATTTTTGAGGAAACTTGGAGTCCTTGCATGTATTCTCTGGGACTCACTGGCTCATTGTTGTTCCTGCTTATTTCAATATTGTTTATTATCTAGTTACCATATGACTTCATTTCTTTGCTGACCTACTAGTATAAATGTTTCCTACCTCTGTGGTGTTAGCCTTCATCTCTGAATGTAGTGTGTGTGTGTGTGTGTGTGTGTGTGTGTGTGTGTGAACATAAAGTACCAAGAACTCCTAAAATTGAGCACATGAAATATGCTCAGAATTTATCTTGAAATCTTTGACAGAGCTGGTATTTCAATTAGTGTTTCCTCTGCGTGGTTTATGAATAGCTGTTGCAGTATCTGTTGATGTAGAACCATGTCCATGGAACAGTCATTTTAGAAATAATTGTGCAGCTGAGAGCATGGTCGTCATGGGCAGAGCCCACTATTTTATTTCATCCTTCTGCGTGACTTGGGCCCTCCTGACCGACGTTGCACTTAAGGCGTGATTAACTGGTTAATCAGATCTCAAGTAATGACCTGGACACACATTGAGTCAGTGAAAGGTGTGACGTGGCATGGCAGGAAGCACAGTTGTTGGGATCTTGCATCAGATCCCATGACGCCTTTCTGTTTAACATCTGTCAGGGGCCTCAGTCTCTTCTTCGTAGGTAATTTTATGATTTTTTGTACCACTTGGCAATTTGTTGTATAAACCGCCAGAGGTTTACAGTGTACTTTACCTATTCGGTATTAACCCCTTGGTCCTGATAGACAAGGTTTCCTAATGCAAGATAATAATATATTTTACCTGAGCACCCAACTCTGAGTGTCGAGCGAGCACATGATAAAAGAGGCTAAGGATTGTTTTCTCCCCGGGTTTCTCCGTACTCCAGTTGACCTTGTTTTGTTATCACGTGCCTGGAGAGTCCTCATAACACAAACGTTTCTTCCTACACATCTTCACACGGATAGGTATGTTTTATTTAATACTTTCATTCTGCTGTCATCTAGCGATTTATTAAATGTTTTTACAAAAAAAATTATAAAATGTAAAAATGTATTCAACAGAAAAAAAATCTGGGTCATTTAATAAAGTAGAAGAGATCTTGAGTTTTGTATAGATTAAAAATGATGGGCAAGAGAAGACTATTATTTTCTGTAATTTCTGGGCAATGTGAGGGTGCTGAGAAGGATCAATGCTCAAATGGTAGGTTGAAGGGGTAATTTATAAGTAACAAGAAGGACAGAACTCGTATTATTGGCAGACCTTGGGAATTTTACGTAGCCCGTGCTTTTGCCATGTTGAAAAGGGCTGGGACAATCGTAATGTGTCACCCCGGAGCACGTTTCTCCCTGTGCACGCAGAAGAAATACCGCGTCACAGCAAGAAGGGTTTCTTTGCTCTTGGCGTTTGCCCATTGGTTAGGCTCTGGTTTAGCTTCAATATTTGCATCGCAACATACATTAAAATCTTGTTTTGTCAAGTGCTCTGAGCACTACAAGTGAAAATAGCTATCTAAGGAGTAGGTAGTGTTATGTGTACAGTGAAAATTATGCGGTGAGAAGCATATGACTCTTGACTATATTTATACCCAGGGGTGTAAGAATCTAGCAGCCAGTAGGAAGATCTATTTAACAATAGCCTTCAAACAGGGGAAAAACCCCTAAAGCCCTATCCTGTGAAGACTCATGTATATGCTTAACTTTATATGTATGAGTAATTCTGTATTGGTAAGAGGATGTTTCATGCCTCTAAAGGGATGAGGTATTAATAAGCCTTGGTAACTGTTATAGCAGGTCTCATCTGAAGTGAATGCTGGCCTACTCCAGTTATTACTGGCACCGCACAGCACTGGATCTCATGGGATTACTCTCTTTGTAATGCTGAACAAACTGCTGTTTGCAAGAATGGGGCCTTCCTAGCCATCAGATGGGAATGGGTTAAAGTCCTATGCTTACAGATGGGTTTTGAACCTCTCTCTCGGTGGAGTGTTGTCTCCGATGATAAGCTATCGGCACAGCGAAGTTTGGCAAACTTATTTAAAAGAGGATGAAATGAAATGGGTTTTAGATCATGTCAAATACTTTTCTAGTTGTCAGTGTTAATTTTACCTGCATTATCGATAATCTAATGCTCTGGTAAAGATTTTTCAGGTTTAAGACTGCTTAATTATTTGGGGCTACAGCAGTTTTCTTCTGTTTTTATCTATTGGTTGACAATTAATCGGTCCATACTCTATAAAGACATGCTGCTAAGTGTGCCAGCTTAAAACTATTGGAAATAAAAGAGGAAAAGAGACCTCTGTGTGAGAAAGAGGCTAGTACCCCCAGGTAAATCCTCAAGGAAGGGTTTGGATGGGGCTTCTCCATGTTCTTAGCAGAAGAAACAATTGCAAAGTGGCTTCACTATGACAGTAATGATTTTCCCAGAAAGAGCATTTGGAATGTTTTCAGTAAAATGATTTCTCTTGGTATGAAAAAGTAAGAAAATTATATTCCCCCTATGCTTTAATGAACTTTTACCTTATGAAATGAGGTGAAACAACAGCTTTATAGTTTAATGCCGCCTGTATGGTAATACTTGCACAAAAGATTGATGAAATAATATATTTAAGATGGATAAAAAAGTTCCTTGCTGTTTTTCTGAGTTACTTAAATGTCAATAAGGATTTGTGCATAAAAAGTTGTATTAACTCTCTCTTCATATTAGGTTTAGCCCAGTGCCAATTTTATAACTTCCTTACTGCAAAACAAGTAGCTCAGTTAATGACAGCTGTTATGTCTTGCCTTTATATGATAAATTTAAAGAATTATTTTCACTTAGGATGTTCTTCTGGAGTGTTTTTTTATCAACTGTAAACTTTAATGCCTTTTCCTTTGCTTAACCTGAGAAACATATTGAAAGTTTGACAGATCCTGTGTGACAGAAAAGTGCTTCCAACAGGATACAAATGGAGATGTTGAAACAGAAAGCAGAAATATAAAACCCTTGTTTTCCCTCCTCTAAAAATGTAGCCGTTCCCGTGCGGCTTCTCTGCCCTTAGGTTCTCTGAGGATCACTGGTCTAGTTTCACACCTGAGTCATTGATTTAGTGTAAACCAAGAATCCAGTTTTACTGAGCTTATATTTTATAATATTGGCTGAATTAATTCTTTTGAGGATTTAAATTGACAGAGGAGCTTGTTTGAAAGAGTCTTATCTCCAGGCTCCTTGTCAAACCGGAAGTATGTTCTTCCGTAACTCTCCCGTTGAGTTGACGTGTGGGTGCAACCCTTTAATCTGTCCTGAACTGAAACTCTTCGCCTGAGCCCAAGGCTTCCGCTGGCTTTCTTCTTACCACTTCTGCCACAACCCAAGGGTGTGATTTTGTGTGTGCGTGCTTCGGCACTGCTGAATTATTTCCCGCCATTTGTAGCTTTCTTTGCAGGGTGCATTTCTTCGTTGCAACACAGAAATGCACGTTGCAAGGAGTTCCCGCCATTTGTATTCAGATTCGTGCCCCACTATTGGCCAGTTCTAAATTATTCCTACGTGGCGGCTAGCGATTGGCTTGCTAGCCGTATAAGAGGCTTGAGTGGTTTCCGCCCAAGTTGGAGGACTCCATGAACATCAGGAGGAGGAGACTTCACGTCTCGTGAAGATCTCTAAGCGCTGCGGAGCCTATCGGACCCAGCGTGTATTTAAAGAAGGCTACAGGGGTCTGATCAGCCTCTAGCCTCTCCCTGTCGCTGAACGATCCCTCGACGTACCCTTCCCTGCGTGCACAAGTTCCACGGAGCCTAGCAAGCTTCGTGTGAGTGAATCCAGAGCTCTGTCCGAGTCCTTAAGCTGGGACTTAAGCGAAGTTTTCCTGGAAGTTTTCCAGCCTGCACCGCGACCATCTATGGTGTAAGTAAACAATCTTAAATCAACCATTAAGCGTCCGGGCCTAATTCTAGCGTGCCGCCTGCCTTCCCCGACCCGGCGTGTCCGGGCTGCTGACCACAGCCCGCCGCGCGAAAAAAAGGGCCTCGGACCGCTCCCGGCCTGCACAACTTCCACTCGCCACCGACATGGGGAGTAATGGATGCAGCTGCTTCCTTGGACTTGGTGGCAGCATTTTCTGTTGGTCATCATACAAACTGCTTAATTATCCTTAATTCTGTTCCAAGATATGCCGATGGCCAAAAACTAGAGGTAAGCATTCACGTGGCAAAAGAGTAGTGGTCAGGAGCTTTCTGTTTTTCAGGTCGAGGTCAGTGTTGGTGCAGTGCAAGGCTCTGAGCCTTGGCCTGGAAGCACTTAGGCAAGATTTGGGGCATTTGCATGCATGCAAATGCCAAGCGCTTTGAATTTTGATGCAGGAAGGGAACCTCTTTGCTGGCATTCCCAGGCTGAGCCTGGTGCCTACAGCCACATACAATTTGCAGGGATATGGTATACTTGATACGGTAGAATATTTTGTTGAATAATATTCCCTAATGCAACTACAGGTATTTCTGAATTTATTTTTAGGAACAAGCCTTCCAACATGGAAATGCAACTCCAGAGATTAAAGAGTAGATTTTTTTTTGCATCCTTTTTGGAAATAAAAAATGGAGACAAGTGGATACACATGAATTAGGAGCATTTCCCTTTACATTTGAGTTGCTATACAATGCAGTGTGGTAGCGGATAGCTTTTTACCTGACAGCAGTGAGGGCTGGTAGTCTCATGAGAGGATACTGTCTCATGCTGACTTGAAATGAGCAACTGGCTTTGTGGATATTGCAGACAGCAAGATGTCACTTCTGGTGTTTCTTTCTCCTCTGAGGAACAGCAGTTATGTAGAAAAGCATGCCTTCTCCCTGATCACTGAAGTTGTCACTCTGAAGCAAAGACATAACTTTCCCAAACTTTCTAATTCCCAGCTATCTGGCAGAGTAAGGCAAATCCTTTTTCTCTGTATGAAATGTTATCTAATCACCACATCTGTGTTTAGAAAAAACGGGATTGTAAATTTTATAACTTCCTTGTGCATGGAATGAATTACCTGTGGTAGTGTACAATGAGAATTCAGTTTGATCAAAGGAAAATTTAATTATTTTTTTGTTAAACCCTTTTGGTATAAAATTTTATTTGGAGTGTATGCTGTACATAAATTTTAGAAAATTGTATGTAAATGCACTCATTAATGCATAGTAATATTGAACTCCTATTTTGGCCCTGGGATAATTTTTCTTTTCAAAGCACAAAATACTATTGCTGCTTATTAAAAACAGTAATTGATTTTTCCCAACTTTTTAAAGCTCACATTATTACTTTCCACACAGTCTTTTTAGCTTATACTTCAAGAACTCATAACAAAGACAACACATTTTTCTTGCCCTAACTTTTCTTAAGAGATTTTTTTTTAACTGACTTAAAATTTAATCTTAAATTTCAGGCAGTTGAAAAGGAGGGTGAGTAATTTGCTTTGGCAAGGACAAGGGGTTAAGAATGGTAAAATATGGTCAAATCCCAATCCTATAAACACACTGAACCCAGTGGAATTACTCACACATCCAGAGTTAAGCATGTGCATCTGTGTTGGCAGAACTGGGAGTTAAGTGACAAAATGAGCAATTCGTGTGACACTACACTCATGAGTTTTGCTTTGTTTTGTTTTGTTTTTGGATAAATTTGTATAAAATAAACTTTTGGATCTCCCTGCTGCTTTTCTTTTAGAATAACTTTATTTGCTAATGTACTCAAATCTCAGCAGAGTTGAAAATCTGTGTACTCGGTGCAGGATGTAAAAATAAATAATTCATCTCAGACCGTTGTTTCAATTCCATGCATGATATATTTATTAATAATATAATTATATGTGAACTTGTTTTGAATAGGCATATTTTGTTTTCGTTGTTACTCTCTTTTATTGTATTTTGATTTATAGGGTTTTTTAAAAGTGATGATAGGATGAGTGAATAGTTTTTTAAAAGCAAAACATATTGCTTATGGCACAGATCAGTCAGCTAGAGACTATTCAGGGACCTCTAACTATGCAAGAGTAGGAGGGTTTTTGTGACCAGTTTTGCAGTGGTGGCTTGGCACTGCAGTTTTGGAACTGAGCTGGAGTGAAAGAGAACAAAATCCAAGGTATCTTTCCATTGATAAGCCGCTGAGAACAAATGTGTTTGTCTTTTCATATAAATTTAAAGTACCTTAATGGTATTTCCTTTTTATTATTTTAGGCATATTTGTTCAACTTCTCATGGTGAATCTCTCTTTAAAAATGTGCATTCAGAATACTGAAACAGAAGCACTTTGAGGTGAATCCCTGCAGGGAAGGGGCTTTTTTCTGTCTCCAGAATTTGAACCAAATTTGGCCCAGAGTTGGCTTTTTTCTTTGACCCATTGTGAACCGCTTCTGCAGCTTTCCTTGTCACTTGTACTTTGTTACAGGGTTGCTGAAAAAAAGATTTGTGACTGGTTGTCTAATTAGCTTCTCCATGACGTCAGAAGACAAAGGCGTGAAGTTGTAGATTTCATTTAACAAAATGGCTTGGGGTTTCTCTGTAGAGATTCACGTTAAGAAGCTAACAGTGAATTTCTAGCTCATCCGCTATTTGTTTTCCAACCAGCCATTCAGGTTTTTTTGACCCTCCTGACATAATGTAAGTGAATTTCACTCACATGCTACCTGACCTTGTGGCTAGGTACAGACTGTCCAAAAGCCCAAGGCTGAATTGATTCAGTCTTTGCAAGTTAGTCTAAGCCACAGAGATTGAACTGATAAGCAAATGAACACACATTCACTTTTGATTCAGGAAGTGCACCCATATGCCTGCAGTGGCTCAGTCCAGAAGCCGAGGGGCATTAGAAAACACCTGCCAGCCAGTTCCAAAAGGGAGGGAAGAGACACACCCTCCAAGGCTTTTCCACTCTCGTTACTGGAGCAGAGGGGACGGGCTACTTGTCACTTCCTCTTCCTGCTTCAACATGCCTCTGGGATTTGTAGTCCACTGTTTCAGCCAGCACTAAGTTTAGCAGAGCAGGGCAGCTCTGTACTCGGGGGAAGTTGAGTTTAACACCCCCCTTCCCAGCCCCAGACCCAAGCTGGGGTTTGCCTGGGGGGCCAATGAGCCCCAGGCCTCACTGCTCTGGCTAGGGAGCAGAGAGACAAGGCCAGCCCTGCTCTCTGGAACAGACAGCACAGCCCAGCCCAGGACTGCAAAGCATGGTGGGATGCTGGGGAACTCTGATTTAACTTGAACCGAAGTTAAATCAGAAGTATCATAACTGGTTTGGCCTGAATCACTTAAGTCTGATAGTACATTCAATCAGGTTTATCTTAAACCAGTTTCAGCCATTATGAAACTGGTTTATGTGCACTGAGATTTTCTGTTACAGGTTTAAACCAGTTTCTGATCACTTAAACTGGTTTCTGCTCCGCATTGGAAGTAACAGTTTGAGATTCGACTTAGCTCAATAACTGAACAGGGATTTCCTATTTTTCCCAATCGCGAACCTTGCAGAATTCAGAAAATATTTAAGATTATTACATGTCTCTCCTACTTGAGCCTGTCTTCTCACTTCTATGGACATTGTTTGTTTTTACAATGAGTCTTTTATCTAAATCCAAGACTAATATTCTTTTTTTCATGTGGCTGCTCTGTTTACTGAATCAGCTTAGCAGAAATACAGATCCATTGCACTGAACTCTCAAAACACACAGTGGAGTAAGATGCCCATTTCAGTTGTTTTGCTTCTGAAAAGGACCCTGGCGGAAGCTGGGAGACAGTTGCAATGTATACTGCAGTTTTTCTCATTCAGGTTCTGTGAGATAATTGCATTACCATAGGTCTCTACTTCTCTGGCAGGCCAGTGATAGCAGGTGTACGATTTTCAATGAATTTATTTTTGCTTTCTGTTTGCAACATCCTGCTTGTGTTTTTAAAAAAAATTACATGCACAAGCAGCACGAAAAAGTTACTGGAGCCTGAAAGTTGGGTTAGTATCAATTATGCTCTCGTGCCTAATAACCCATGTGTAGGAAACATGTCGTGTTTGTTACAAATACCGTGTGCCAAATAAATAATAAACAACAGCGTTGTTTTAGTCAGTATTTACAGCATCACTTTAAGTACTTTGACCCTGCTTAAAGAAATAATGAAGAGTTAGATGCCAGTGATGTTGATAAACTATGGCAATTTCTGCATTGTGTCCTTATAACTTCTTCTGCTTCAGTCTCCATTATTCAAATGGCTTCTCATTACAGTCACGCTATTAACTGGAAGTGCAGCAGTATTGACACACAGGAATAAGGCCAGGCAGGCCCTTCAGGGTCTTTTTTTTTTTCTTGAGTACGGAATATTCAAATGTAAAAAAAAAAAGAAGGAAGAATCTCACAAGAAACACGGCATATTTGTTACAACGTTTTCTGATTATGGGGAATGAAGAAATTCTGAAATGATTTCACGTCGCTTCTGCTCCATTAAACAGATTTGCTTAGCTGTTGGCTTTGGGTGATGTAGAGTGGAGTCTTCTCCCATTTGGGGCTTGGAGCATCTGTGTTGCAGAGCTAGCCCCGTGTACTTTTATTTGACTGCCCTTGCTCTTGAGGTCTCCTGGCCCTAGGGCGAATGGAGAGAGCTGTGCTACTGTGTGCACTGGCTCTATTGACTTGGGTACTTCTGTAGTGTCTGCTTGCCCCAGACGACTTGATCCTCAATATGTTGCATTAGACAGTTTTGATTATTATGTTAAAGCAGTATGGATTTGGCTAAGAAATATAAATTAAAAAATCTTTGAAGTGAAGAGGTAGGCATATTATCTTTATTGCAGTGCCTTCTTTGCTGTATTCTTTTTTTGTTTTAACTCACTCAATTCACAAAAGGACAAAATAAAGAATATCACATGACGAATCCTGACACATTATGTTGTCCATATAGGATTAAGGTTTGTGAAAACTGAATAATGAGTATGCAGTGTCAGGCTTTGCAGTTGGGCTGGTGATATGCAGTTCAGCCATAAAGGACGACTAAGTTAAATCAATGGGATGCTGTCTTGGAATTGAAGCCAGAGACAGAAGGCAAATATTTTTCAAACCATCAATAGGAACTGAACATCTATTTTCATTAACACGTTGAAGGGAATTATGTTCTTCTAGCTCCTTATGTATCATTTTGTAATTTACTGCATAGGTCTGACAGTACTGAACTTAGTGCCCTCTAGAGTAGGTTTCTAATTGGAAATTTAACTTGGAGACTTATCTTTTAAGACATTTTCAGATCTCAGATAAAATGTTTTTCTCACAACGTGGTGACAGGTAGAACCTGAGGCAACTCCATATGTACCATCATGAAAGCATTTCTCTGTCTTTATATTTTCAGGGGAGACAGGCATACATGCTGCCCATCACCCGTGTAATGGCATCAAGCCAGCAGGATTTTGTACTAGGGCTGACTGGAAAACAAGAATTCTGTTTTGTGAAAAACTTCTAGGTTTTTTAAATTTATTTCCATTCACATGTGAATGAAAAGGAAACTTTAAAAAATGTTGTGAAACATGCACAGTCTACTAGAGCTTCATCGTGCACGTGGCAGTGGGATCTGCTCGTGGGAACCTAAGGACCAGATGGGGTAGGAAGCAAAGTGGCATTGTTACATAATGAAGCTATAATAGACTGGGGCAGCCTCTTATGGATGAAACTTTAGTGTATATCCCTTCCCACTTTAGTTTACAAAAAGATAGCCATGTAGTTGGTATGTCAGTGTGGGAAAGCACTTATCCGATCCTGATATTTTGCATAAGACTCAGTCCTATGCCACTGAAGCTATTGGCAGGTTTTTCACTGAATTGCATCAGAGCAAGAGCAGACCTAGCTGCAGTTGGCTGATTATTTGTGTCTGTACACACACACACTCTATTTGTATTCATCCATAATTTAAATGCCCAAATCTGGTCCTTTAATACTGCTAACTTAACCAGTTAATCGCGTCTTAAGAAGTAACCCGGCCATACGTTAATGCAATGAATGGCATGGTAAAACAAGGGATAAGCCGCAAAGGTACTGCATAAAACGCATGTAATAACTTTGTGTCCGGTTCCCATTGTGCCTTAACCTGCACGCGGGGTCAGGCTGATCAGGGCTGCCAGCCTCCAGGGTGCATTGGAGTCCAGGGCCCTGCTGTGCCGTGGAGCCTGCAAGCGCAGGTCACTCGGGGAAGCTGGGAACAGGGATCAGCTGACTGGCTTCCTTATTGCTGGTGCAGGGGGAGCCTGGTCTCAGGTTGCCCCTCCACTGGCAATAGGGTGTGATGGGGGTCTAATCCCCGGTCCCACAGTCACACCTTCTGCCATGAACTGGTGAAACGGCAGGAAGCAGTTTTGGGGATAGTGCATCAGATCCCATGGGGCCTTGACCTGAATGTCTGCCAGGGGCCTTAGAAAAATATAATGTAAGCATTGGCTAATTATATTTTTTTCCCTAAAAGAAATCACACAAAATAATTGAAGAACATCAATAGCAAAAGCTAAAATTTCAGATGGTTCATGGTTAGTTTGCAGGAAGTGGAGAGGAAGGAGATAAATCCTTTGTGCCACTAAATAATCTAAAAAGAAAAGCTTCTGGAACAAGAAAAATAGATAAAGTGCTTTACCTGCCACCCGGTAAACCAGGCTTGAAAGAAAGAGAAGAGACTCGCATACAACATATATCTTGGCAGTAACACAAATGTATTGCCAAGCAAATTTAAACCAAACCATCAAATGCTGGCAGCTCCAGTAATTCAAAGGAAAAGGCGGGGGAAGTAGTGAAACAGCTCAGTATCGTCTTGTCTTAAAAGTTTCATAAACCCTCAATCATTCAGACCCTCCCCAGAGTCACTGTACCAATTCTTTTCCTTTATCTTCAGCAGACAACTTGCTTCTGCTCTGACCAAGATATATCTAAAATAACTTTTAAGTATCATTGGCTGGTTGAGTAATAGAAGTTTCACTGTTCTGCTTTGCCAAGATTTTCTTGAGCGCTTGAAAACTCCCATCTTCTGTTTTGAGTGATTGGGTTTCATTCTAGGGAAGGTAAAATACATCTGTAAAACTTACCCGGTTTTTGCTTCCCGTGATGTTCCTGGTTATTTTGCATGGTCATCCACAAGCTTTCCCTTATCCCTTTCCCCAGTCATTCTCCAGAGGGACTTATAAGTAGTCATGATATTAGGATCATAACTAAAAGCCTGCCCATTGCAGGATGGGTTTGCATGTCATAACAGGGGAGTACCTGGAAGCCTCTTCCAGTCTTATGTTTTGCATCAGAGCTTTTTCCTTCTGTTAAGTGTAATGCTGTGTGTGTGAATTTATTGTATAAAATAGCAAAATATCCAACTGGTACTGGGGCAGAACATTTGAGAGAGCTACTTATTGTTCGCTGTACCCTATAGTGGGATTGAAAGTATTTTGTCAGTACTGTGGTGCATCATCCAAATGAATCAGAACTATTCAAATGGAATCGCTCTTAAAGTTTGTATGGAGCTTCTCCTAAATATTCGTCCTACCAATTAGATTAAGCATGATTTGCATAAGGTTATTAAATTCCATTTTCCTCTGAAAGCTCAGACTACTCTTTATTTTCTCGCACTTCATTCTACAGTAATGTAGAGAACAGCTGTAACTACATTTAAAGTGGTTGCCATTATGTACGGTAGTTTTAATAAAGGCATTATAGATTTTAGGCTGAATTTATTTAAGTCAGTTGTAAGAAACTGAAAACAACATGAACATGTAAAAAGAAAAAATTAAATTTTAAATAGAATGTTTAGTGCCTATTACTTTAATGTTTGTTTCTGTTTTTTTCTCGTGCAAGATTTTATGAGTAATTCTCATAATATTTATCCTAGGCCTGAATAGTTGTTTCAACATAGAATAGGACTGAATAACATAGCATGTCATTTTTGGATTGCTGACACCACATCTAATATTAGGTCAATAAAGACCCAAAGGCCCACGTGTAGAAGAGTAAGACATTGCTGCCCTTGTTACACATGTAAAAATGTGACCTAATTTTATATCTGCCAAAACAGCCTGTGGAGTTTCTGAGCTGACCCAACTAGTCATAAGTTACCTTCTTGATGTAATTTAGACCTCCTCTACACGTGACATTTATGCCGTGCTCAACATGTTAATTGTGGCATAACGAGGAAGGGTGCTACACATGCACCCAATTTAAGGAGCTATAAAATGAGGAATGAGCCATAAAAATGTTATGCGCATAATGTAGAGTATTTTTATGGCTCGTTTGTATGGCGCTTTAAATTTAATGTGTGGCCAGTGGCCGAGAATCTGCTGATTTTCGGTTCCGCTGGAGGTGAGCTGGAGGGAAGCCAAAGGGTTTCCCTTGCCTGGGACTTTAGACCCTGTGCCAGGCAGTCTTCCCATCGGAGGAAAGCAGAGGCTCCCGGTTTGCGGGGCAGGGGAACCCTTTGGCTAACCCTACCCAGAGCAGCACTGGCCGACCATCCCAGTGTGGGGAAGCAGAGGCTGCCCACCCCGCAGCAACACTGGCAACTTTAAACCCTGTGCTGGGCAGCTCTGGCCAGGAAGCCTGGCATGGAGGAAACAGAGACCAGCCAGAGCTGCATGGCGCGGGGTTTAAAGACCTTGGCGGGGGAATGCCTCTACTCCCCGCAGCCAGGAGCTTCTGCTCCCCTACACTGGGACTTCAAACCCTGCTCCAGGCAGCTCTGGCCAGGGTACCAGTGCAGGGAAACAGGCTCCCTGTGGAGGGGGTCTTTGGCCTCCTTGCTAGGGGCTTTAAACTCTGCACTGAGCAGCTCTGACCAGCCAGGTCCAAGACTGGGGCTAGTTCTGGCCCCAGCCGACAATCCATTGATCGCCTGGGAGGGACCCAGCTGGGGCTGGTTCCAGACTCCCGCGTAATCACCCTTTGAGCTGATTATCAGGCATCTGGCTTTCAACTAGCTGGTGCAGAGAGTGCCCGAGATCAGGATCCCAGCACTGGCAAATGTGATGCAATTGGGATCTGATCCCTGATCTCAAAACCGTGCGTCCTGCCGTGCACGTGCGGGATTGGGGATCCGATCCCATCATGCATTTCAATGAACGTCCGTCAGGGGTCCCAGGTAGACACATGAAGCTACCCTAGTCATCAAGTTAGCAGCCTGCTCAGGTCTCCTCCTCAGGCTGTCAAAGCAGGTGGGTTCCTAGTCTCTGTGTTAGGGCAGGCAGGAGGAGAAACCTGCTAGGAAGCAGAGCACTGGCTCCCCATGGTGACTATCTGAGGACTTCCACTTTTCAAGGTGTCCGCTCTCTGACAGCTGGTTGCAGCATGCATCTCTTTATTATAAAGTTTCCTTGGAAATCAAGGAAACGTTGATGCAATAGTTGAAAAGCGAAGCAAATGAAATGCAGGCAGCAGCAAAGAAGTAATGCTGACCTGAAGAGGAGGATGTGGTCCTTTTCCATCCCTTTTACCTGTAGGTTTACAGGTAAAGCTTCATAAACTAGGTGACGATATCACTTTCAGTTCCCTTCAAATGATCTTTGTATCGGAGGTCCAGTTTCATAAACCGGCAGCTGCAGCAACACCTTCCTTGATGCAGGACCAGTGTTGGTTACAACCTCGCTGGCGGGGCACCAGGAAGCCGGGGCTTTCTTTTCCTTGAGGCACTAAACCTTCCTGCCTTGCGACCCACGTCATTGTCTGTGTTGCCACCTCCTGCCTAAATGCAGCAGAGCGCTCCAGACTTCCTTCCTGGATAGTCACAATGTGAATGAAATGTGTGGTGGCCGGCCACCTGTTCCCAACACCCGCTTACATCGACCCCTTTCCACCTGCATCTTCATTTAGAGAAGGAGCATCAACCTTTCAGTAATGTGCAAGTGACACTATTTTGGCAATACAGTCTATGCATCACTCTTGTCTCTGAGAGATCACCGTATCTCTTGCCTCGGAGGGGGCTGAAGATGGAGTACAATGTTTAGATCAATACACAAACTTAAGAAAAAGAAAATTAAAGTAGGGGGCTGGGTACTCATCTGTTGTGACGGGTGCTGATAGATCAACTCTCACTTAGCAAGGATCTTTGCTGAAGTGTTTTATATTTAAAAAATATTCATTAAACCTTCAAGCAGACCTTGGAAAGTGTAGAAATATCTGTGGCAGAGAAAAATGAATTAAGCGTACTGGTATGCTCTGTTGTAGTGAATTTAATTGGGGCCTTTGGGGAAATTTTCCTTGTATGTTGTCCACACTACACATTGCTCAAGGACAAATAGGGAATTTAGGGCTGTTCACCTCCCCATGTGGTTTGGATGTGCATCCAGCCTTATTCCTCACAGAAGCAGGGAGATTCTTGTTACTTCAAGAAAGCAATATGTCTTTGAATGATGATTTTGATATAAAAACAAAACAGCATATGGCTCTTTGGGGCTGTCACGTACATAGCTATCAGCTAACTGGATGGGAGATCAGCTAACTCTTTTGGAGCAGGTCTCGGGGAAAGGCATATCTGGTGGTGACAGTGACATTTTTGACTTCAGAAAATTCCCGAGCCACCAGCAGTTTGCTTCCAGCTTCTTGCATAATATACTAGAGTTCACTCTTGGCCGTAGGAAAAGTCTGAATTAAGTGTGATAGGAGCAAGACTTTAACTACCTACTGCAGTGGCTGAGGTCTTTTAGAAAAATAGAAACTTGTAGCCTAGAGTTTAAAGAGATTTTAGAGGAGAATTTATACCCAGGTGTTCAAACTGAGGGCTGAAAACAAGGTTCCCATTCTGACTGTCCCATAAAGTCCAGGTTTCTACTTCCCGACCGAAATCCTCTGGGTGAAATGCTTGCCCCACCAAAGTTAATGGAAGTTTTCCCATTGACCGTAGTGAGCTAAGGTTTGACCCTCGGTGTCTGTGCATGTGAAAGACGCATTCTTCCCTTTTGCCAGTTGTAAAGAACCAGTTCTCAGAAATTTTTTTTCTCTCCCTGATATATTACAGGGAAAAACAGAAATCTACCCCAAAAACCCCTTCCGAGGCCTTTTACTGACTGGCTGATGTCATCCTGCCATTACCTTCCCCAGGGGATGGCTATCACTTGATTGGGAGGTCTTGGATTAAATCACAATTGGTACTGGTAGGTATAGCACACAAGTTTGTACAGCTCCCTACAGCACTGGGAGGTATATTCCCCCTTTCCCATGGAAGGAGGCCATGTGGGAGGGTTGGGACGGAAGCCCAACACCTTGAACTCTGGCAGAAGGAAAGGCCTCCAAGAGGCAGTGCTGTGGGTACTGGTGGTTTTTTGGTGGTGGTAACGTCCCTCCTTTTAGGTCTTGCACACCACTGTAGATAAGTTTATAATGTGTATAGAATAATCATTTGGTTCACACCTACGGAGGCTTTTAGTTTTTGCATTAATTATCGCTGGATTGCAATCTTCTGTGCAGCCTATCGCATTAAATTACTGATTCTTTCAATTTTAAGAAAAATGAATTCTTAAAGATTATATATTGAGTTGATGTTACTTAATTATAAATGCATTACCAAATTGCAGTTATTCAGCTCTGAACTGGTGCACTTGAAGTGTAGTCTTAGGTTCCATTAATGCTAATGAGAACGGCATATTCAATTCCCATTACAATGCACTGAGTATTTACCAGGAAGTCCTCCCCGTACCACTTTGTAGTGCAAAAAATGCCTGGCACATAGCACCACTAAAAAATTGGCTACCAACTTGATTTAATCTGTACTTCAGAGAGGGAACATTTTCTGCCCACCCTGACCTTTAGCTCTAGGAGTCTTTCTGTTGAGTCCAATGGGCTTCGGATCAGGCCTGTATAGAACAGCTGAACTAAGGACGTGAAGTCCTTAATCACATAAAGCCCTGTTTTGGTAGATGCTGCATACCTTGCGGTGGCACTGAGCACCTTCCGCTCCTCTTGGTGGTCTCGGCACCCTGCGGTATTTCAAAAACGTGAGACCAGGTTCGTGTTGCATCTTTTGGTGGGGTTGGTTGTGGACATCCTTTCAGCCATCATCTTGCATCCCAAAGGGCTGTCTTCATTCCCAAAGCTGAATTATCTGCATTTTAGTTTTCATTACATGGCCATCATACTCTGTGCCCTACTGTAACCTCTATTTATTGATTTGGGACCTGTTCCAGGTTCTAATTGTTTCTTTCAAATTGTTTTTGCTCAGATTGCTGACTCCCTTCTAGTAATTCTTCTCCTTCAGCTTGTGCCCTCCTTTGCCCTACTCTGCTAATTTCCTGAGTAGTCAAAGAAGCTGCATGCTTGATCAGTCCTAGTCTATCCTTGTCCAGACCAGCAAACTTCCAGCAACAACTTCAAGTAACATTAAAGATTTTTTTTTTACTTGCAGATGCATGGTTTTTCCTCCCTTTGTACATCTTTGTCTCTTTAGCTATATTGCAGTTGTCACTTCTGTTATGTGCTTCAGAGCAGTTCAATATCTGTGCTCGACAGGTGCATTCTGTACATCACTTCATATCTGGGTTCTCTTGTGTGCTGGGTTTTTTTGGTGCGTGCGTGAACTTTTTTTTCTATGCTTCCTAACCGTTCCTCACTCTTCTGGATGGATCTGTAAGACACTTTTTCCCTGGGGGAGATTCCAGTTATCGTTTCCTTTTGATGCTGCTTTTCTCGTCTTCCTCTCTGTCTCTCGTTCAGTTTTGTCACAAATACAAAACAACAACAACAAAAGAGTTTTTTCCTTAGCAGTGCCTTGTATTTTTAAATGTTTTTCTCTCATTATGCCTTTATATTTATCAGCTGTTATAAATAGTTGTAGGGAACTCAGAAGGTTGGACAAGTCCTTTACCTGGCAGGGAGGATGTTTGCTTCATAGGGCATGAGCAAGTCCATCCTCGGGACATGCAAAGAAAGATGCTTTGACTAAAAGGCAAAATAGATGTCAAGTTCAATGTTAGGATTGCAAAATTAGGCCCTTTTAATAATTAAAAGACCTTTGTGCCTCTGGTTCTAGTGCACTATGCTAATATGCTATTGTCTTATGTTAGGAAACTGCTATTTCTAGTGATTAAAAAAGGGCTAAATACATTTAAATTTCATTTTTGCTTTTTCAGTAGGCCTCGCTTTAGTGAGCCACCTTTACTTTGCCATTTGGAAAT
>NW_005841934.1:2281894-2292668 GCF_000455745.1 Alligator sinensis
TCTTATGAGATATTGTCTTTTTCTAATAGAGAAACTTGCAGTTTCTCAACAGGTTGTAATAACGCTTCATGGTGGAGTGCGTATAAAACCTTTTTTATAAACACAAAGCCATTGTTGTAAGTACTTAAAGTTTTGCCTGCATGCTGGGGAGGATCTTCCAATCTAATGCATGTACAGTATATTTCAGAAGAATATCACTGAAAGATTTTTAGTGTATAGCCCCGGTGTTCATCTATCATCTGCACTATCTGCTTCTATTCCTACCTGCTGCAAATTCAGTGCTGGTTTCTTTTGGGTGTCTAAGTCATGCCTAGTTTGGCTTTGTGACTATGGCCTTGTGATTTAGTGGATTTCTAGTCAGGCTCTGACACCACCTTGTTCAGCTAGATTTTCTAACCGTTGCCTTGACTATTCAGAACTACTACATAACTTTAAAATACAACGTTTGGACCTACTGAGGTTAGAAACTGCTTATTTTGCACTTTTTTTTCTTGGATCTGCTAGCAGAGGAATGCTCTAGCACTAATTTTCTCCCCAAGTTTAAATCAGTAAATTTTGTTTCCTGGGGAAAAAAAAAGGTGTTTGAAACGACCTGAACTGTACTGTTAAGCCCTTAACAAAAATAGATTGATTTTGGACTTATGGCTTGCCCACCGTACTCTGACAATTAAAGTTGTTTTATTGGTTCCATTTGAAACCCTGTGTGTGTTCAAAAGGCTTTTAAATCAGCAGCAGTAAAATTTCTCCTGAGATGACGCCTTGTCTTGCCTTGCCTACCTCCTGGAATCCAAATCCAACAAAGATTCAGCTCTTTTGGAAATGGGAACGTATAGTTAAGTTATGGCTCCTGCTCCCAGGCTGAGTGGGAAGGTTGGAAATAACCGGTTTCCCAGAGGGCAGGAAGAAGGGAGTCCACATTTCCTGGCCAGCCTGTGGAGGAGAGTTGGAACCACAAATACTGCTGCAGCCCCGAGGAGGGATGGGAGGGAGGAGCCTTGTGGTTAACCCAACGGATTTGGGTTTGAGAGAAGCCGACTCCTAGCTCCACTCCTGGCTCTGCCAGCAAATTCCCATATGCCCGTGAGGAAGTTGTTTCATCTTTCAACAACATTTTCGGTTGTGCTTAAGTAACTGAAGAGCAGAAGCCCTATTGAGAATCAATGAGATTTAGTAGCCCGCATCACTTAGGCAGTTTTGCAAAGTGTGCCCTTTGATCCTCAGCTCTCATCTGTTAACTGAGGATAACACAAATGTCTTTCCTTCAGTCCGTGTCTTGCCTGGTGAGACTGTCAGCTCTTTGGGACGCATATACTATTTCGTCCTGTGTATATGGACTGTGCCTAGCATAATGCGGCCAGGATCTTGGTTTGTCATGACAGAAAGACAAATGGTAATACTAGCTCTTGCTGGTTTTCTTTCCTTGCTTTGGCAAAAACTGGCCTGGCACTTTAGAGGATACGGATAGCTTATTGTAAGTACAGGGGAGATGCAGAGGGTCTATGTGAGATTTTCTGTAGATTTTGCAATGGCAAACTGAGGACATTAAAAAAAAAAAGTGGATGGGGAAGTTGTTCTGTTAGAATTTGTTGCAAGGACCGATGCTGTACAAACCCACTACCCTTCTCCAAAGTATTTTAAATCCTCACTTGACTGAAACACCATCATGGATTGTGTTGTGGATTTTGATGGATAACAGCTGTTGTTACCCTTAGTGTCTGAATTCCTCTTCTCAGTCTGTTTAGTTTTGTCCTGATCCTTTAGCCCTTCCAGAATTAGAATTTAGCAGGATTTTGTTTTCTGAGTAAAGCTGAGAGAACATAACTTTCTTTCTAAGAAGGGAAAAAAATCTTGCTTTGACTGCATGCGCAAAGTATGGAGAGAGCGGATAAGGAATTAGCCCTGCCTGGGAGCTAGCCACAATTTTGCTCTCTTTTCTTCTAAGGGGGAGGTTAAAAATAGAAGCTAGCAAAGGGGAGCAGCCTGACCTGGCTTGCGTAGACATGTCAGGTGGTATTGTGTTTCCCCGAGACACGATGACTCCAAGAGATTCACCTGGGATGGCGCGTGGTGGACCAGTGCCTTATAGACCCAGCTGGCCCTACTCATGTGCCCGAGGTCACCGAGAAAGTCACCGGAGGCGGTGGCCCGAAACCTGTTTCTGTGCTCAGACCGCTAGCTCATAGTCGGTCATTTTGCCCTGCGTGTCCCACACTCCTTAAAGCGAGTGTAGTTTCCTGTGGCTGCTGGGAAATCACCTCTAAAAGAAACAGTTAAAGGCTTGAATTCAGATGGGCTAATGCTTTAAAGTGCATTTTCTTACTGACCTCATATCCTATATCATAAGAAAGAGAATTAAAAATGACTCATGCTGCACTGTCCAGCCAGAGTGCTGTATAGCCCCCAGCCATACTGCTCCCACGCCGATCCCGTAGGAAAAGGTCCTTGTCTGTGCTTCACTGTCAAGGAAACGCGCACTTCTCATTTGGGGAGCTGCAGTGTCATCTGAATTTTTTTGTTCAGACGGTAGGTAGCCATTAAAATCAGATGATAGGTTCTGGGCTCTTAATAAGGAGTAAAGAGTGTCAGTGTTAGGGTTTTTATTTTAACCACTAAGTAGAAAATATAAAAATGATTTGGAGAAGGGAAGAGAGAGAAAGGGTTATGCCTGATTTCTCAGCACCCAACAATGGCAACTGCAGAGGTAGATACCAGATATAGAGATACATATATATAGAGATGGATCGATTGATCGATCTATCTATCTATCGATATCTATATCTATAGATAGATATAGATATCTATAAAAGCTGCAGCTTTTTCTGTCTTCATCTTCAGTTGGCTGTTGCTTAGGATAAGGATAGCGTTCAGTGAGAGGACCCCACCTGTGCATATGTAGCATTGCATTAAGTGGTAGGTCTTTACCAAAGAAGATTCTGATGCTTCCATATACTGAAGAACATTTTGATCAAATGAGCCTAAAAAAGTAAAATAAAAAAATAAAACTGACCACGTAGAACACGATCCACTAAATAAAGGCTCTTGATTTTATTTATTTTTTTGGTAACAATTTCTTAGTAGCTAATCTTGTTCATTATTTTACAGATATAATTTTACAAACATTACAGATGTCACCAGAACAATGCATTGGTGAAAGGCTTTTTGTTGGACTAAAAAGTACAAATGTCTGAGCGAGTAATAAAGTGTGTAGATTTTTTCCTGTATTCTATTGCATACAATAAACAGTGAGCCAACTCACCATGGGTGTGCAGCTTTTCTGCTTGATTTATTGTCCATTTAATTTAATTCACTGAAGGTGACCTTTTTATATTTTACTACAGAGACAAAGTTGGAACTTGGCTGACTCCTATTACCCACGGTTTTGTTGCAGCTTTCAGTGCTCAGATCATTGTGCCTGTCTCTCTACGATCAGAATTACGAATCGTGGCTGCAGCTCACACTGGTGTCCTTTCCCAAGCATACTTGCACTCTGTCTGAGGTGTGACCAGCAGTTGAGATAACACTGGTTTCTGAACCTATACTGGTTGAACTGTTGTTGGCCATGATAAAGGTCGTCCTAGAGACTTGGCTTGGTGCAGCGGGTGGTCAGAACGCAGAGCGGAGGGGCACAGATTCTTATTTTTATGTCTTGGTTCTGTGTTGATGTTGCCGTATCTAAGGCTGGATGCAATATTCATTCACAGCCCTGAGGAATGGGTAAGATGGACCTGTATTTCTCCAGGAGGAGTGGTTCTGTAGGAGACATAATTTCACCTTGAGCTTTCTTTCCAGGAGAGAGAAGAAAAGCTCGCCATTAGGATAGGCCCCTTGAGGCTTGGTCTGTAGCTGGTGTTGGGTGGAAGATTGCTAGAAGCATGTCGTTTCCTTTTGTTTAAGGCCAGTTGTATTTTTGGGGGGAAGCAGAGAGAGAGGGCACTCCTTTTCACTTTAAGTGATAAGAATTACTTCCTTACTTGTAACTGGGGTACATGAAAGAGGCAGGGAAGACTTCTTGCATTCCTTCCCCATCCCTTATGCGTCGCTTTATAAGCCAGTCTGTAACGCATGGGGCTGGGGAAGAAACGTTGTGTGCAAAGGTTATCCCAGAGCAGGGTTTTTGCACCTCTCTCTGGACCCGGCGGCTGTCGGGTACTGGAGGTGAGGAGCACTCTTGCATCCAGCACGGCGAGTCCGATGTTCAATAAAGATAGTAAGTAGAGTCCAGTTTCACCAGAAAACTTCCCTCTGCAAATAGTTCTAAACTACCGTACACAAATTGTTACCCTTTTTACACAAGATGAGGACAGAGTGTAGTAATTTTGGCCCATGTCCAGGTCTAATTAGGATTCGTGCTCAGTCTAATTGGAGTTGTTTGAATTTTCCAGTAGAAGTTTGACGCTTGTTGCTGGGTGAATACAGGTCACATCTTGTGTCTTTGCATATTAATGCAGATTCTGAAAAGGTGTCTGGTTTTCACAGCAATAAATTTTAATGACTTCTGTTTGTACAGCATTAGCAAACATCTGGTGTTATCAAAACTTGTAGACAAAGTGAGTTTGCTGGTGGAGAAGATTGTCTTTTTCTACTTAAAATGATCTCAAAGAAATGTTCCCATGTGGACAACCCTCTTAAGTCCGAGCAGATCTTTTTTGCAACAATCTTAACTCCTTTGTACGATTTCTTAGAAAATAACTCTAATAATTCATTTTTTATTCACAGTTTTCATTAATTGTTTGGGTAACACAACTCTGGCTTGTACAACACAGGCTTTTCTTTTGTAGAAGTAGTTTGAAAGCTGTGTTGTATTTTCCGAACTTTTTTGAAATATCACATATGTTTATGCATTACCACAGTGCAGCATGGCTTGCCAAATCAACTTAGGAATGTGCATTTGTATACATAATCCTCCCTGCTTGTGTATCTGTGACAGTCAACTACATCCAGATTTGGAAAGAAACCCAAGGTAAAATCTCATAAATCTGTTCCACTCTGTTGTAGCCACATCATCCATCTATGGAATAAATATCTTCCAATTGCTCCCTTAGGGTGGAGTTTAAATCTTGTTCACTTTCCTTGCATTGCTGGAGATTTGTGGTGGGAGTCCTTAATTATTCCGAGTCCTTTTGTGTGAGCTCTGTCGCGGCTGTTAATCTTTGTGCGGATCAGTTCAGAATCGTCTTACTATTTAACAACAATTAAGATAGCAATTAATATGTGAGTGATATTTTCGGATTCGTGGATCCCTAACAGGCAGTTTAAAAAGTGTATTTGGTCCCAAATGCACAGAACATAGCTGGTCCTGGAGAATCCAGCTGGTTTTAATTCCCCACCCCTCCCAAGGATTACTGAGCAAGTTTACATGATGGGTCTAAGGTTTTTAAAAGGCATGGAGAGGTTTCAAAGACAGCCTGATCCTCTTTTCGGTGTCCAGGATGGTGCGTGTGGGCAGGGCTGGGGAGTGAGCAAGCAGGGGCGTAGAAGTGGAGGTTTCGTGTCCGTAAGTGGAAGCTCCTCTACGGGGCACGGTTGTTGGGGAAGTGGTTGCAGCCACTCTGCCAGGCGGCATCGCCTTTTTAAAGCTATAAAGAGTCCTCCAGGGAGGCGATACTCAAGAGCACGGACAAAAAGGTACATTTGGAGCCGTTGGAGAAGGGGGACGTTTCACAAGGAGAGCTGCTGATCAGGAGCGCACAACACTTGCCAGGTTTGAGCGGTTATGCGTTCACAAGCTGAGAGCAAATCGAACGTAGCGAAGCTACTACATTTAACCCCGGACGAAGCGGTGTGAAAGTTGCAGCTGTTTGCTATACCTGTATTTTTCCCAGCTTGTGCGTACATAATTGCTGTCGTGTGCTTGGCTCCCCTTTTGAAATGGCTCCAAATGTGCGATACGTTTGTCCATACCCAGAGGTGGTGGTGAGTTATGTAGGTGCCCTTTTCTATTAGCGAGGAGTGGAGGACGGTGGGCACGTATTGACAGTTTGATGCCTGAAGGAAGAGGAATTTGCTCATACTTCCACTCTTATTTCTTTCCCACCCCAGCAAGTCTTCTCCCTTCTGTGAATAAAAGATCAAGCACTGGTATATGGATTTGAAACAACAGCTTCACGAACTGGCAAGCCTGGGAATATGTTGCTCTTTGGGTGCATTATGAACACTGCTAATGGAGGCCCAATGCAGCATATATGTTACAGAAACAAGATTCAGACCAGGAGTATTATTTTATTTTGAATTCTACAACTTTTGCCCCAAGTGTTAGGTGTATACTGTACTATTCATATAACAGAAGCAGGTAACTTTTAATTACATACTGACCCACTGTTTTTCAAAGCTGTTTTTTCATAATGTTGACATTGGAACGATGCATAAGTTCAGTATGAAACAGGAAGTCATATTGACTTAGTGTTTTGTGACTAACCAGACTGATGGTGCTATATGAGACTTTTAATATATTAACTCAACAATTATGCTTGATCATAATCAGTGAAGTGTGCCACCTTTTACTTTCAGGAATAGGATCGGTTAAGTCATTTAATTGGTTCATTTCTGTAGACAGTGATACGTATGTCCTGTGTGGTTAGTCACAATAAATCAATATAATTTGCCAGGCATTTCCAATATCTAACATAAAAAAGCACCAGCCTTGAATACTGTAACCCAGGAAATAAATTAGATTTTCAGAGTTTGCATAGAGGCAGCTGCTACACCATACAGTCAAACTTACACGGTAAGTCAAAAACAAAACAAAACACTTTGCTCTAAGTGGACTTAAGCTTTCAGGCTTTGCACAGTGAATTGATGGAAATAAACCAAGGAGAAGCTTGTTTGAGTTTTTATAGCTTTATAATAGTGCCTTTGAAAATGATAGCATACCGTCTGGCTAACTCACGGAGAAAAAAATGTATGTTTTTCGGGTGTTTAATAATCATTGCTAGAATAGAGTGGACTTTTGTAGCAATTCTGTTGACAATTATTAGTGGAGCTGGAGCAAGATACAACACTATTTGTGAGTTATCATTTTGTGTGTGGTTTTAAAGCTGTGTTTTGGATGGGTTATTGTACCATACCCATCAGTGTGACATTTAAGCATCTTTCAAAGTTAAAGCAATACACAAAATGGCTAATGACCATCGCACACAGCTTTCTTTCTACTTCCCTAGATGGAAGATTTGCCTTATTTTCTAGTGTTTGTGTTATTTAAATTGAAAAAATAAAGTGTGGTAATATTTTTATATGCTACTCTGTCTGAAAGGTTGAAGAAGTGAGTGTTGCAATTGGAAGAAAATGTGTTGTGGGTCCTGCCTTTACAGAAGAAAATTCCCCAGTTTTTCCACGGTCTTGGAAGCTGAGCCCTTTGCTCGTGCTGGGTCGCACGCCGGTCCAGTTGAAATCAGTGGGAGTTACGCCACTCCCTTCACTGACTCCAAAATTTCACCCTGAATTATTTAACCACAAGAGAATTAAATCTTGTATTTGGAGGAGCAGAGCTGCTGAAGGCAAGCGACCTCCTAACAGATGAGGCTGTATCTTAGGTAACCTGAGATTCAATCCTCAATGATCCTCAGTGTAGTCAAAACTCGGGATTTCTGTTCCATGGGAAATTCTGATGTTGCAAAACTTGTTTTCATTCCTAATTGGAATAAAATCAGGAAACTGTGAAAATGCATTCTACACACAATTCCTGTGAGATCAGTTGAAACATTTTGTTTCTATAAAATTGAAATATTTCATTTGATTCTGACTTTTAAAAAGTTTTCCAAACTTACGAAGTAAAAGAACTTCAACATGTCTCTTCATTTGAAATCAAAATGCTCCCTTCCAAGATAGAAAATTATCTTTTTAATGCAATTGGTTCCCCCCCCCATTATTTTTCCTAAAATGACATTTTTGCTGAAATTAACATATTCCTCAGAATGATTTGATTTCAACAGAATAGCTTTTCAAGGGAAGAAGTTCACTTAGATAATTTTCAACTGTTTCTGCTCAATCCTGCAAGGTCAGGAGCACTGTGATTCCTGATACAGGAAAGTACTTAGGCATTAGCCAGCTACCTAACCTCAAGTGAACAAGTAGTTGCATCATTTTGCTGGACCAAGCGATGGATCGCTAACCTCTGGCAGCTCTAAATTAATAAGAGAAAAAAAGACCATGCTGGAAACCCCAATCCACAGACTGGTTATTAGCACTATGTGGCTGTGGGCTGATGAAGGATTGATGTTCCCCTGCAATGCTGTTGGCTAATAAGTTACTCTTGTTTAGGGTTTTTTTTTTAATATTAGTTTCTCCTTCCTATAAACATAGATGCTCTTCAAAACACCAATGAAGGGAGAGACCCGTCTCTTGTTTCTCCACCATTTAGTGAATGGTGCGGTTCTAAGAGACGATGCACTGAGAGTGTGCTGAAGAATGCTGCCTTTCTCAAACAGCATCCTTTTTATATTGAAATGTGGTTGTTAATAATTATCATGCCATTTTTTTTCTTCCTGTGCAATATTCTGTGCATCCCTTTTTCATTACCTTCCATTCACCAAAGAGTTCATTTTGAAACATTGCAAAGCTGATGCCCACTTTACAAAAGAATATTTACAATTCTCAAGTACCAAATACGCATTGCCATTGTCCACACTATTCTTCAGCCTATTGCTCTCATAAATACTTGTTTTTCATTTATACAGCAGCTTTTATTCCTGTTGATTGAGAAATTCTGACACCTTTACATATGTTGTTTTTGCTGTCTGAGATGTAAATTATATAAATTTATGAATTCTTTTTAATACAGACATACTTTATATATTAATGAACATAGTGTAATAGACTTACTGACTTAAAAGGAACATGAAATGACAGCTTTTTTGTCTACTTGGGAGCAGGAATAAAGTAGATTTGTAGGCACTGCCTCCAGAATATTATTTGACTTGAGAGAGAAATAATACACACACACGTGTGTGTATGTATGTGTATATATAGATATGAATATGTGTATATATGTGTGTGTGTGTGTGTGTGTGTGCGTGTGCCTGTCTGTCTGTCTGTCTGTCTCTCATTGCATTAAATTGGCAGAGTGCACTAGAACTACTTCTCTTGGGGTATAATTTTATTATCTAATACGTAGCATTACTATGAGGCTTTGCAGAAGCCCCCCATTCCCCCCATTTTAAACTGAGCAAGCTTGACATTATTAAGAAGTCACAATAAACATGTAACTGTACCGTGCCATTGGTAAAAAGACAATGTTGGCTTTAAATTAAAAGAACGGCAGTCGCAAGCAGTGGGTTTGTTAGACTTTTCCTGTTGAAATCTCAGGTGTTAAGGGTGAGCCATGTGCTCAGTGCGGTGACGGCGCTTGAAGGAGAAAACCCTATGCCCTCCACACTCAGAAAAAATAAAAAGCCTGTAAATCTCAAAGGCTCCTGCTAATGTCAACCTCCAGTTCTGATGCTCCTGTGTGAAGAGTAGACTGCAATTCATGTAAAAATATATATATATTTTCCCTGCTGATTCTTTTCAGGTTTTTAAATGCTCCAATAGGGCTGAATTATTTATATTTTTCTGGAAGTAGACCTACTGAGAGAGGGTGAGCAAGCAGAAACGAGACTGGAAATTGATTCAAAAGATGTTTGAGTGTTATCTTTGGTTTAATTGAAAGGGAAGAATGTTTGACAGGCTCAATTATCCTTCTGTCTCAATATCCTCTCAAATTCTTTCTGATGATTCCCATTGACTAGAATAACATCTGCCTGTTGATCAACTACCTGCAGAGATCCTTTTCATGTCTGACGAGCCACTAAGCTGATTTTCACCCAAAGGGAGATTTATACTTTTTAATCGAATCCATTTTCACATTTATCCTTGTCGTGAAGGCCCCAAGGGGGGCGGTTTGCCAAATTCCCCTCCTTTGGAGTGTCCCTGCGCACCTTGCAGAGGTGTCAAAGGAAACTGAGATGAGTGCACGTTCTTTTAAAGCTGAGCATTTTTCATGCGGGGCTTTAAGGCATGGCAGGGCCACGTGTGCTTTGTCAGGGTGCACTACAGCCTGGGGAAGAGAGACCAGCAAGGCCCAGACATAAAGATAAGGGATATCTAAGAGCCATAGTCTTCAGGCAAACGGCATAAATTGCTAATCTGCATTCAATGCCAAAATGATTGTTTTCCTAAAAATGTAATTGAAGCGCTCCCCAAGGCTGGAAAGACAGCTGGGCGACCAATTCGGAAATGTATTTAGCTTTTAGTTACTGAGCTGTAATTGAATATAAAAAATATCAAGTAGAATCCAGCAAACGAGAGGAGATTCTCCGAGCCCCACTAGTCTCTTCTGGCGCGGAGCAGACAAAGGAAGCATCACGGTAGCGAGAAGGCAGCCCCGTCTGTGGGCAAGTTAACAAATGCTTAGGACCGGCTAAGCAGTTGGGTATTTTTGGAAAAGCAGCAGTACCTTCAGTAATAGTGTACGAAGGGAAGAGAAAAATCATTTTAAAAAGGCAAACTGCACAGTGTTTTTCATAATTTATCTGCAGTGCAGTATGTCTGTAGCTGGCTTGTTAGAGCTTGATTTTTATTGTAGATGCAACTTGCATTAAGGCCATTTCATTCAGAGAGTTCTTCAGATTTTGTATTGAGTGCTTATACTGACAGATCTCGTCTATTGTTAGTGCTAAATTAAATTTCACTTTGACAGCTGACCACCAAGTCAGACTTCCAGGGACCATTTTGTTCTTTGAGCCAAAGTGACATGGGGAAATTGTTTTATCTGCGAACATCATCTTTTGTAGATTTTCCC
>NW_005841934.1:2292699-2310920 GCF_000455745.1 Alligator sinensis
AAGAGTGCATTTTTTTATTCTCTCTTGACATTTTTTTTGCAGTGTGAAAGTTGTGAAGTGTTGAAAGCACAGATCTTGCTTGATTAATGTAGCCTTTGAGATTCTCAACTTCTTGGCAACAAGTCCCCGAAGATATTTCATTTCCCCCCCCAAGATATAGAGAAGTAAACAGGTATATACTTGCCAGAAAAAAATGCTTGAAAATAGCAAGAGGGAACACATTTTGTTCCTAAATTAAAAAAACAAAACAAAACTGTGGCTTTTCCTTGTTAATAAAATAGATGAGTACTTTTAAAATAAATCTATATCTGTGGCAGACATTGCCTCTTACCTGGGCACATTGTTGTCATGTGAACAGTTTTTATGAGAGGGTTAAAGGCAAGTTGCGCTGTTTTAATGCTGAGATGCTGAAGATCAGTTTTATCAAGTCAGAAGCAGCACAATCTTATGTGCCTAAGAAATAAGGGACCCACGGTTGTGTGTAATAAGGCAATATGAGACAATTGTGAATATGTGATTAAATAAACTACTCCCTGAATCCCGCATGACTCGCCTTCTCCATTAATCTTTCTGAATCTTAGGCCCCTTGATCTAATTTCTCTCCCTGCACCTCTTCCCCCTCTCCCTCCCCTCAAAGCCTTCAGTTCACATTCCTGTTGTTCAAGCCGGTGCATTTTCACTTAAGGACCAAAAACATTTACCTTGCAGAGTATTTTTATGCTTAAAATGGCATCAACAAGATCAAATACAATATTACACCAGTAAAGCAATACACGTGCAGAACCTTTGATTGGTTTTTACTCCATTTGGATTTCAGTGGGGGTCTACCTGAGCATGAGTTGCAGTGTTGAAATGTTCAGTGTTTCAGTTCCAGTGTCCAAATGCTTATTCATACGCTTAGGCGTTAAAATTAAGCACATGCTAAAATATTTGCAGGATAAACGCAACTACAGATATTCCAATAAAAGAAGATAGAAGCATATGAAAGCATACTGTTCCCCATTTGCAGTTTTGTCTTTAGACTTCAGGGTTTCAGCCTTTGTTTATAAACTCTACTGATAGAGGAGATGGTTTGGTAGGTACTGCTACTGGGCCCCTTGAAATACATTATAAAGTGCTTTTAGTGAACTGTTAATAAAAGGAATCTTTACCTACTGCTGAAGGATTAATTCCATATATCACTGTTTTATTGATACCGGAACAGATGTGGTTACTATTGTATTGCTACTGGCATGTCTAGTAAACGTGACCAAGAATTTAATAATACAGTGCACTGAATTTAATTAGGCAATAAATTTCTCTCACTTGTGTTTCCTTTCATAAATTATAAGGATGCAATTTATGTATCTGATCAATGCCTTGAATTTTCACTCAGTCTGTCTCTGTAATATAAATTGTTCCAGTATTCCCTTTGAACAGGTTAACATATTTTTATGCAGAACTAAACTTGCTTCAGGATGTATTCACCTAGGATGTGGGTGATTAGAAATACTTAGTTCGAAAATAACATTGTGCTGTGCTCAGACCTTCCTCTTGGGTACTATTGCTGCACCGGCTTGTAGTGAGCATCAAGTGTCATCAATACTGACATTGATTAAATGTCTTTTTCTTGAAATGTGTTTTCAAAGCAGTGTCACGCGCGTTTGAAGGGAAGGACTCAGACCAGCCTCCATTCTCATAGAGGTCTCGTGGAAGAGTCCTTCCCTGATGGAGGCTTCATGGTTATTGTTTTTTTTTAAGGCCATGAAGATCCTGCCTAGAGGAATCTGGGTTCAGTACACAGCACTAGGGACAGTATCTTGCCAAAATACAGCTGATGTTGGCTTTTGCTCCCAGCATCAAAGTAAAGCTCCTCTTCATTCAGCTGGGGAAGAGGCTCAAGAATGTAACGAGCAGGCTAAATCAGGTGTGACGTGCAACCATGGTTGGGAGTAAGAAGAGTTAGTTAGTCTGAAGTCAGTCAGAAGGCAGGATGCATATGCACCTTCGTAGGTGTATGTATATGTATGTATATAATATACGTATGTGTATATGTATAGGTTCACTTCATCAGAAGCTGTCCCTGTTAGGGGTGGCTGGGGAGGACAGCTCAACTGAGGCTCTCTGACCACTGTACACATCTGTACACTTCTGTACACTGGGTGATGGAGAGCCTCCCTCCCAGCCTTTCTTGGTTGGGGCAGTGTTCGGCAGTAAGGCTCAGTACAGCTGACCTGAACTTTCCTCCTCAGCTCACTGATCTGAGCCGTGGCCTGGTCCTGGAGGAGGAAAGCATGAGCTCTTGGTGAAAATAGGGCCTGTACAACCTAGCAGCTGTGTGGGTGGCTTCCTTCTTGCAAGGATAAAGTGAGAAATGAATTTTAAAAAAGGAAGCTGTCTTTTCTTATGATACTGTTTCAGGTGTATGTACAAAGTAATCTCCCTGTGCGTCTCTTCTGAATGATTTAGCTTCAAATTGCTAAGCCTGTTTTCAGTCAAGTCTGTTGCGGCTTGGTTTTGATGGCCTTATTACTGGCTATGTAGACTAAATGATGACCCTTTCTTTCACTATTAGACTCTGCAGTGCAGCTACCGAGCAAACACAACTACAGCTATCAGGTACACATCAAAGGCATATTTCTTGGTTTGATGTTTGGCTTGCCATGCCTTTTTTCTCAGCAGGTCAAAATCTTCTTTTGTTCTTTTGAACACTTTGGGAATTAGAGTAGACAGCAGTGACACCTGCTGATGAGGGCAGGGGTGTCCGACTGCAGCTTTCCCGAAGTCGAACTCACCAGTGACACCGCTAAACGATCAGGCTTCTCAGATCTGAGGACTTCACAAACCCGCTCTCGCTCCCTACCAATTGACTCCTAATTGGTTGAGTTTTTAAAACCTTCAAGACAACATTTGAAAAATGTATTATGAGTGTGTTTTCTGTGACTTTTCCTTCTCTTTACTTGGGACATCTTTACCGATCGCAGCAGAAAAAAATCTTTTAATGTATTAATCTGTATAAACTAATTGTTCTTCGGATAAAAGTATAGCAAAAAATCCCAGTGACAGTAATAACCCAGCAACATAGCTTAGTTGAAAAAAAAATTGAAATGACATTGGGGTTTTGGAAGGGGGATGGTTTTAGAATAGTTTTAGGGAGGGGGGTGGTTTTAGGAAAACTGAATTCCAGGATGGAAATGCCATTGCCTGTTGCAGTCCCAACTGCCATCCTGTATAATAGGTCCCTATGATTAGGGACGTACTTAAATCATCGTTTTGTGATTTTTGTAGCAATGGTGAAAAATGGCGATCTCCGTGATTGCCATGAGAAATGGCATTGGCAGCCAGTTCCCAGGAATTCAACCGAAGGAAAAAAACGCGATAAAAAATAAGATGGTGGCTCCCCAGTATGAACCAGCAGTCCTCACTGCTGTTACAGCCCGCCCGGGAAGGGAAGGCCTGGCTGGCACGGTGGCATGAAGGGAAGCAGCCATGTCTCTCCACCAATCGGTGCCAAGGGACGGGGCCACACGAAGGGCAGCCAGCAGCCAAGATGGCAACCACCCTCTTATCCCTCCTCCCCACGGCCTGTCCGCCAATCAGCATCGAGGGGTGGGGCTGCCACAAAACGCCTGCAAAATCAGCTCTGCGCGCTGTGAATGGGCAATGAAAATTGTCTTCTCTTGCCATGAGTTAAGTAGGTCCTTTCTTACGATATGAGTTCCTTTCTTTTTTTAGCCAGAACCAGACTGGTCTGCTAAGGCATGCCTTCATCCCTCCCTGCTTGGAGCACTGTTCGATTTTTCGACTCTGAGCCCGAGAGAAAGTCAAATCGACTCTTGTGCATGGCACTGGCTCACTGCAAGCTCATCTGTGTTTACTCCACGCCCAATGTTCCCATTCCTCAGTGACCTACAAGCCATTACATTCACCAAGCTGCTTTATCAGTGCTCTTGAGACAGTTAAACTACAGAGAAAATATTTATTAGTTTAGTGGCTTCACATATGTTTCCTTGGTGGACAGTTCTGTAATAGCTTTTGCTTTATGTGTAGAGGGCTAAAATAGAAACTTGCAGACATCGCCTCTTTATACCAGTGGATGAATCTGGAAATTGGTAGGCTCAGGCCTAGATTAAGCAGCGTCGCTTGAAAATCTGCGTATCCTAGCCTTTGGCAATCAATGCATTTCTGTGCCGAGCGATTGTAAGAAATCAACAGACATTTCAGAAGTTGATAAGTAAATACAAAATAATGAAAACTGAATAACTCTGCATTTGTGAGCTTTCCAGTGGATTAAGTTGTGGCTGACAAATAGACCTTTTCCAAGCAGTAGTGTGTGGCAAACCCTCCTCCTTCAATCCCATGCCAATGTTGGATAACAAGAACATAACTAATTCATCATCTCTCTATAGATTTCCAGTAATCTGTTATTAATGCTTGTATTCAAGTACATATAACCAAAGATGACAGATGTAAAAACTGTTACATTCCCATCCCAATGAAGCAGTGAGGTGTGAAAAATGGTTGGGAACTGTAAAATATAGCCTTTTGCTAAATCTAATGACAGTGCCTAACTTTGTGATGAAAACACATTATTGTGAATGTCAGTGCACAGGGAATTGTTTAGACAGACTGCAATGATGATTGCTAAAGAAATATCAAAAGCAATAAAATATAGAACAACAATCTTCCATTGGTTTTGTTATAATTCAAACACGTTATCACTTTTGTTGTATCATTTCACACAGGGACTTGCATTTAATCTGACAGGTGATTCTTTAAAAAAGAAGTCATGGGGGAAAAGGCTTCTGATATTAATATATTAAATACTTAGTATTGATGATGAACATTTTGTATGCTTAAGAGAGAAAGTTAAATATTGTGGCAATATAAAATTGAGGCAACTGGTAAATTAGTTAAATCTGGAAACTGTTTGCTTGTGGATTTTAGCTTGGGAATTCAAGTAGATTTCAGAACAAAATAAAAAGTCCCTTTCTGAACTCACTTGTTATATTTTGGACACCAAAGCTCATTGGTTGAACTTTTTCTTCTCTCTGTCTCTAGATAGCTTTTACCAGTGCCCTAAGCAAACTGAAGGAGGCTGCTCTCTTTTGACTACTGGCAAGTAAAATACGCATTTTGAAGCAAATGTTGTGTAGTTTCTTCAAAGATTGTTTTTAAAACCGTGTGTGTTGATTTAATAGTCTGCAGTAATTCCTGCGGTGCTAAAGGGGGGTTCATAGCCAGTCCAATATAAGTGTGTTGTATAAAAACAGACAAACGAAAGGAAGTAGAGTAGGACTTTTGGCAGTTGGGGTAAAGGGCCACGATGGAGGTGGGTGGCTGGACCGATTGAAGTTCCAGAGCCAGGTCCCCGGGTACTGGGCTGAGCAGGCTGCTCTTAACAGCCATGGAGCTACTTCCATTTCATCTACCCACATGATCATTTTTGCTAAATTGGGGCAGCAGGGCTAAAATTTTTGACCAAAGCAGTGGCAGAACTGGCATGGTGGAAGGAAGCACAGAGAAAGGCAGCTTACCTCCAGGTGCTCCAGCATCTCATCAGTGACTCGTGCCTGCGCTTTTGCGGGGATAGGCAGAGTGTCTTTCACCAGAGTGGGCGGGAGGGGAGGGGAGGGGAGGGCAGTGGCACAGCTGTGCTGTTCTCAGGTGCGCAGCTCTGCTGGCCGCTCTCCATCTGGCACCCGTGAATGGGCATGTTCAGGGAGTGCCTCTGCAGGGAGGTAGCTGCAGCTTGGCCCTTAGCAAAGTTGTGCATGTCTTTCAATGAGAGAGATTCTGATTGCTGATTACCTGGTTGCTCTTAACTTGGATCACAACAGGCCAATGATGCTGTCTCCCTGAATTGCTTAGTACATACTGGGGTCTGTTTCTTTTCATCCTTACACGTATGATTCTCCTGTTGAGCTAAGTGGCCGTCCAGCACGTCCAGGGAGATCTCTGCAATCAGATATGCTATGTAGGACTAAAAGGAATATATTGCCTGTACTTCACATGATGATACCTTTCACTACCATTGACCTAGTGCTGAGTTTTAATTCTTGGTAAGCAAGGTATTCTTTATGCTGCTTTTTTCCCCCCCAAGGACATTTTTGTCGTCTTTTACGTTTGGTCATCCCTACTACGTGAGAGATTCAGCCAATTAACTGATTATTCCTGCTCCTCAAAAAGAAACTTATTTGCTAGCTCTGCTTTTTAAAAATACATAAATAAATAAAAATAAGTGAACAGACGCAATATATTTTAAAATGGCAGTTTCTAAATCTTTAAGACACAACTGGACTATCTTGGAGGACCTGATGCGAGCTCAGAACAGTTGTTCTTGTTATTGCCACCCTTTGTGTTTCCTTTTATGGATGTGTGCTATGGATTTATCTTTTTGTTACTGATACTTTGAATTCTTTGAAAAACAGCTTTCAAAAGGGGAGAACCAAATTTTATACCTGCATTTTGTTGCAAAAGACTTAAGGTGGCAGTTCCCTGTGTGTCTGTAATGGCACACCAGACAGTTGGTGGGAGGAATGGGGCAGGAGGTTGTGTTGTTCTGCGCCACTGGGGAGGGGGGCAGGATTTCCAATGAGATCCATAAGGACTCGCATCTCATCAGCTCTTTCTGCCTTCAGTGAATGAGCCATGTAGCTCCCTTGACTGCCTGATCACAAGACGAAAGAAGAAACAAAGGAAGAAGAATTTGTGTAATGGGAGTTGATTTAGATAGGTATTTTTTTTACAGCATTGAGTAGCTGTTTAACAGCTTATGTTCAATACCCAAAGCGTATCTACACATTGCAAAGATGGGATTTCTTGACGGTATCTCTTTTATTTGGCATCTGCTATAGTAGCAAAATTGGACAGATGCCTTGAAGGCATGGGGACGAGTGGGTTTTCTATATTTCACAATATTCTCTCTGTCAGTGGGCACAGTGTAGAGTATTTTTTTTTTATTTTCTGCATGGTGTGATTATTTAAGGTGAGTTCAGCAATGTTATCAGTTACTGTATGATGTTTCTTTTTCCTCTAACCTTCATTATAGACCATAGTCTTTCCACTGTTAGGTAAAAGAGAAAGAAAAGGAATATTTGCATAGTCTGTATACACAACTTCAGCGCAGTCAGGTAGTCAAAGGATGTGTCTTAACAATAGAATATAAAAATAATACCATAGAAGCAAGGATTTTTGTGGGTGATACCACAGCTCCAATATCACTCCAACACTACCAAAGTACTGCAATACCACCAGATTTCTAAAAATTTGAACTGGAAAAAACAAATATTTGAGACAGTGGAACATTTGTATAGGATAAGTATTAGTTAATGAATACAGTCACTGTTCCCTAAGGCTATTTTATAATAATAATAATTGTGAAATCCTCCTTCCTTTGTTGAAATACGTAGAAAAATCTTTGAGGTTAGTGGGGCTGGGAGATCACCCAAAGATCTAACTTCTCATGTCATGGAACATATCTAAGTGTATGTAGGTACAAAATATAGCTCCAAGGTTTTGTTCTCCAAACAAAGCATGTTTATTTCATATAGATATCTTTACAGTTCTTTTATAGAGCTTGGATGATTTTACGTGTTGAAATTCCCCTTGAAGTCTAGCCACATCTCTATTTTCCGAGTTGTTTTCCGTCTTGCGCAACTTTCCTAACTTCTTTTGGGGCACTAGGCTGGTCTGTATCTCGCAGCAGGTGAGGTCAGATTAATTTGTATTTCATTGTGTTTTGGCTTGTAAGGGAAAAGATTGGGTTTTCTTTACTCTTTGGAAAGCATTTATCGCATTATGGGCACTGTGGGAAATTAATAATAACAACAATTATAATTTTCAACAATATTTAAGAGTAAATCCCCATGCAGGATTGCTTCAGAAATCTCTCCAAATCCAGTTACTGTCTGGGATGGGTATAGCCTTAGAAAATTAAATCAAATTTCCTCTAATAGTTTGTTGTAAACATTGGTTCTTTGAATTACTACGTTTGCTCTCTGATGTTTCTACTGATAATGACTAAGGTCCAGGTCAAACATTTAGATACAGGGGCATAAGCATAAGTTAGTATATTCTTCCAGTCTTTGCCCTGATGGTCTGCTTAATTAGTTTACTAGAGAGAAGGGAATCGATATGAGAATGTGTTTACGTACAGGGAATAATTTATTATTTAATCTATTTATAAGGAGCTTATTGCAAGATATCTCAGTACCTTACAGTAGAGACTGAATACAAAAGATTAAAGAGCTAAAGAAAAGCCGGCCCATCCTATAAATTATACAGTCGAGCCGCAGGAGAAGCCCCACTCCAGATAGTTCAGTTTCTCGGGTCATTCCTCTTTCTGTCATTCCTTCTCTAGCCAGCTCCTTTTTAATTTTTTTCGGCTCTGTAATGAGTCCTCTTTCTCATTAGGTGCAACGTATCGTGGAGTGCGAGGTGTGCTGGGAATTGCAGTTCTTTAGATCAGCAGTGGAGTTTGCCAGTGCCGGGGAGGGGAAACTTTCATCCCATTTGTGTGTCACAGAAGCCCATGTCAAGAGAACAACAACAACAAAAATAAATGCTGCTTTTGGGTGCAAAAAATGGGTGTCTGGTCTCTACTCCACTGCCGCTCTACAAAGCTGCAATGCCCAGAACCTCGCGCTCCGTGACAGACCGTGCCTATACCGGTTGCTTCCTGCAGTCGTCCTGCAGGACTGGGTGGCGCATGGGACAGGAGGGGAAGGCACGCTTTCTCCCTCCTTCTGGCAGCCCTTCTCTTAGGTGCCAGCTGAGATGTGTCCTGGTCACCCACCTTGTGTTACACTACCGATCTCGGTTGTTCACATTTGCACTCAAACCTGTTCACATCTCTACCATAACCTCCATACTTCACTTAGTTTTCCTACGCTCGTCGATCAGGCACTTCTCTCCCCGTCTCCATTCATCTGGAGCTGCCGCATTTTAAAAAGCTCCGGAAGTGATGCCCCTTAGAGATGCGAATGAAATAAGGGCTATTCCTAAGGGGGAGGGAGATTGTATCTTGAGTCGTTCTTCCCCAATTCCTCCCTTTCCCAGTTCTGGTCTTGCTCCTCCCTCTACAAATTTTGTTCTCTGTTGGGCTCCTGTGCCCTCTGCTAATTTGCCATCCCAGCTATGATCCTTTTTTGTAGCAGCTGGGGGTGGCACCATTTTCTGGCTCTTTTCTCTTAACAGGTTTTCAGGAAGCAATACTAAGGGACAGGCCAGAGATGTACCCCTCTCCACTCAGTCCATATGGCCTTACCCCCATGGAGCTGGTAAGGAATGAATACTCCACTGTCCATGCTGAGAAATGTTAAAGGAAGTCCCTGAACTCAAATTTACATGCAAGACACTTTCCCTTTAGCTGATTAAAAGGCAAAGCTAAAAAGAAGCAGAAAATTGGCCTCAGTGCAATACAGGAAAAAATCCAACTGATGAAAGATAAAATAATAAAAGAAGACAAACTCTTAAAAATTCAGGTCTGTGGTGTTTCTCCTCATTGGTTAGATTGTCTGTGTGCTCCTTGGAGACCGAGATGACTTTTTTGAAAAGTGTAAACATTCATAACTGAGCCACGCACAGTACTTTGTTCTGTCATTTTGAATTTGTGTCCCTCTTCTCAGTTCAGTAAGCCCTTTCAAGTGATATCAAACATGACTACAGTGCTGGGAAATACTACAAGCACATTTAAATTGTAAGATGGTTTCATTTTTCATTTTTAAGTTTTACTATCGGTATGGAACATACATCTACTTGTACACACAACCTGGAGTGTAATGTTGATGTAGTTGTGCACTGTTTTAAGGTTACAATAAATACATTTGATGAAAGACTCTCAATCCAAGCTATCCTACTACTGCTGGCAAAAATCATTTCTCTCCCGTGTTGCTTTGACCGGTTAACTTCCTCCTGCTTTATATCAGTTCACTGGTTCTGCATTGCTTAATGCAACAAGGTCATACTTCTTGTCCTTGCAATTTGAGGCACTGTTGTAGTGTATACACGCTGTAGTGCCTGCACGCATCTCTTATCTGGTGAGCTTTTACCTGTCCCTCAACCCTGCCCTCTCTGCACAGGTTGTGGCTGGTTTGCTAAAGATGGGATCCAAAGGTAGGGCCAGTGAGGGCAGGGTGAGTGCTGCATTCACTTAAAACCAGAACTCCGCAATCTTCAAGCCCTAAAGAGTATCAGAATATAGTTTATTTTAGTCTCTGGGCTAGATTTTAAAGGTAAGGGTCACAATCTTCCACACCCTGATAAAGCCAGGGTGAGTTCCAGCACCTCTGCCTGCCTGGGGTGATCCTTGCCCACCCTCTTCCTTGATTGATGCGCCAAGAGCTCCTGCTCCTGATTTAATCTACTTGAACCACTGGGGCTACATGATAAATTGGTAAAGACTGACAACAGAGCAGAAAATAGATGAGATGACAGACTTTATTGAATGCTTTATCAGACTTCCTTTTCTCTGAATTTATAGCCAATTAACTAAAGTAAAGGTCTAAATACTGGTCCTTGACTTGTGTCACCTTTCCACACTGTTTGCGTGTCTAATTCCTGGGCAGAGATTGTGTCTATGTAATGTATTTCCGGACAAATTCAACTCAACTACATCAAGTATAGACACAGTCTAGTGGGAAGAAGTCTTCCCTATTGCATCGCCATCAGATTGATAGAGGACCCCAAAAATGTGGACCATCTAACTGTGCTTAGATGTCCAGGTAGCTATAAGAGGAAGAAGTACCCTGTATGTCCATTTATATTGAAAGAGAGTCTAGGTCGGCTGCTTGGGGTCAGAAAGGCCTGGATGATATCGCTCTTGGGAAGTGCTCAAACACTGCAGCGTGATGGGAGCCAAGACCTCTAAAGAGAGAGAGCAGATTAGTAGTTGGAGAAATGTAGATGTTAGAGGAGTGAGCAAGATGGATTCTTTGCTGGCTAAAGTAGAGTCAAAGCAGAGTATTTTTGAGGTTAGATTTGATGGCAGAGGGGGAGGAACAATTTTGGGAACCAAAGAAAAAGCAGGAGATGGGGAACATTTTGGATGGAGTTAAAGGTACATGTTGCATTGAGCATGTTGGATAGTGTTTGGATGGAGTTAGAGTTGCAGGTTGGAGGAGAGATGCTTCTAAAACAGTGGTTGTGAGGGAGGATGGGAGAGTGCTGGCATGAGACTATATTCATACCATTTCTGACCTCTAACCTATACCTGCCCCCCTCCATGGATCTGGCACTGATGTGTAGGCACGATAGCTCTCTTTGTAGAATAAAACAGAAGTAACTATTTCCATATGTAAGATTAGCATATTCCCTTGGCCCCCTGTTGTGTGTTGAATTTTCTCCATATGATGAGTTACCACAATGAGTAGTATAACTAAGTAAGGCCCTCTGTATAATAAGGGGCAGATGATTTCTCCAAGCACCATTGGGTTTTCCTCTTTCTGACATTCCTGACTTGCAGAGTGCGCCAGTTGTGCTTTTACTCAATATAACTTATTAGAAAAGTTTTGTATTTTAGGATGTGCCTAAGGAGCAGGATGGTATCATATGGGTAGCTCTACTGTGGTCACGAGTGGTGACCAGCGTGCCCAACATGCTCTAGACTTTTCACAATGCAAACAACATATGTTTTGGACAGATCAGCTACAAGGACCTTTTTTCGAGGGGTAGAAACACTTAGTTTTGGAAGCCTAATTTTATTTCTTATGTCAGCACCATTTTACAGTCCTACTTATACAAGCTTCTTGCTTTAATTGTGATTATATGGCTTTAATTCATAGTTCAAAGATCTGATTCACAATGCAGCCTGCTCAGCATAACTGGAAAGCCAGGACAGAGCTCCTTGGCTTGGGTACAGAATAACCAAATGTGAGTTTGTTTGGCTTAAGCTGCAGTAACTGCTATTTGTAATGCAGTATTACATAGAGATGTGTACTTACAGACTAAAGCAAATTAATTATGTATGGACTATTACCACTTCCTGAAAATTGTTATTGAATTGTTTTATAATATTATTGTGGAGTATTCCAAAGGAATAGATCACATGTCTGTGCTGTTGTTCTCAGTAGTAATATGCAAGCAATCATGACCGCTGTTGTGGACACAGAGCGCCATTATAGATGGGTGTAAGTGAAGGTCACTGTGTGCTTGCATTTAAATGTCTGTAGGGCTCCTATATATTTGCTTTATCTAAGTATACCAGTTAGTTTGCAAGCAAGGTCCAAATGCACCTTTTGTGTCAGTTAGAAGAGCATAGTGGTTTCTGGTGGCTTTTATGGTCACAGAAACAGAATAAATGTGACTAGTGCGTGGTTTTTTTTGTGGGTAGCCTTGTTTCCTGCTGCAAACACAGCAGCCCTGCACGCCTGCTATATTTTGACTCCTAGTAATTCTTGTAAATTTGTCAATTTATGAGTTTAAATATGCTCTAATCTTATTAAGACTATTGATTAACTCTTTTCTCTGCTGGAGAGAGCCCAGCGGAGGGCAACGAAAATGGTTGGAGGGCTGGGGGACAGGACTGGTGAGGAAAGGCTGAGGGAATTGGGCTTATTGAGTCTGCAGAAGAGGAGATGGAGGGGGATTGAATAGCAGCCTTCACCTCCCTGCAGGGGGGCTGCAAAGAGGATGGAGCTGGGCTGGCCTCAGTGGGGGCAGATGGCAGGACAAGGAGCAATGGGCTCCAGCTGCAGCAAGGGGAGTTGAGGTTGGATATTAGGAAAAACTCTCTCACTAGGAGGGTGATGAAGCACTGGAACAGGTTACCCAGAGAGGTGGTGGACTCCGCATCCTTGGAGGTTTTTAAGGCATGGCTAGACAAAGCTTTGGCTGGGATGATGTAGTTGGGGCTGGTCCTGCTTGGAGCAGGGGGGCTGGACTAGACGTGACCCCCTGAGCTCCCTTCCAGTCCTCGTTGTCTGTGATTCTATGATTCCCTTCAAAGCCATTCTCAGGGGTTTTCACTATGCCCTGCTATGCTGGTAATTCAGCGGGTCCCAGGGCATGACCTAATCCTGCTCATCCTTGATGCTTTTCAGCAGCTGAAGCCTGCACAGGTGCTAGAAATGGGCAATCCCATATTCCTGCATTGAGATTTTTGTCTGTTCCTTGACCATGGGACTCGAAAAGACAAAGCTGCTTGCTCCCTCTCCAGGTACATAGCATAGATGTTGTTAGGCCTAAACCTAGCCTTTATTAGTCCTTTCCAGTTATTGACAGCCCTGGAATTCAAATCATTGGAGGTCCACATCTGTGAGCTTGTTTTACTGTAAATCACTTAATTTATTTGCTGTTTATTTTTCATTGGGCTTTATTCCTGCCATTACCGTTTAGTTTATAATTTAGTTGTACCTCTGAAACGAGTGTCAGGAATACAAGCATTTCACTTAAATACCAGTTGTGCTGTAGTGCACATAACAGGTGTACAAATTGGAAATAAAATGTTTATAATGAAAATGAGTTAACAGAGAATTGTAGAATAACCTAGAAAGGGCAATGGGAGATGGGGAATTCTTTTCTAAATGTACTGTTTGTAGAAGCCTTTATTTTCTCCTTTGGGAATGTGGGGGGAGGGGATATGTTCAGAGGGTTTTTGCTTTCTCTCTCTTTTTTTTTTTTTAAAGAGAGTTTTTATTTAATTAAAAATGTATGGGGTTTCCTCTGACTCGCCTATGTCTTTAACCCATAACATATTTTACATGGGTGATAAAACAGTGCTGCACAAGTAATCAGACGTTCCTGAGTATTGGGGGGGGAGGTACTGAGCTGACTGTGTAAAATGTGGCAATATTTAGCTTTTTATGGTGCTGGAGCTGCAGGAATCCAGAGAATTGTAGGCAAAACCTGATGTTCTTGATGCTGGATACAGGTAGCCTGCTGCGGTAACAAAGATGCACATGATTATTTTACCATTGGAAGACAGGGATGGGCTTACAGAAAATAAGTGTAACAGGATGGCAGGAACGATCACCCTCCAGGGCTTTTGCAGTGATCCCACCCATGATGACTGGAGGATAAGGTACCAGCAGATGAATATTAAATGTATTTTAAGGGAAAGACCTTGCAAGATAAGAAAAATGGTGTGGGGAGAATTTTCCATGTATAAAGAGGCCAAAACTCAAAGTTAAATTCTGGTGGAGACAAATGGGACAGTGAGGACAGATAAATAGGGGAGCAAGAGGTTGAGCAAGACGATCATGGAGCAGACGCCTGATCCAGAGAAACAACCTGCAAGCTGGGCTTCTACTTTGCTTTAATGAAGTTACTCTTGATTAACAGTGGCACAACTGAGAGCCCGGTGCGACTGAAACGGGTGGTCTGGCCCTTTAAGAAGGAGCAGTCCGCCCTGTTGAGGAAGCCCAACTGTGGGTACTTGGGTAACAAGGCAAAGTCACACTAAAAGATTAAATTCTCAAGGGAGAGAGAGGAGAGTGGAGCAAGCGGCGTGAAGATACAGTTTGCAAGCAGGAGGCAAACTGTGAGCTGAAGAAGACTGCACCCAGGCAGGCGGTAGGCTGCACAGCTGACTTACAGCGACCTTGCATGCTTCAAGGGTCATGCTTTAGAAACGTAGAGCGAATCCATTTAAAAATAAACATAGGCCAACGACTTATGGATTTTAATGAAGAAAAAAATGACATTGACATGGGAGTTCATGCTAGCTATAATTAATGTATATTACTATTGCAATATTTTCTTATTTCACACTAAAGGCAGGCTCATCCATCCTTTGATCTAGGCATTTCCATGATAACAAAAGACACAAGTTATACTGTATCCTACAGCAGTGGTTCCCAACCTTTTTCGACCACAGACTGGCAAACTGTGGACTGGAAGTGACCGCGGACCAGCAAACTGCGGACCAGCGTAGTGCAGACCAGAAGTGACCGGCGTACTGCGGACCGGCAGCCAACCCTTTTTTATACTCAGTATAAAACTCACTTTTTTCTCTTCAGATGTTCCCAATCCCTGGGCCGTGGCCTGGTACCGGGCCATGAAGGGTTGGATGCCAGTCCACAGGAGGGCCGGCTGCATCCGGTAGCCAACCCTCCTGCGGACCAGCAGCCAACCCTTGGCAGCCCGGTTCCAGGCCACGGCCCAGGGGTTGGGAACCTCTGTCCTACAGGTTGCAATGATCTTACCGAAGTGTCTTGCTCTTGTAGAGGGCAGTCTCTACACAGGGATATACTTGGGCTTTCACCTGTGATTTTTGTTAGTGGGGTTTTCTACATGGCATTATATTTTAAGCACTTTACCTTTTTTAAGATTAATTCAGTTGCTAATGTGGGATTTGAATTTTATAATCCATTGTATCTAGTGCGAGAGTGTAGTGGGTGATCGCAGTGACGTGCAAAACCTTTCTAAAGCCAGCGCTGTTTGCTTGCTTCGTATTTTAGTGATGCTGTTATGTTTTGATTACAGCTCTCATTCTGTTAACTATGGCAACATCATAGTTTCATAAAATTATAGTTAATGGAATAACAGTGTTAGGGTTTTGCTGATAGCACTGCTATAATTAAGGTTGAGCTGGAATTTCCATTATAAGGCCTCATTTTTAGTGATTAATATCTCAACTGTTTTATAATGCATTTGGTCTGAAATTTGTTTAACCAGATTTCTTTCTAACTGCAAACTTGCTTGTAAAAATGGCTTGTCATGTTTTTGCAGGAGAGGTTATAAAACATTATTCTTTACTCTGAGTCACTTTGCTTGGAAGACTTGGAGAAACAAAGGGTTTGTTAAGAAAATAAACCATATACAACTTTATTCATCTTTAGTGATTAAAGAAAAATAACCGAGATAATCCCAAAATAAAAACGGAGGTTTTGTGGCTGTATATTCACAAAGACTTGTTTGTAATGAGCAGGGATCCTGGTTTTCTCTGATTAAAAAAAAAAAAATCCCCAATTTTCGGTTAAAAAAAGGGAATCTCAAATCCACATTTTTCAGTGATTAAAATGAAAAACATCTATCTATCTATCTATCTATCTATCTATCTATCTATGAGGAGGATATCTATCTATATCTATCTAGATATATATATATATTCTATACAAGAGGAGGATGTATATGATATATACTGATAAAGACGTATAAATATAGCAGTATTTCATTTTAATCACAGAAAATGATTTATTTTAATCACAGAAACTGAATATATCTATGGGGAAGGGAGCCTACATCTCTGGGTAAGGTTCTGCCACAACAGCGATTCTCAGCCAGGGTGCCACCGTGCCCTGGGGTACCTTGAGATTCTTTCAAGGGTGCCACAAGGTACCCGTGATATTAGCACTGTTAGGTGTGCAAAACATGATAAACCCAGAGATTTCAAATAGGAATCCAGAGTGTGAAAAATATTCTGACCTGCTTTCTGAGTTCTTCGCAACAGAAGAATTGTTTGATTATTTTTCTGCAGTCTGGCATTGTCCAAGTGATGGCTTGAGTCTAGCAAGAGGTACCCGAGCCTAGTGATGTTGAACACTGCATTACAAAGAGCAAAGAGCTGGGAACTCTTGCCTCCAATGGGTCATTTGTTGGTGGGCAGGTTCGCTCTTCAGCCTGGAGAAGTAAGTAGTGGGCACCATTTGTTTTAGGGCAAGTTACAATCCTGGTGAGTGCTGCACTTTATATCCTTTCCTAGCATCATCTTGTGCTGAGAAATCAGCATTTCAGACTCCTGTTGCAAAGAACATGGAGCAAGCGCAGTAGTAGTTGATTGGTTTTTGAGTCTCATTTATTGTCTGTAGTGGTTAGAAGTGGGAGTCTATTTTTCCCTCTGACCAGAAGGAATGAGCATCAGCCAGGGCCTCCGGCACTGTCAACAGGTGAATCTCTGTCTTGAATGACAAGAATCAGATCCCTTTACTTATACATAATGGGCTTCCCACTGTTTTGTTCCTCCCCTTACTAATTTTAAACAAATTCTCTGCTACCCATGTGTTAACAGTCTAGACATGTCCTAACCAGTCAGGACACATGCTGAAATCCAGTGACTAAGGAGCCTTACCATATAAGATCAAAGCATGCAAACTTTCCTATATATGTGACAAAATGTAGTGGGGCAGATCCTTCGCTGCTGGAAACCATGCAGATGTCTCCAGCTGAGGGTTGATCTCTGCGCATTTGGCTGCATCTGGAAGTCACAAGTTCTCTCTGTTCATGCAGTGAGCAGAGAAACTTAATCTCACTGTGTTTTCTCATGAATTGCTGCTAAAAAAACCACCTCATTGCTTTCATAATGTCTTTCATCATAACCTCCTTGCTCATGACAAGAAGTGGAACCATTAATGATATACTGTTATGCCTAGATATCTATGCAGACTGTGTTAGCTTTAACAGTAATCTGTTATGTTAATGGCACTTCCCAGTCTCCTAGTACTGATATTCATAAAATTGGAGACCCACCTCTGTGAACACACTGTCATATCTTATAAATCAGTTTCATTAGTGCAGTATTGTATTTGTATTTGTACAGTTTCTTTAGAAGAAGCATTATGCTGCGAGAGGAGGAAAATAATCCTACAATTACATAAAATTCATCTGAGATAATAAAACTATGTGCTGCTAGAGGGTCTTCCTTTCAGATAAAGTATTAGACACTAATCCCATCTGCATTTTATACAGAAGCGCAATATCGTGACTAATTTCTGATCATCCTCTTCAACTTTTGGAGTGGCAGGAAGGCAGATAAATCAGCTCTAATGGTATTACTCCATATGCCTTTCAGATTTTAAGCAAACCTCTCCCTGGAAGAAGCACAGATTAGATTTTGTAGATGGGGATTGAGCAGGAGCAGTGGTTGGACACAGCCTCATCTGTCTCTCAACACTGCAGGAGCTCACCGTATGTGAAATAAAACTGAGCTGATGTAGTTAAATAGGTGAATTCCTCCCTTCCCCTGTCTTGGCACTGAATGAGCCAAGGTGATAGTGTGGGGAAGTATCTGAGACTATCCTGCAATGGGTGCTGGAGGATTTATGACAGAAGCACCGGCCTGCAGAGGTGGGTGAAGGTTTCTGCTAGAAGATGGAAAGATGGTTGCGTTTGCATTTACTGACAATTGTGCTTTTTAGCTTTCTTGGTGACATTGCACCGTGATGCTTTCTTTCATAGTCACAGATTCTGTCATAGCGGACAAAGCTATCTACTTCCCTTTTGATTAAAAATGGCCCATCTATTTCTTTATATGTGTACAAAAATGTCATCTCTAAAAGTAAACCCTTTTGAACTTCATGGCATTT
>NW_005841934.1:2310930-2321788 GCF_000455745.1 Alligator sinensis
GCATAGTCATTTCCTGGGAATCCTTCATCATTTTTCAAGACTTTAGTTTTTGTCTGAGATTTGCTAGGTTGGGTCTTCCTCAAAATGATCCCTTTATATTATGATCATCTTTCAAAGGCTGGAAAATTTCCCACCCAACCATTTCAGTTTTGAAAAGCTGAGGAGGAGTTCACGTAGAACTAGAACAAATGCTTTTGGGACCAGCAGTTCCTGGCACTCCTGCCAAAACGTAGCACGATGTTTTAACGGAAAAGTTTACAGTAATAAAATATCATTGCACTAAAACCTCATTTACACAAGGACAGCGTTGTGACGTGGATTAGGATCACTTTACCTGAACACCGTGTCTGTTGAACTGGCTTAAAGTGTAGACTCAACGTGATTGTACCTATTGTGCTGGAGCATGAGCAACATTTGTTTTCTGGCACGGGATTCAGTCCAGGTGCTGTCTCTTCGGTATATTTTCCGATGGTGTTAACAGCACAGGTATAGACTGGTGCCAGACAGGAAGCTTGCAAAGAGAGGGGAGATAGCTACCATTTTTTACAGTGTCGACTCGTCATTTATTTTAATCTCATTGCTTTTAATCTCCTGACGATCTCTTTATCATCACTGTATCGTATAAAGGTGTTTTTATGCCAATTTTAAACTGTTGTCTGGTGTTCCTACCTTTGACAGCATTTGCGCTTCTACATATGAACTCAGGTAGTCCCCGGTTAAACGATGGAGTTGTTCTTTCTTTAAAAACAAAATAATGGCAACATTTTTAGAAATTCAGATGTGACTATTAAATCTGTCCCTTTGTAATACAATAGTTAATCACTTTTTGGAAGACTACAGGGTATTTTTTTTATGCAAATATGAAGGCTGGTAGAGAAATATCCCTTCGTGTCTCAGGCCTTGTCTGCGCTCCAGGGTTTCAGCGCTAGAACTTTTCCCAGCTCACAGCTGTTGGCATTAGGTAGGAGCCGGCTGCTGCTGCCAGCGCTCTCCGTGCCCGGCGTGGGAAGTTGTGTCAGCAGAAGATGTGGAAGGCGCCAGGGCTTAGCAATCCACACATTGCCGTGTCGCTGGCACACATCCACACTGCTGTTTTGCTGTAGCTGTGTGCCAGCTGTGGGCTTGTCATTCAGGGAAATGATTTTATTCAGACAACAGAAAGATGGGGGCTTGCCAGCTTGCATCAGATCTGTGCGCGGCCATAAACCGGTGGCACCAAATTGCAAGTCCTGTTGACAACTTTGTAGTATAGCTTGGACTTGAGTTGAGAGACAAGTTTCGTGCGGCATCCTCGGGCACTGACGTACTCCAAGAGATGATGTCCTCAACCAGTAGCTAGTTTCCCTTTTTAAAAGGAACCTAGGCACCAGTAACAGGGACCAGTTTCTGTTTTGAGGTAAGTGTTGGTCCTTTTCTTGAAGGGAATGAGGGGCTTGCATAAAACGAATGAGATTCCCTTTGTCCTGCCCTGTGAGAATTGGCATTGCTTTCCATGGAGGCGGTGAGGCTGGGGACAGCGCGATTTGGGAAATAGCGTCTCTCCCTCTACGCTATTGCACTTGTTGGCATCAGCTTTGTGGCAGGGTCTGTCTTCTAGATCAGAAACCCTGTATTTTTGGTTGAAGGTTGTCAGAACTGCAGCTTGTTTCTCCAGGCCTCGCGTTATAACCTGAGTGCCTAGCTGCCAGAGCAAGTTGCCAGGCTCAGGATCTTGGCCTAATCTTTGGCCTGTGTCGTGTCTAAATGAGATCCAGCGACTGGGAACCGAAGCTAGACCAGTTGTTCAAACTGGAAGTAAGGCATGCTTTTTTAACCGTTACTTCTTAGCAGCGAGGGCCATTTACCACGAGAACAGCTTGCGGAGGGATGCGTTGGATTTGCCGTCACTTAATGTCTTGACATCAAGATTCATTGTTTTAAACAAATGCTTAGCTGGAATCTGCAGGTGTGATACAGGTGTGGCGGGGGATTCTGTAGTTGGTCCCTTTGGCCTTCAGATCTATGAACCTATGGAAATCAAATCAGCCCCAAGAAATGCATTTGGCAGCTCGGAGTTACCGCACGGTTGCCCAAGACCAGTCCTGTAACGGCAGCGGGAGGCTATAAGAGAACGAAACACGTTCACATTGCTGGCTGTTGACCAGAGGCATGAACCCCTAATTGCATGCATATTTAAAGAGGAATGTTCCTCTTGGAAAATGTCTTCCTTATTATATCCATCTGTTTAATTTTAATATCAGTTTCTTTCACTAATAGCAGTCAAAGTTTTTTAAAGAAATAGAAAACCATGCTTTAGTGCACAGCATGTGCTTTTTATTACTGTTGGGAGACACTAAGGTACTCGGATGAGGGAGGTCCGTGCGGGTCACTGAACACACAGGCAGTCTTCTCAATGAAGTTCTTTGCATATGGGATTTTAGATATCATCTGTGATAGCCTCCTGTATGAATAGCTGGCTGCAAGGATTAATTTGTTCTCTGTTTCAATAGAAGGATACAGGTTTTCATTGACACCACATAAAACCCCACTTTTAAGTACTGACTGTCTCATTGGTATGCAGGGTTTTGACCATTTCCCTGTTTGGAGAGTGAGCTTGGGCTTTGGCTGTTGCATAAAGCTCTGCTCCCCTCTGTAGCATCTTCTTACTGCTGTTTTTAATTGGTATTCTCAATTGAAAACAGGGAGCAGAGACACCCATGACGTTTATTTACAGTCTAGAGGACAAGAAAAGGATCATATTCCACTAATAAAAAAAAAATCAGGAAAGAGTAATTGAAATGGGCTTTAAAGAATGATAGCTGAAGGGGCCAATACTTCATTATGTACAGCACTGTTACTGGCATTGTTGAATTATAAATGCTGACTGCTTTCTCATTTGATATAATGAATTACATTTTTTCTTGCCTCCTGTTTCTCTTGTCGTTGCGGGAGAAGATCCTTGTCAACAGCTCCAGCCATCGCTATCACAGTGTGAGCTGCTAATTACTGAGGGGCGATCTGAGGTCTGCCCAAGTCAGTGGGGGTCTTTTTCTTTACTTCAGATGGGTATTTGATTTGCTCCCCTTCGGAAAGAAATCTGGGACCTTGGTTTTCATGGCTAGCAAACAGTTATGCAGGTAACTCTCATTCTGTTCGGATTTTCCCATCTTCACACCTCCCTCCCTCCCGGTCCTCCAGTGCAGTTAAGAAAAACATAAAATCGAACGTAACCTGTGGGTTTTCACAGTAGATGGCATGTGACCAGCACAACGTTTTATGGCGTGACTTACCATTTTTAATTTCACAATATCATTAATATTTTTAAATATTAAATGATCTAGAACAGCCTGTTTTACAGCCAATCATACGAGTTCATCAGGAAAACATTTTCTAACAGAATACCCACTACTACTAGTAGGACACATGAAATATGTGAGTAAGTGACTTTATAGTGTTTTAAATTGGAAAAAAAATGCAATCCACAGTTGTTTTCAGATTTACTTCTGTGTTTTAATGCACTTCTAAAACCTTAGCATGAGATCAGAACAGGAGAGCTCAAGAAAAATGACAACATCTAATGTGGTTGTGATTCCAGATAATTGTACTCTTTTAGCTCTGCTCAGGAAAAGAAGTACAAAATATAAAACTACAAAAATAAAGCATGCAGTGAGTTCTTTGGGATGCTGGGCTTTCAGTAAATGTGACCATTTTGCTCTTAGTTTAAATCCTGTCTTATTTAGCAGTTAATCCCACTTTTTAAAATTGAAATGAATAATAAATTAATCATTGGCTTTTATTTTATATTTTTATTTTGTTTTCCTTTTTCCATGTTATGTCTTGATAATTGGTATTGTTCTCCTATAGCATGGAAAATAACATTTCTTTTTGTACGAATCTGTTTCGGTGTGTCAAGTGTTTTATTTCTGAGGAAGCACAAATACAGTTTTGATGATTTGGTTTTGCCATTAAAACTTGTAAGCTGTTTTTTCTTTTTCGTCTCTTCTTCCCAGTGTAACGTTTGCCCAGGATTATAAAGTACTAAGACTAGCATGCATTCAGATCTTTATATGAAATTGTACTGTTAGAATGATGTAGCTGTGAGGGTCCACAATTTATGCTAGGGGCAAGGATTTTTTGGGTGATAACTTTTATGGCCCCAACTGTATGGTTGGGATAAAGTCAGACAAGCTTTTGAATGCAAAGCAAGTCTGAGGTTGCTTTATATTAAATGTAATTTATTTCAGTGGACGCTGAGAATGCCTTGCTTCTGCCTCTCCCTCTAGACAATGATTGTTTTGTATCCTTGTTATGGTGGGCCGCTAATGGAAAAGTGATCTCCGAGACAGTTGTTGACCATTGAAAGGTCTGAGGCAGAGGACCAAGAATTGGATTTTGGACCTGGAGGTGAACCGGGAGCAAGAGGAGGATATATATGATATATACTCAGCTACTGGTTAGGTTAGAATGGGGTAATGCGTGTTGCATAGATGAGATGCCTCAAATGTCCTTGACCTACAGGCTTTTCTGGAAGCAAGTGCAGTAGCTCAGTATTGAGCATGCAGAAGAAGCTGAGATGAAGATGCTTCCTAAAGGTCAAACCCTGTTGCAGACCATCTGTGCTTGTGAAGAGCACCCTAATTTTATGCTCCGTCTGCCAAGTGGACAGTTGCTCTAACTGAGGCATCAAATACCTTGGGCCAACTGGTCTTTCTTTTTTTAATCACTCAGTTACTCATGTAAAAAAACATGCTGGTGCAGTTTGGAGGACAATTCCTACTAGCCAACACATGTGAAATGGAATTAAATTTGGGGTCTGAAGGGTCTGACAGTATCTTTTTATGGTGCTATGGATCCAGGGGCTGAAAGTTAACGTTAGATGAATTGCAATTCAATATAGCGCAGCTTTTCAATGATGAGTGAGTGTACTTAACCATTAAGACGTTTTCAAGAAACGTAGATTCTCCGTAGCTTAAAGTCTTTAAGTCAAGGCTGCATCTTTCTAAAACATACAGTGTAGCTCAACCAGGCCTTTGGGCAGGAATTACTTAATGAAATGATGTGGCCTCTATTACACGAGTGGTTAGACTAGATGATCACAATGGTCTCTATAGCCTGCAAGTCTGTGATCTGCTTTCCTGTAGCAGTCACTGAATTAAACTAGAGGCTATAGGAGTAGGACTTAATCTGAGCATGTTTGATTCAAAGAAAAAAAAAAGGGTGAGGTCCTGGAGTGAGGAAATCTGGGCTAACAGAATTAGCTCACATATAAAAGCATTTCTCAAATTTAGGCTGAGGTTTGCCTAAATAATAATTTGGTCCCATCTAGTTTTGGAGCAGGTTCTGGATTCAGTGGGAATATCTTGTACATTTTATAGATACAGCTTCTTTACGGACTACCTTTGCAAGGGAATAAACGCCTATGTAGTTACATGAGTAAGTACAAACACTTGCGTCTTAGAAGGCAAAAGGTTTCATCATAGGTACATAACTACCACAACTATATTTATCAGGAAGGCTACACTTGAAATGTATTTAGTCAATATACACTATATAGTATAGTATTTGTATATTGTATACACTATATATTTATTTATAGTGTATGTAGTACACACTATATTTATTTAATATGTAACTTCAATTTTACTGAACTTGAATGTAACTAAGACTCAAATCTCTACTTATGGTTTTGAGTTATTTCAGCAAAAAAAGTCTGCATCTTAAAAGTGTGAAGCATGTTTTCATGCTGTCATCATTCAAAAAACAGCTCAGTAGATTTCCTACAAACCTCCACAATTTACCTACAGACTTAGAGCAAAAAACTCAGGATAAATTTCAACCCCAGAGGAACTTTTTAAAGAACACTCTAATCAACTTGAATGGCCATCTCCACCATCCCTGTAGTGTCATCCCAGCAAGTCCTGTGATCGGGGTGGATCCAGGGGGGTGCAGTTGTACACCCCCTTTGACGCCCGCTCTACCCAGATTGCCGAAGAAGGGCAGCAGCATGTCTACTCGGGCAGTACTGCGGGGGATCAGTTAGGGTCGTAAATCCTACTGGATTCCTGCTATTTCCTCTTGACTCCATGGGTGTTCACAACTCTTTTCTATGGTCTTGATGCCCCATTAATCAAGCTACCCTTCTGCAATTTGGATGTCTGGTAGCCATTCCTAGTAAATCCTCCCTTCCGTTTTCCAGAACTGCAGACCTGTTTTTACTCCCAGCTAAAAGCCTTCACTCAGGAGTGGTAATTTTAACTCAGGCGGACGTTAGCTCAGGTGTGTAAGTGAGTAATAGTGAAGCACTGTTAGATGCTCAAAAAGGCTAGATTTCGTATTACGAATCTGAATGGGAGATATATTTAACTAGTATGACAACAAGACTAATGAAACAATATATTTTGACTATATTTTGCCTGGTTTGTTGCTTTATTTTAAAACTTAATATATAGTCTAGCAAATTAGTGCACATTTCAGTAAAGTCATATTTAGTTTTGTTTCGATGTTAAATAGAATAATATAGTTCTGGGCCCCCAGCACATTAGCAAATCTTCTAGTTTCTCTTTATGTGGAGAAAAATGTGTTATATTGATGTACCAAACCATCTGCACCCCTCTTTTCAAAATCGTAGATCCACCCATGACTGCAGTATACGCTGTCCTTAACCTTGTGGCACAATTTGTGGAACAAAATTAGACTTCTATATTGTGCCTTCATCACCAGGAGGAATACATTTACGTGTGTGTGTGTGCATGTGTGTTTGGGGGTTGGTGGAGGGTTACATGTGTGTGCATGTGTAAAAGAGCCAGAGATTTACACTGATCTATTCAGTAGGTTGCATACAAACATCGACAGTAAATTAGTAAAAATAACACAAGTCAAAGAGTGGGAATGCCTAATCCTCATCAAGCTGTCGTACCGACAAAGACCAAGGATGTTTTGTTTTCCAAAATCGTGACTCCACAGCATGCTGGTGTGAAGGTTCATAGCTACAAGGCACTGAGGTTCGTTTCCCAGAATTGCAGGCTGAGTTCAGACTCCAAATAGAGATCATTTAAGAGCAAGTTTCCAGGTCACAACATATCTGGCAAGTAGTTTGTTCCAACAGTTGCCTCTGGGGAAAAATGCAACATGGAGGGCATACATCTCGTGAACATGCAGCAGTAAGCAAATCAGAGGCATGAACTGATTATATGAGTTCCAGTGCAGATGAAGCAGCACACTGAATATTGCATCATATGTACCCAATTAATATGTTTTCTGTTCAAAAAACAAGGGTTATGCCCCAAAAGGGACCTGCTCCTCCTGTTCATTTACACTGACTTCAGTGAGGATAGCATTAGCCAAGAATGAAATAAAACCGCCGTTGAAAACAGAAGCAATCAAAAGAAATACTAATTAACATTCTCTATATAACCTGTGGAATTAACTGCCATGGGATATTACAGAGGTTAATAGCTTAGTAAAGTTTAGAAAAGAAGTAATAGATGAACACAACATAAATAGAATCTATGGTTTCCATTAGCTAGGACAATTATAAAACCATCAGTCCTGATTCATGGGTGCATGAAAATACCGGTTTAATGCTATCGCCCAGGTCCTGGATGAGTTTTGCCTTGTTTACCTTCCACAGTAGCGTCCCATGCAAGCAGACGCTGGAGAGCGCTCCAGGCTGGACAGATTCGTCTTTGTTTTGGGATAAGATTTCGCGTTTTAAATGTCTATGAAGCACCCAGGGATGTATTTGGCAGCTGTGTTGGCCTGAGACAAAAAGAAATGCAAAACTCCAGAGCTCTTGGTTCAGAGATGATGCCTTTTATTAGACCAACTAAGAAATCGCAAAAAAAAAAATCTTTTTCTGCAAGTTTCAGGCACACGCGCCTTTCCTCGGGCTCAGGAAAAATGAAAGGTGGTTAGAAATCCCCATAGGTAGAAAATAAACATTGTTTTTGCACAGAGGAAGCCACTGAGAGGGACAGTATATGACCCAGGTTTCATTCAGGCTGCAGTCAGATTTCCAGGCCCGCTCAAGTCTGTCGCTTAGGTTCAGATTTCTCAGCACTCAAGAAACTCACAAGCTGTTAAAACGTAGGTTGCATCTGAATGTTACCTTTTAAATACTTCCTTCTGGTTTATAATTTGAAGTGCAAGAAAAACATGTGGCTAGATTCGGAACCAACTAGTACATCTTCCCGTCTCCCCACGCCGCTCCCTCCATCCCCAAACTGCAAGAGGATACATGGGGACATGCTTCAGTTTTGGTCCGCTACACTCACCCCGTGATAAAACACGGCGAAACAAACTCTTCTGAGTTAAAAGTTGATCAAGTCTTAAGACTGGGGATTGTTCCTTTAACTTTTTTCTGTGTGCACTGGTCATTTCTTAGCTGATGGTATGTAGCATGAAAGTAGGGAGCCCCGTGCATTCAGAGTGAGTGAAATGCCCCAGGAAAAGGAAAAAATTGGAAATTTAAAATGATGATATTTGACTTGGATAAACTATTTACCCCCTCAGTCCCTAGTTATGCAATAGCTATTCAGTAGCCCTTACAATTTTTTATAGTTTATACTTTGCCATTGAATGATAACAATATACGTGTCATTTAGAGCAATATGTGATGAGCCATCTACTTGAAGCCTTTAACTTGTGTTGATACCAGGAATACTTTTAATTGGCTGTGGAAAATAAGTTTGCATTTAACATGATGAATACCTTTCAGAAGAGCATTTATGAAGTGAAAGAAATACTCAAACTTTTTTCCCTTGAAATTAATAATTTTGTCATGTGCCTTCCTTGTGCCTCTTCAGTAACCATGGCTCACCTTAATACCGCTGTTTGACATTAGACATCTCTCCAGAGAGGAAGAAAATCATTCAGAAATGAGCTGGATAAAGGTTATTAAACCAACACTTAAAATTCTAGTCCTGCACATTTTACTTTACCCCCTCATTAAATGCCAAGAACAGAGATGTGGAGTTTGCAGTACTCTGAATACACCGTCATCCACGGGAGACGCATCTCCAGAGAATCCTCCTCTTATTCCCAGCAGTCGTGTCCTCCCACGTAAGATTTTGGCGAAAAGTCGGGGTAGGGAAAAATCCTACAAACCATCTAGGGTAGCGAGTCTTTGAATTTAGAAACCCCCCACAACGCATGCTATATTACTTTAGACAACAGATTGTTTTTCACTTCTGGAGCTTAACAAACCATGTAGGTAGATGGGAAACAGAGTTAATTTTTAATCAATGGAATTTAATATGTTTAGTCGCATACTTTTTACAGGTAGGAGATACTGGCATCTGCAGAGCAGTGATAATTTGCAGAGTTACCATTCTGACTTGGAGCGCGTGACCCTCCTGAGGTCGGGTCCTTTCAATTAGTAGGTAAGATGGTGTTAAATCCCAAGCTTATTATGCCTTTGCTACCAGGCCATGCTGACAATTTACAACACACTACGCAGATTTGCCATTAAAGACTGATTCTCTCCATACAAAAGTTAAAATATGACAACAACTTTGTCATAATTCACCAGTCTGCCTTCGTCTTTTTTCTCCTTTTTGCCTAACCGCTTGTGGCAAATTAATACATGGTACAAGTATAAAAGGTCTTTTTTTTTTCAACTTCCCATAATATTTTATTAAATGATCTTAGCTCTCTTGGGTAATAAACAGGTGATTCATGTTAGCATAGCATAGGTGCTATTTTTAATACTTAGTGCTTGCTGGAAAAATTCCAAATAATAATAGCTTCTTTAAAAGCTTTAGAATCCCAAAAGTGCTATAAAATTGTGCTGGGAGCTGTCCAGGATAAATAATGCGTTTTCCTCCTTTCTTGTGAGAAAACCAGATTATCTTGGAACATCCAAGGACTGATTACTTAAATGAAGGTCACTAATATGCTGATGCTATATTTGTTCTTTTCGTTTTTGCACCGAATAATATTTTAATGGAAAGAAAATATTATTGTGTCTCATTAAATCCTAATAAAGATTACCGGTGCAATGCAGTTTGGACCACATGTAACAATATATAAATTTGTTTTCTTTGAACCATTTGAGATGTCTGAATGTATCTTTTATTTAAAAAAAAGAAAACGTGTACCCTCTGGAGGACTTCTGGAGGGGATGACACCTCGTGCATTGAAAACAAAGTATACTGGAAAAGTAAAACCAGCCCCCAAGCCCCAAACCAAAGGGCAAACCTTGTCTGAATCCCCAGGGCTCAGATTAAGGCTAGGTGTGTGGCTGCCTTCATGTGTGTACCTATTTCTCTGCCTCTGCTTCCTCTTTGCGCTCTTCCTCCCCATGCTCTGGGGCAGTTTCTTTTCTCTTTCTCCCTCTTTCCATTCCCCTGCCCTGCATTTTGCTGTGTTCAGTATCTCCACTGTTGCCCATATAAGAAGGAAGGCAGATGTTGAGTATTTTGAATACCAGCAGATATTTGAAGAATGGTAGCTTGAGATCATGAGACTGATCGCATCATATTGAAGAGTTGGGCACTTTTTGCTTCTAGACTTAAAGTGCTTAGGAGAGCATTGGGCATTTCCGGTCTTGATACACAGCAGGGAAGTGCAAAGACAGGCCAGCTGCTGCCATGAATATATTTCTTGAGGGATTCTAGGTGGGGAAAAAAGATCTAGCTAGTGAATACAAGATGGGGTAGGAGAAAAAAATTGATAGGAAAGGACCCGATGTCTTCAAGGAAAGCAGAGACAAAGCCCTGCAGCTCAGGTTCCCTGGGCAGCATCTCCTTCCTTTCCCCACTGCAGTCAGGAACAAGGGATTTTGGTAGACTGCATGTTCCCCAAATCTTACACAACTTATGCAGAGCTATTTGCAGTTCACTTGTCCACGCAAAAATAGGCAACCATATAAGCATGGGAA
>NW_005841934.1:2321819-2326327 GCF_000455745.1 Alligator sinensis
CTTCTGATTTTTCCATCTGCTTCTTACATGGGTAATTCCAGACTGAAAGTCTCAGTGTAGTGACAAGCAGTGGCTGCAGTAAATGTCACCATGCTAAACAGTCATAAAGAAGAGGTTTTAAAGAACAGAATTTAATGTAAAATCTTTACCTCTCCTAATAATTCACAGCGCCATGATTTAAACCCATCATTTTTCTCATTTATGTTCTGCGGTAACTTTAATGAAAGCACACGTCTACTTTTTAATTATTCTCTATAGTTTTTTATCTTCCTGAGTTTACTGCACAGTGTTTGTTTAAAGGTATCTTTGCTTGGGTCAGTGCCCTGAAGGCATCTAAACATGGTTCTGGATTTGGAGATTTTCATGGGTAGAAGCTTTTGGGCCATTTCTTTACCGTGCCTAGAGGATGATGGAAGAGCTTTTGACCTTCCCAGGTTTTCCAGAGGAAGATTAATGATGCATTGCTGCCGAGGCCGGTGTTGCATTGTAGGTTGGATGGCGAGAGGGTACCCAGTACCCATACAATATGTATAGCAAGTAGTTATTTCCATAGCTGCACCAAAACACCTACCCCAGTCAGTAAGGATAAATCCTGGTCCTGCAGAAGTCAGTGGCAAAACTTACATTGATTTTGGTGGGGTCAGGTCAGGACTTTGTCTTCTGGGCAGAATTCGCCATGGGACGTAGGTCTATGTTCTGCTTCGTGTCATGTTTCCTGCCCGCCCTGTCGCTTTGGCCATGCAGCTCCCTCTTTGCATCCTTCTCCGGTCTCTCTCTTCTTGTCAAACATCACATCAAACAGTAGCTACATAAATTCACCCTAAGGGTAAATTTCACCCCAAGTTAGATTTCTGCAAGTGATAATTACTTTTTCAGTACAGAAAACTGAGTGTTTGTATTGTGGCAGGGAGCACGGACATGTCTAGAAAGGGAAAAACTGGTGAGTGTCCATCGTTTCAATATTTTGCTCTTTTTTTTCCCCTAAGCTATGTGAAAATAGAAGCTATTTTTCTTTGTCACTCAGGATAAGAGATTCAGATGAAAATAACTAATTGACATACCTTCTTAATCAAACTTCTGAGTTTTGATCAGGCAGATTAAGAGTCAGGTTTTATATAATCAAGCTACGTTTGTATGTCTGTCCTAATTACCCAGGAATAAGAGTTGCATGTAGCTAATGCTACTTTTATCTCCATTATAGTTTCGCTTTACTTTCCATTAAACACCTTTCATAAAACAGGCAAACCTATTGTGGGAAGCAGCCAAATGTTAAAAGGCATGTATTTACTTGTTAGATTTTCTCAGTTTAGCACTATGGATGTAAAAATGGCAGGTTGTATTCTGTTGTAGAGTACCATACAGCATACAGATTTTCTTTTTAGGAAAAAGTCCCCCCTTTTAAATTTTTTTCCCCAATTTGAGGCTAAATAGAAACTCTAATTTGCTTCATTTTCAGGAGGAACAATGCTATAATCATACATTTGTGAGTCAATCAGTTTCTTTTGGAACATTTTGCGGATCGTGGTCATGATGTTCTGTCCCTTGAGCTGTTATTATTGTGCGGTGTGAAGTAGGGCATGTAGCACTAGTACAATTGTGCTTCACTTGACATTCATAACGTTACACTTCAGGGTAAATTTTCACAGTGTGCAAGAAGTGAGTGAATACATCCTGTGATTTTTTTAATGCTGTTATTACGTATGCCTCTTTTATAATTCTTGGAAACCGTACCCCTTTCCATATTTTTGCTGTTTTTGATCAGCAATGCTGATGAAGACAAAACAATTGCACTGCAGGGACTTTTGCACATTTATTACAGACTAACTTAAGAGTGTCAAGGTGGCCTTCAAAGTAAGTAGGAAAAGAGTAGGGTAGGTGGGACTTCTCATTATTTTTTTTTAACTTGTTCAGGTATCCAATTTGAAATAAGAAAGAGGAGAAGTTTTCTGCAGCTAAGCAGTATTTATTATTAATGATCCAAATATCTGAAACGGACTTATTTACAGTAAAAGGAACACTATTATTCTGTGATTTTAAATACCAGATGTATAGCATGTCTTTTAATATTTGCCTGCTTCCCGCATGCTTTATAGAAGGTGTTGAATTGAAAGTAAAAATGAAAACTGAGGTAAAAGTAGCATTAGCTAGATGTAAATCTTTTTCTCTGGTAGTTAAGAGGCACGCATACATGTCGTGATTAAATAAAAACTGACTTTTAAGCCTTAAGCGTTTGATTAAGAAAAATGAGACAAGTGATACAAAATAATGGAGAGTGAGGGCTTGGGGTGATTTTCACAACTGCAGTTTTAATGTTGATATTTGCAGCATATAGGACTAGGAAGGCAGAATGGATTGAGGTTCTGTATACAAAACCCAGTGCAATCAAATATAATAGCATGTACAGTGGCAAAATATGTAAGGTCAGGAGATAAAAGCAATGAAGAACAAAGACGAGAGTGTTTCTTCTAAAATCCAAAGAGATATTCATGACGAGTTGAAAATTTAGTCCATGGACAAGCACATGAGACTAGGGATAATAATTAAGGATTAAACAAAAAAAAATATTTAACACTATCAATCATCCCTTGGCTTTGGCAAGACAGCATAAGGTCAGTAAACAATTTACCAGGTATTCCTTTACTGCTGCATTTGATTGAAGGTGAGCAATCCAACACTGAGCCCTTGAGCAATAGAAGAAATGACCGAGTAGGAAATATTGATCTTTAATTTTTCTTGTCAACAAGGCTCTGTCCAGTATAGTTTTGAATGACTTGCTCAGTAGGGCTCCAGGCAGGCCTTCCCTCAAGAGACTCTTCCATAATCTAATAGACTTCACCATTACCAGCTTTACCTGAATATCAATATCAGGCCTTGAGCCTGCGAGTTTGGAGTGTTGTAGCCTAGTGGAAGTGTGGATCCTTTGTGTTGGAGCCAGACAAATAATGGGATTTTTGATCCCATGGTTAAAATGTGGACCCGGGGAAAAAAGGTGGCTCAGGTCAAACCAAAATAGAATTTTTTCCATGTCTTGGTGTGGGGAAAACAGGAAAAATCTCATTTTTGGGTCACAGTGAAACACTTCATTTAATGCAAAACAAGTGGTTCATTTCATTTTGGGAGCATTTAACACTTTGGGTACTTTTTTCCTTTTCAATATAAGACATTTTACCAGGAAAAACACTGCTTCAAAAATGTTGAAATGAAGCTTTTGACTTTTTGACAAAGCATGTCATTTTAAATATAGTATGTTAGAATTAGATGATATGACATTATATATACAGATGTGTGTGTGCATACACACGCATACACACACACATATATATATGCATATGCACACAAGCGTGTGTGTATATGTATCTATATACACATACAGACAACCCCCCCAAATGCTGTTTTCTCTATAACGCTCATTTTAAATTGATACCTAATTCCACTTAGCGCTCAGCACGTTTCATTATAATGCTCGTGGTCACCATCTTGGGTCATTAAAAACACTTGTGGTGCCATCTTGGGTCATCAAAAACTTTCACTTTTGCTTGTCGCCAGTTTCTCTTAATGCTTGGTTTTTCAGGAACCAATTAAGAGCCCTTAGTGGGTGTTGCCTGTATATGTATATATAGGTATGTGTGTGTGTGTATGTGTGTATGTATATATGTATACATATGTGTGTGTTTGTATATATGTGTATGTGCATGCTCTTTGAACCGGAGTCAAAAACCATCATTTCCAGAATTTGCACCCTTTGGCAATCCATCTGAGCCAGAATCTAGTAACCTTTAGGGCAAGATGAAATTTGATTAACCATTTTTAATTGTGGTTTGCATTTTAATTTTCTACAATTAATGTGCCAAAGCATCTAGCTGCCATGGTGATAACTGCTAGATAGAAATTGCTTTAAAATTATAAGCAGAAATATATCCTGCTAAATTATTATTATAATTCCATATATATGTGCTAGCTCCAGTTTACTCTTTGTATTTTTAAATCCATAGTATATATTGCATCTTCCAAAGTAGCTGCAAGGTATAAACACCCCATATGTTATCTCTCACATTGAAGTATATAAATAAATGGCCTCAATACAGCAGGGGTGAATCAGTTATACACATGGGTCATAAATGCATTAAATCTTTATTGGAACGTTTTAACAAATGACATCATGTGTCCGTTCGAGGCTAATGTCAAACATAACATTAGTAGTTATAGATTGGCTCCTCGTCTGCTCCTGGAAAGGCAGCGGTAATGTTAAATCAATAGATGTTCTGGACAAGGTACAGAGTCAGATTTACATAATTAGCATGCAGGGGCTTTGAGCCTTTTTGCGAGGGAATCCTGAGGTCCTAATGAAGGGCTGCTCTGGTCACGTAGAGAACATTTTATTCTTCTACCAATTTTTATTCCCTGATCCCTCTTTCAGTTGGAAGCCAGTGTGGCTGGAAAGGTGCCAGGTTGTGCTGTATGAAGCCATTGCAAATGCCTTTCCATGGATTTGCCAGCAGGGGATTGAT
>NW_005841934.1:2326337-2341019 GCF_000455745.1 Alligator sinensis
CTCCAAGGCCACTGCTGCTATTTCAGTTACAGGATTTGTAGGCAACACGATTCCGTTTTGCAATTCATATCTTCGGCCTAACAATGTCATCAACTGCAATCGGGTTACAATGCGGCCCAGCTATTGTGACTGTCGGTGAACAAAATTTAATTTGGGCAAAAGCAGAAAATTAATTCAGTTTATAAAGCAAGTACATTCCTGCCAACCCATCTCATTTGATCAGTCAGTACGTGTGAGATTCAGGCCTGTACGGGTTAGAAACATAACCTTGTTTCAGGGGTCTGCGTTCAGTGCTGCGGCTTTTCAGCGCACTTAAAGCAACCCAAAACGTTACTATGGGTTGAGGCTGTCGGTGAAGTCCAATCTATTGTGTTATACTTGGATTGTGTTAAATATGCTCTAAACGGAGACGGTGGGCTCTTATCCCATTACAAGCCACAGCTGTCCCCTACTTCCAAGGCAGTAAAAGAAGGAAGCTAAAGGGATCTTTGTCGTATTTGTTGCCCAGAACTTGCTGAGTAGCTATGAAACTGCGGGTGATCTCGTCAGTCTGGTTTTGCCACCGCTGCCCGCTCTTCTCCACTCGCCACGAAAAGTTTCTAGTTCTCATGTGTAATTTTCAAGTCCTAGATCTTAATGTTAAATTTTGAGGGGAAAAAAAAAAGTAATTTAAGATGCCCCAGTTACAGATCATTTCCAAGAGTAGGTATTAATAGATTTGGAAACTTAAGGTCGTTACATTCTTTGAATTTTGTTGGAATTAATTCATTCTTCCAGGTCTTTGATTTTTATTCTGTCCTAGTTGTCAGAAAATTCTGCGAAAAGCAAGGTTCCCCCCCCCTCTTTATTATAATTATATATAATACTGCCAACCCCAGGCTCCCCAAAATCACAAGTCAGGCTTCAAAAATTCATGAGATTTAAATAAATTAATTTGGTGAGTTTTTTTCAAATGTAATATCTAGTTTCTAAGCAATTACTGTATACTGGTACTTGAGTCTCATTTTCAAACTTCTCTCCCCAACTAGACAGGTTAAAAAACAGCCGTATTTCTTTTAAAGAATAAAAATGTTCACAGACTCAATTTCTTCTAAGAGTTGGTGTTTAAGAAAAGCAGCAAATATCTCGGGCCTTGTAGTACAATTGCATGAGCTGGCAATACTGTGCACTTTGAAATGTCTGTATGAATATGGTTCATGAAGCATTTTTGCATTCATTTTTGTGCTTATCATTTCAAGCAAGTGGTAGGTGGCACTTGGAAACATCTCTTGATATTCTGCATCACAAGTGCTAAATGGTAAAGTGCCAGTGGGCCAAAGATGCCTGGTGTCACGTAAGAGTTATATAGTGTCCTGATTTTATTACCCTATTAAACTTCATTTCATATGTCAAAGTTTCTAATTCATACAAGGAAACTTAATTTAGGAGCATCTTCTGCACAGCACGTCGGTATACCGTTGTTCATGTTTTCTTCTTTGTTGAAATTACGGTTAAATATCGTCCATGTTTCATGACACGTTTTTTATCACTTGTTTGTTTAAATGTTGGCAACTTGACAGCGGTAGATATTAGAGGTAATATTCTCTGTGGTTCTTAATTACTTTCATTTAAAGATACCAACACCGTCCTGGGGGTGGTGTTCAGAAAGGAATCGCATCTCATTTTGCACCATATCCTTGTAGTTTAAAGACAAGACTCTTTGTCCATTTTCAGCAAATCCCTCATTGCAAGCTCATTGGGGTCTTTTTCTTTTTTTTAAAAAGATCCTGTTTACTGGCCCTTGAATGACTTGCTGCTTCCTCTTGCCCGTTTCATGTGCTGGCTTGCAAAATCATCACCCTCGTCACTGATGTCACTAGTGTGCAGCTACCATGTTGGTGGGGCACAGCACCTCCTCAGTCTCTGCCCTCTCTCTGGCCCTCCGAGTGACTTCTCAGCTAGAAAGCTACTACTTTGAGCTCATATTAGTACAATTAGAGGCTGCTGCACCAACAGCTGCGTCCAGGAGGGTTTAGAGAGCAAGGAAGATTGTCAGACTTAGCAGACGGCTGGGACGGGGCTGGCTGGCATTTCCTCGATGCTCAAAAAGGTTGCCAAGTAGAGGCCAAAGGGAATAAAATGAAACTTGTTCTAAAGCTTTTTAACAAGCATTAAACATTTGCAGAACTGCAGCTTAGGGATTTTTCCCTCAGAACCTATTTGCCATCAATGACATCACTCACATTGGACCATTGAGCAAGTCAAGCAGGGCCAAAAGTACCCCCCAAAAAATCTTTCCAAAAAACCCCAAGCTGGAACTTTCCTTGATTTTGTTAAAGTTATTATCAGGTTACCCTGATTTGTCTGCTTGCATATTCTCTAAGAAATTGGCTGCAAAACAGTTTAACACAGCAGAAAAATTAAAACAAGATAAAAGAGATGTCAGCGTAAGGGTTGGTCCTGTTGGAGCCATCATCGGGAGATACTTTGTTGGAAAGTCAAAACCCTAGCTCTCGCCTATTCATAATATTTCAGTGATCGTATCATTAGTTGCTTTCTCTTGAATTTCTGTAATGGTGGCTTATTTTTGCAGAGGTACAATGCTGGCTAATGTAAAACTAAAGAGAAGCCAGTACCTGTGAGCCTGGAGTGATTTAACAGGCAGCAGCATCAGGTATTGAACAGCTCTTTCATTTTTCAGTGGGAAGATAAAACCCAATTTGAAAAATGTTGAACAAAAATAATCACCACTACTTGCTGGTACGCCACTGAAGACCAAATGCACGAAAAACACTTTTTTCTATTAGCCCTTGATGTAAGTTTTCATCACGTTTTATTTACTCAGCTGTGAGTTTTCATCAGTGACCATTTAAAGCTTAAAATGAAACAGTTATTTGACACTGGTTTTATACAGTTAAGGGTTTGCACATCAGGTGACAGGAACTGGGTTGTTAGGAAGATCATCTTGACCCTGACCTTCCCCTTGGAGCTGCTGAGTTTTGCAGAATTGGGCACGTTTGAAAATGTATAATGTGGGTTTTCTGTGGATATACAAAATGCAGTCTTTATATTATGAGCAGTTATGTAGTTTATAAATTACAGGAGACAAAAAATTAGTGTTGTGCTCATCATCATTCTCTCCCTTGCTTGCTCTGGATCTGGACACGTTATAGGTTAACTCTGATGTAAATTATACCAGCGTCTGGAAAGGGCAGACAGCCAAGACTGCCGAGGGAGCTGCTGCCTGGGTGCTGTTACGTGTTTCATCACTAGATTTCCACCGAGCAGGCGGTTACCCTGGGTAGAAGTGGACACACAGCATTTACACTGGTGTAACTTTTGGTGGGGTAGTTTTACTCATTTTTCTTCAGAGTAACTCTGCATTAACACCCAGTTAGTTATGTCCATGTAGGGCTACATCTTGCATGTCCCCGTGTTGTTTCAGTGGTATGAAAGCATCCTGTGTCCACACTTGTGTGTGTGTGTGAACCAAAGTATATGTGGGTCTAGTTTCCAGAGGCACTGACTTCCTTCAGCTTTCATTTCACTAATGGGTGCTAATTAGTCATGCACATTAGCCAATCAATCTATGGAAATGTCAAAGATGATCAATAAAGCATCTTTAAATGACCTGCTGAAAGTAGATGATCCTAATTATAACTAAACAATAGAGAGACTCCATAACCAAAAAAATAATTTTATTCAGAAATCATTGATTGTATCACATTTTATTTAATGTTTAAGTCATTGATTTAGTCGGATATTTGAATAAATGTCAAGTTCCTCAGCTGTATGTGTGCTGACCATCTCTTCTGAAGCAACTCTTAAAATCAGATTACTTGCTTCTGAGATCCCTCGTGACCTCAGCAATAAGGGACTCTGCAGCATGTTTCTGGGTGTACACGCTGAAGAAGAATGTAAACTGCATCTTAAAAATTTAGGTATTGATTTAAGAGGAGATAATATTGGAAAATTGAATGCCTTTCATGTGCTCCAAACTCAGGTTTCAAGATAGTTAATTGAAGAATGATATAGCTCAGCAGACATGCAGGATTTATAACAGAATTCATCTTCACTAGAAGCTGTAATATATAGTAATATAAAAATTCTAGAAATGTTGGCAAGGAGGGGAGGGGGGGAAATCTTGATGCAAATCAATAATTTAATTTAGCTGTGGTGCTGGACTGGTTGAACGCTATGGTTCATAATTTTTCAATGAATAGACCTTAACGTTTTACGAATGTTTCGCCATGCCCCTACCTATTGATTTATCTCGTACCTTCTTCTTCGTGTTGTTTTTGTCTTACAGTACCCCCGGAGGGCCCTGCTGAAGTCGAGCCTTGTTGTGCTAGGTGCTGTATCTGCGGGTAAGGAAAAGCCCTTGCTGTGAATGCCTGATAGCAAGACAAGGCACCATCTTCATTTTACAACTCAGAGACTTGGCACCAGGTATTTGCCCAGGGCAGACTTGTGTAGATCCTGCCGAAGCCCATGTCGTCACAGCTAGGGCATGAGCAATATCTCAGGAAGCTAGTTGAAAGCCAGTTGGCATATGCCTTTAGATGACCTGCAGTCCCAATTCTGGATTGCAGGGAGACAGCCCGGGCACCCTATGCATCCAAGGCTTGCTTCTTTCTTAAAACAGCCTTGTATTACTAAGGACTGCCCAATTACTCAAGTTATTTAAACCCCCTGCCCCTCCCATGCAAAGCTGCCTTTGTGCTCAGATGCTGGAGGGCCTTGGTTAGGAGGAAACTCACCTCTGTATGTCCACAAAACAGGCTTTGAGTCGGAGCCAGCTGGCGAATGCAGAAGAACTGAAATGCCTTCTTATGTCTCATAAGCCAGCCCAGGGGGTTGCACCCATCATCTCCTCCCTCCCCACTTGTGGCATTTCCCTGCTGCTGGATTCATGTGGGAATCCAGTAGCTGCCCCACTCCCTATTCCTAGAGGGCTTTCTGGTTATTTAGAGCTAGCACTGGGGGGACATTGAGGGTTATGGAAGAAAAGCTTCCCCACCTATGCCTTAAGGCCACTCGCCCTGACCAGCAATAACTGCTGAGCCTGTGAGCTGTCCTGGGGTAGCTTGGTTGAGAGGTGAAGTCTCCTAACTTCAGTTTGCGTCTAGCTGTGGTACAGCATTAGCATTTCACGTTACACCTGCAGCTGGTCCCCAGGTCTTGCCCATCATATTTGGTATTTATCAAGTGGTTGAAGGCACAGCCCCCTGTTTGAGTGTTTGTAGGCATCATGGTTGAGACTGCCCAAGCAGGCCAGTGGACTTAGATATATTTCCCGTGAATTGCAAGTGACCTTCCAGCGGAGCTGAGGATCTGGTTTCTGTTTACGGAGCTTCTGCTTTGGGAAGACTGGCCTAACAAAAGCTAGAAGTGGCCAGTTAGTCTAAGCAGAGGTACAGAGAAGGCAGAGGTATAAGCAGCTCATAAGAGACACACACCTGTCTTATCGTCTGTCTCTATCCGAGTATCGTTCCTCAGTATACCGTTCCACATGCATTCTCGCCTGCAAGACCTTGGGGCAAATGCTGCTCTTGCCTCCTTATTTGGAGGGCCATGCTGGGGGAAGCATGCAGAGTTCAGGTGGGGAGACAACTCCCTGTCCTTTGGGCCAACCTACCCTCCCCAGCCCTGGTGACGGGAAGGATGGCTTCCGGGTGTTTTCTTCTTGTGTGCGTGGAGAGCTGGAACTAGCACACAGCGCAGTATTGCAGAAAAAGCCAGGCAGCTGAGGTCTGGCATTCCCATATTTTTGGGACTTTAAAATGTGTCCTACCTCTGCGTTGGCAATGACCCATAGTTTATGAGGGCCTATCTTAAATGAAATGTGTCCATCAATGTGAGTGAAATCCTGTCTGAAGGAAAGCTTCTTGTTGATGTGAGAGTAACTCCACTAATCAGAAAGTTAACCACTGAATGACTCTCATTTATCAGATATTCAAGGAAGATTCAGGTACATAGCTCACAAATAGTCTGGAGTGAGTACTCGTTGTATGCGTCGGGGTATGCTTCAGTGTACTTTGGTACTAATGAAAGCCTTCAGGCTTGCATGTTTCTGGATGAGTCAAGGACCTGGCAACAGCTCTGGTGTAGACTGGTTCTGCATCTGGACCTGAGACTGAGTATTATAGAGTGAGTTTGTTTGTTCATTCATTCATTTGTTTGTTCTTTCATTCTCCCTTCCCTTCCCTTCCCTTCCCTTCCCTTCCCTTCCTGAAGCGTTGAAACTTCATTGTCTTATTTAAGACACTCGCTGTTTCATCAAAAGCTATTTTGATAAAAAGTATACAATTTTAAATAAAGAAATGAAAGATGGTCTAAAAATGATGTAAGCCGGTGTATTCTGAGTTATATACAGAATGTAATAAATCTTCTTCCAAACCAAGACATAGCTGCAGTCTCTTGAACACCTAACCGGTGCACATCATTTTGTCTTGATGTTGGAAAATACATGCCAGATACTAGTTCAAATGATAGATTCCCTTGCTTTTGTTGAATTCTTACATTTCTAACGTTGTTTAATGTAGGCACTGGTGAGTGAGCACATATATTCTTAAGGGTGACACAAATTAATTCTGCTCCCATCAAGAAATCTCTCCATGGATTTATCGCAAATTGCTGCAGCTGTGAGCGATTCCATGCTCTCGTGAGAAGTGTGAGATTAAACCCTGTCACCACTGTAGTATTTTTAATTAATTTAACCTCCAAACTAATCATTTCCCAGTGCCATTCTCTCCCTCTTTGGTCAGCAGATTAATTAGTTAATGTCAAATTAATTAGTTAATGCAGTTGATGATGAAAAGCTTTCTAAAACTGATACTAACGAGCGTTGGAGATGCTGAAAGTGCCATGGAAGTAGGGGGTTCATCCCTTTACAGGGAAAATGGAGAAGACAGTAGCTCAGGCCATACTAGGCACCTGGCAATCACTTTTGATTTTATGTGGAAGGTGGTACCGATACAATGGGCATGGGCAGCAGTAAAATAGTAAGATACCGAGACAAGCTGTCTTCTGACTGATTAACCATAGGTATCATCAGAAAGTAGGACTGGAAGGGACCTCAGAAGGTCATCTAGTCCAGATCCCTGCTCAAGACGGAATCATCCCTGCCAAGTATCTAACTTGCTTTTGAAAGTTTCTAAGGATGGAGACTGCACGACTTATCTAGGGAGCTTGTTCCAATGCCTGACCGCCTACAGGGTCAGAAAGTTCCTCCTAATCTCCAACCTAAATTTCCTCTGCTGCAGCTTGAGGCTGTTGTTCCTAGTCCTGTCCCCTACAGCCACAGGGAAAGGCTATCTCCATCCTCTCTATAATCCGCCCAAGGAACAGCACTGGAGTACCACAGAAAATAGAAGGACCCTAGGGTGCGAGGAGAGGCGTGCTGTATTCCAGGAGAGCAGAAAAGCACCTGTTGGGTGTGCAGAAGCAGTATCCCATGCATAAAATGGTCAATGGCATCAGTATTAGGGGGTCCATGTAGAGCACTGTGTTTTTCATCAGTAACCATGAAGGTCTCCGTTTCTGAAGACATAGCTTTTGCCCTCAAGATTGATTAAGCAGCTTTCTAAAATAAAGGGCCAAATGAATCGCTGGTGTAATCTATTGATTTACAGATTTTTTTGTCCTCAATAATATTTTCAGAACCCGAGGAGTGAAGGGACTTATACTGCTAGTCAGTAATGAAAATCCATGGACTCCAGCAAAGCTTAACTCCTGCTGACTCTGGCTATTTTGCTTAGGGAATGCTTCTTTCTCTGTATCGAGAGGGTAACCCGGCAGTGTAGTATGTATGGTCAGGACTCCTTAGCATTTCTTTGCTTCTCCACACTTTAACTTAGGCTTTTGATACTGTGCTCCTTTGGTGTAGCCACTCACCATTTGATTGAGGTGTGTTGAAGTTGTTAGGACTCTACCACTGAGGAACAAAGCTTGCATGCACCTGTGCTGTCTTGCAAGACATCTTTTCTACTGATCTCTTACTGTAACTGTACCTGGTTTGGTAAATAACGTGGAGACCCAAAAGCTTGCATCTCTGTGGGGAATACCTTGGGGCTTTTAAGAGGAATACCTTGCAGATTCCAAGTCTGCTGAGTCTGATAGGTATTCTAGTTGGGAGCCAGGAGGCTGTAACTCAGAGCCCAGGTTGAGAACAGTTGGCTTACAGGCTCCCACCTCCAAAGGACTGGAGTTATAGTCCTGGCACGGGGGGATGCGCTGAGGGATGTTGCTGCATCTGTAGGTGCTGTGTAGGGTGGTATTTGCATCTCATCTGTGCAGATCCTGTTCTTCTACTTTTGCAAATATTTATAAAACTCTAGCAAAGTGGTGTGTGTGTGTGTGTGTGTGTGTGTGTGTGTGTGTGTGTGTGTGTGTGAGATCTATTGGGGAACTGCTGCAGCTGCTCCCAGCAAGTTTTTTTCCCCCTGTACATCTTTAAATGCTGAAACTGAGACTGTGGGTGTAATAAGGGAGTTGTTCACTCTTGGCATTCTGCACTTCTGCATGGTCCCTTGAGATAAATTCGGTGAAAAATGATTATCACCATCATCAGCAACACTCTTAACTACATAAGTATTTTACATTAGCAAAACCAAGGTAATGAAACATAATGCAGATTGATTTTAATAGAGGAAATGGCATGTCTGGATGCTTTCATGATGACATGTTAGTGCTGGGTTAGCTTTTAGTAGGCAAACTGATAGAAGTAGGAAAATGGTGAGCACTCCCTTCATTGTTATTATTCTTAAAAAAAAATGTACAAGAACACATTTAATAGCTGCTGCTTGTTTTTGATAAAGCTGAAGCTGAGATCTTACTAGTATTTTGAAACAGAAATGTGAGCTAGACTTCTTTTCACATAGAAAGACCTTGGCTTTCCTCGATGGACAAGTGATAGATACAGTGCAGATCCTACAGAGATGTCTATATGCTGCAACCATGGATACACTTTCTGGTGTCATTTGTACGTGAACAACTTCCACATTTTGCTTTGACGTCTAATTGCTCTGGCTGGCTGAAGCAGTTGCATGGTAGGCTTTTGGACATGCTGTATTGATAAACCAATAAGGGCTGGATCATTGAACTCCACCTCGTCTTCTGAAGACTGCCTGAGAGAACGCAGCCTTTTGGCTTTAGAAAGTCCCGCCGGAGGCTTGGAGGATTTCTCTTGACCGTGAATCAGCCTCTGAGATTCTAGCAGCAAGACTTGTAGTATCACTGCAGATGAAGGCTTTTAGTCATTTGTGGTTAAAAACTTGTTTTTTAAAGACTAGATTTTTTGTATATGTAAAAAAATATATATATATTCCCATCATGTAGATGGGAAAGAAGACTTTTTAAGCCATCTCTCCTTGGTAACTTGCGTGAATGGTAGAGTGTTATCCATGTGCTCCTCAGTGAGGTCAATGAGACTTTAATCACATGAGTAAACCTAAACCCATCTGTAAGTGCTTGTAGGGTTAGATCTTGCAAACTTTTTGGGAGAAGCGACAGCATTTTCTAGATTTTTGTACAGAGTCTTGCACAATGGGGTCCTGGACTTTGCTGGAACACAAATAATAAATAATAAGGGTGGCATCTTTTTTTCGTATCCTTTTCCTTGACTTTCTAATGTGTTGTAATGGATATAGTTTTCAGGAAGGGTGTTTTGAAAAAATGACCGGATCTTGCAGTCCTTATTCATAGAAGTTTTGCTGGAAGCTGTGGGTTTATTCAGTTGTAGAACTGGACCCGAAACTTCTTGTCGTTCATGACAAGGGACTATTTGCAAAAGAGATTATTGCTTGAAAAGATGTTCTTTACTCTCCTGACTTTTGAATCTAATTAATGAATTACCTAAATCAGCCAAGGAGGAGACTTGTTAGGCTTTCAGTTTTAGTGAATGTTGCAGTGTATTGCTGTAAGCATCTTTAACACCTGAATTTTATTCAAAGATGTGACATAAATTGGATCGTGCTATCTTCAAAAGTGTCTTTCACAGTGCAGATATTGACTCCAACTGGAAAGATGCAAATTTTAATGAACCGTTTCCAATGACATTTTATTACTGGTTTCAAAAGTGATCAAATTTGGCATTGTGTTACCTGTCAAGATTTTCCTGTAAATCAGATTTCAATGGAGGGAAAAAGATGAGATTATCATGAAGACATTTGGATAGGAGGTAGCAAGAGCTATTTAGATGACTAACTTAATATACAGTAAATGAGGTGGTTTAACACGAGCTACTGAATCTTTGGCAGCTGAACATTGGCTTCAGAAAAGATAATAATTAACCTGCTGAAAGAAGAAATCATTTCTTCAAAATACAGCTTCTTTCTGCACAGTTATGTAAACAACAACATTTCTAACAAGTTTAGGAAGCCGGTATTTTTCTGGTGTGAGGCATTTACTTGAATAGGTTTGATTTTACATAGCAAGTGACACTACATAAGCACACGCAGATCCAGAATAGTTTCCTTATGACTAATTTCTATAGATGCAGGATTATTATGAATACCATTATTAATTTTTTGGTGTTTAGATTGATACAGACAAAACACTAAGAGCTTAAAGGCTTTGTCAGTTTTTGATTGCAATATCTCACTTGCCGACTCCTGGAATTTCAGTTCTACTTCAGTAGCATTTGCCTAGAGAACGGTTTTTTAGCTTTTTAGCTGTAACAGAAAATATGTATGTTAAGGTGAATTTTCATTTGACAATGACAAATTGTCATGCTAGGCAGTGCCACTGGTTTCAAGGGGCAGCAAATATGAAGGAGAGAGCCTCCCTCACTAACTACCTCTGTGCCATAAGAAATGCTTCTGATTTAGGGAATGCAGAGTCGGGTGTTAACATCTTCAAACTCATAAAACTTATGACTGTGTTATCAACTGAGGCCCTGAATCCCAAACGAAAAGGCTGTTGGGGAAGAGGTGCTGGACACATCCTTGTCCCTCAACATCACATTTTGTAAGTTAGAAAAGAGTTGATGTAAGGTCTTTGCAGGCCTCTGAAGCCAGGTCTTTTCCAGGAAAAATCCCAATCTCAGCCATGGCCTTAAAGCATCGGTCAAAGTGACTAGAGCAATGTCAGCGATCTCATCTGTCTCTAACTACCAGAACCTTTCCAGGGAAGACCTCTTCTGCTGCTAAGGAGTAAGTAGGTTTTAACATAGCAGACAAATGCGTTGTGAGACCGCCTTCTCTTTGCCGCCACCCCCCCCCCCCAAGGGGAATAATTGGTCCTGTAATAATAGTCTTATTTTTATTTCCATTTCACTAACATTTTGGGTGGATGGTAGTTTTGGTAGGTTTTTAAAAAAAGACATTGTTTCTGCGATTGAGGAAAACTTGAATGGAAAATAACATGTTGGGGCTAACTCATAGATGTTGAGGCAGTTCATCTAGAAAAGCTGCCTAGGAAGGGATGACGTGTTTGGTTTGATATTCCTGATTTGCCAGTTATTTTTCAATTCTCTACAAGTGTAGTGTTGAATTAATTTTCTGCTTTCGCTGCTACTCCTGGTCTCTCGTGCTCAACTCTCAAGGCCATAAAGAGAAATGAATAGCTGTTTTGTTATCAGGTACATACCTGGCAACTAGACATCTACAGAAGAACGTGTCATTTTGTTTGGAGCAGAAGCCTCATTTGTTTTCACTTGCTTTCAGCTGTTAACTGGGCGCTGCGACTACATTCTTACATTACTATTATTGCACTATGCCTTGACGTGATGTGACGCTACGGAAGCAAAGATGTTGAGAAAGGAATGCGTTTTCTTTTCAGAAGCTGCAGTAGAATATAGCTCTTTTTAGTTCGCTGGCAGAGTAGAAGAGTTAGTAGTTGGTGTTTTGCTGCTGATTTCCACTTAAGGAACAAGCCCAAAGGTCTGAGAAGTCAAACCCCTGCTCCTACGTCTGCTTCGGCATAACTTTTGTCCTATTTGGTCATTTTCCAGGTGCTGTCAGAAAAGACTGGTGTTTTTTGACACCAAGTTGCACCACCGCTTACATGGATGCTTGAATAATACAGTGGGAAAATCATAGTTAAATCTTGAGCAGGCCTCTTTCATATGATACTGTATAGGATTGCATAGATTTCATAGACGTTAGGGCTGGAAGGGACCTCACGAGATCATTGGGTCCAGCCCCCTGCCCCAGGGACAGGAAGTCAGCTGGGGTCAGACCACCCCAGCAAGATAAGCATCCGACCATTTTTTAAAGGTATCCGGAGTAGATGCTTGCACCACTTCTGGGGTGGGATGGAGGGATGGATTTTCTCGTGCTTAAAATACAGGTGAGAGACCTGCCTTCTGTCGCTAGTTCTGCCACTCGCCTACCTTTGAGGTACTTAGTCTCCCTGAATGTTGAACCCTGCCTGTTCTGCAAATATTACTAGTTGTAGGCATCAGGTACAACCAAACCCGTGTTGAATACAGCCTGATGGCGAGTGTACTAAGGACAGACCAGGTTCAGCACCATTCCAGCTGCTGCAGACCGTACAAAATGTGGTGGCTAAACTTGCAATTAAACCATGTTCAGTTGCACTGCCTGTTTGACATAAATAGTGTAGAAAAGGCTTTAGTTTCTCTTCTGTAAAGTACTAAAGGGAATGATATCTGAAGCGCCTCCTCCACTGGCAGGCAGAGAGGATTATTGTCTGTAAAGTGACTTAAAATCGTCTGTCTGATAGAAAAATATGGAAAAGTAGAAAAAATGATGTGTAGAGTGATCCACAGCAAATTCAAAGCAGATATACCAGCATGTAGTGGGTGTCATGTGATGCTATTTCTTCTATTACAGCCTTGGTAAATTAATTATTGTATCATAAGCTGCTTGTAGATGTGTGGTTTTTGAATTTTACTCAAGGTCCTTAGACAGACCTATCAGACTCAGCCACTAAAATCTGTTCCTGCTTTTCCACAGTGCTTACTCAAGATGCAAATACCTTGAGTTAATATTTTCTTTTAACTTCTTCAATTATGCTTCCTCTCCACGTGGCCTGCAATACTTGGTCCCTATTCTGTAGACTGCTGCAAGCAAAAGCTCCTGTTTGAAGCCGGTCCGAGCTTTTTTTTAGTAATGTCTACAGGATCTATCGGGCCTCTTCAGCTTTAAAATGTTTTGGTGCTAGGCATTTAAAACCTATTGCTTGTTGTTCAAAATATGCTCATGATTAAATGGATCAAACGAGTGAAATTTCCATTGAGCACGTCCATATGTTTCCCTGAGTCATCTCGGGATATTCAGTGCAACCATGATTGATTGCACTACGGCTAACCGGAGGCCAGTAATATCCCTGCAAGTGGTACCGGAGAAACTTTTACGCTCAGCAAGAAAAGAGCTGCAGAGAGACAGAGAAACTACTGGCCGGCTTCCTGAGCGCCAGCTTGTTCAGCAAGTTTTATCCAGGTCTCTGTAATTGGGGCAACTTTACCTGAATCCCTTGTTTTTAAAAAAAGATTTCAGCTCTCCTACAACCGCGGTTAGGCTTGGGGTCATCCCGTCCTGTTTCTGTGGCCTTTGGGCCGATTCTGCTATCTTCCACTTGGATGTCAGTGGAGCGGCGCACCTACAGCTGAAGGTAGCATTTGCCTTTGTGTGTTTGAACACGCTGGGATGGCATGTGCACGTCACTTCCCATTGTACTCCTCTGTCAGCTTGTATGGAACTGATCCTTTATTTATGTGTCTTTCAATTCCTGTCATTCTTTTTGCAATGCTGTGGGTGAATAATATGACTTTATTACCTTGTGTATTACTCCTCTACCTCACAAGGATTATTTACATTTTTATGGAGCGATTTTTAACAGCTTATTATTTCAAAACCATCAGTGCCCAGATGAAGATGAGAATGTACTCCCACAATGCATCCATTTCTCCGGTCTCTCAACATTAATTGCTTTTTTTTCGTGCATTCTTGCTTACACTGGGAGAAATGCTGCAATTCCCCCAACGGAGCAGGGTGTGTTTTGAGTCTGGTGGTGTCCCTTGCATTTCATGCTTAGTCTTTCATAACATCCTTAGCCAGGAGCTATGTTACTACGGCAGAATATTCTTTGTTGACAGCCTGTGAGAATATGACTAATTGGAGTTGTTTATTGAAATAATGCATCAGGTTGTGACTCTAAAAAAAGAATGCAAGAATGATGGACCCCAGCAGATGTTATGTAAAAATATGCAGCTTTGAAATATGCACTTGTGGATTGCTTTCTGCAGATGTCTGCAGAATGCAGGTAATCAGTATTCGGGAGACATCTGCAAATTAAACATCTACTTGACCAGTTAGAAATATAGCGCTGTGAGGACAGAGTGGCACCGTGAAGTAATGAAATGGCCTTTAATCTCTGGCAATATGAATTATCATCCTTCTAAGGTTAAGTGAAAATAGTTTGGTGGCTTCAGTTCACCATTTATGTGGCTGTTCTATTAATTTAAATGTTGCTCTATGGCATAATGAACATTGGTGGTTCAGGAATCCCTTCAGAGGGAACAAACACCTGGAAACTCTTCTCTTTTGGTTTTGGGCTCTGGATGATGAGATAGAGATGCCCCTCAACTATTCTCTCTCTTCCCCTTTGCACTGTGCTTCACTTTCTTTAGCACTGAAAGAGCCTTTTACTCTGATTGTATGCCCCCCTAATAGCCCGCATTTTATGGAAATATTACAAGGACTTTTTTAGCATTTTAAAAATTGATGTACGCTCTTC
>NW_005841934.1:2341079-2376976 GCF_000455745.1 Alligator sinensis
CTCATTCAGATCAAGGTGCTCTCCATTAAGTTGCTATGCCAGTTTTACCCAATCCCGCTTGTCTGTACTCTGTGGAGTTAGTATTTAGAAACAGGAACTTTATTACATTTTAAAATATTGCTTGAAGTTCAAGCTCCTCTGCTTTGAATTTTGATTAATTACATTGAGTGGGAATACCAGAGCGGCTGGTGCTCCGGCTCTTTATTATATCAACAAAAACATAAACTGTCTGTCAGATTATACGTTCAAAGGAAAGAAAACCATGCGGAGGTATTAAAGAAGAGAAAATAATGACCACGTGGAATCCCACAAAATCGTGCATTGTGCCACGAGAGCTGTGGGCAGCATTTTAAACAGTTTCGCCCTCCATTATGGAATAAAATGGTTGGTATTGTTCAGAAACACCTTGTAAATTTCTCAGTCCGTTACGAGGGACAAGGATGAGAAGTAATGTTAAGCGGCGACTTGTAAATTGCATTCTGTTGCCGGAAAGCCAACCTAATACACCTCTGTGTAGAATAAAACAAGTATTTGACACGTCGCATGAAGGATGTCGTGTAATCAGAGCTGCTTTTCCTGCAGCGGAGGATGAAATTTACAAGTAGCCACTAAGCAGCGCCTCTCCGCGCGTCTTTTTATTTTCTACGGGAGAGTGAAATTTACAAGGTGCTGCTTAACAATACCTCAAGTGCTCGTTCCTTCCTAATGAATAGTGAAATTTACAAGTTGCTATTTAACAAAAGCCACAACTCTGTTTTTTCCATAAGGGATAGTAAAGTTTATAAGGTTAGTAAAATCCTTTTATTACGAGTACAGTCCGGCATGACTTACTGTAACGCTGAAAATATACCACAAGTGCCACTGGCAAGGAAAAGAATGGTTGATGATGTGGAAATGGGCAGCATTTCTGGTCTTGGCTTGCAATTATTTGGAGACTGCCTGCTGGGGCATGCCGAGGGATTTTATATTGATAATGCTGCCTACTGTACTCTCAATACCAGTTGCATTGTCCTCCTGTCCCTTGTTCCTCTCCCTTTCCCCTACCCATGCTTTGGCCTAAGACTTAGACTTCTGGAGGATTTTCAAAGGCTCCCTTAATTGCAGCAAGGCAGTGGCTGAGGTGCATTGAAAGCAATAAGAGTAGCAAATTAGGAAGCATAGAGAGCTCCTCTTTTGGATGTAGAGTTGGATTAGCAGGACCTGTGACACAGAGTAAGTTTTCTGGGGATTGTAGGGTGTGCAAGAAGTGTGGGACCACAAGAAACAGTTTAGAGGTGAGGGGGGCATCAGGACCTTGAAGTGGCAGAACAGCAATTAGGCTCGACCTCAAGAGCCCACAAGAGCAGTGTCGTACCTCTTTCTTGTAAATAGTTCTTACGTAAGTTGTTCCTTTGCATAATAAAGAGTTGTTTCCACACCACGAGTTTTATCAAGATGCTTCTGACCCACAACCATTGCATTTTTCTTGCACTAAGAATGATTATTATTTCTCCTCGTTCAATCTCCTTTGTTGCTCCGAGATTAGTTTACATATGCCATTTCCGGTTGTGGTGGAAAGCTCAGGTTTTGGTGTCTGAAGCTCATGCCACCAAAGCGAGAAGCAGGTAAAAAAATAAAAATGCTTGAAAACCTGTTAGTTTGGGGATTCTATTTTTCATAGTAATATTAACATAATTATTGTCAGCATTTTGCTGTGGTATTTAAAGTGCTGACACAAAGGAAGTCTCAACTAGATCAAATATAGATTATTCTTTCTTTCAAAGCTTCAGTTCTCTTGTTTCCACTGTACTTTGACCATTACAATAAAATAATTGCAAGCTCACACTTTTTCATTGACTTATTTGTTTTTCTTTCAGATGCAATTTATTAGTGTAGCTGCACAAAGGATGATACTCAGGTTCTTTATTTTTTGTCAGAGCAGCATAAAATGCTTAATTCAAAAAACAGAGGTGTACTTATAGTAAATACTGTTTGGTGATGGGATACTTCCAGGGACCTCTGAACCTGAGTGATGATGCCCAGGCACTGTAGACCTTCATCATCTCACATTTCAACAGCCCTATTCTTCCCCCGTTGCCTCGACAGCATTTCTACTCCAGTCTGTTCTGAATGCTGCTGCTAGGATCATCTTTTTGTGCCCTAATCTTCAAAGTATCACCCTCATTTTTGTTCATCTTCTGGCTCTCTCCCCCCGCCCACCTATATCAAACACCAGCTCAGTGTTTCTTGGCATTTTGTCCCACTATTGGATTGAGCCCCCGACCCCTCCCTGCCAATGGTGCCTGCATGAAAAATTGATATTAAGCAATTGATACAGCTCCTGGATCCTGCAGATCTCACGGGCATCTTCCACGTGGAGTCCCTGTGTTGTGTGCTGTGTGTTGCCAAGGCAACTATTCTCCCCCGTTTTTTCAGCATGGCTGCTGCATCTGAAGGTAACGGGCGGGGGGGGCTGCAGTGTGGCAAAGGTTGTAGTCGGTGATTAATGCAGAACCAGGATGGATTAACTGAGAAACCATCTTCGCTTAACTTGCTCCAAAGGATCATTTTAACCAAGATGTACTTATCCTAGTAAACTAAGAGATATTAACCTGACTACTATGCAGCAGACCCAAGCGTGTTGCCAAAAATACCTGATTACACAGGTTAATATTTTAGTGCATTCTTATAGGATCGGCAGAGGGTGCTGTGTGCCCCCTAGCACTCTACTTTCCTTGCCCACACCCGTCCTGGACCCTGCAAGAAGGGAGAAAGGGATGGGACTTGATCCTCTCATCCTTATGGAAGCAAGGAGAGCCATCTAGGTCGGGGGCAGAGGTTTCATAAACCGGTTTGACCCAAATCAGTTAACCGACACTACATTCAACCAGGTTTATCTTACCCCTGTTTTAGTCATTTTGAAACTGGTTTATGTGCACCGAACTTCTGTCCTGTTACAGGTTTAAACCAGTTTATGATGACTTAAACCGTTTTATGTGTAACTTGTGTCCCTAGCCCTAGAGAGAGTTCCCAGAGGGTCAACCGTGCTCTATTTGCATTGGACAAACCAGGGATATTTGTTTTCCAAGGATTTTGTGTCCTAGTTATAACCAAGGATCTACTTCAGTCAGGGATCTGTTCACTTTGTAGAAGATCAGTTTCCCTTTCAGGATGTGTCAGGACAACAGGGGGTAGGGAAGTGATTATTATGGGCAGTTTGGGAAATGTTGGATGGGATTCCACATAACAGCCAGTGGAAGGATTTTGGATACAAATGCATGTATTAAATTTGTAGATTACCAATTTGACTGCATAAAATGAGGGCCATATCAAGTGAAGTAGATGAACAGTGTTAAGTAGTGAGACAGACTGTTGATGAGAACTGGCTAAATTGTAAAGAGATGATGAAGGTGACGTGAGAATGTGCTGTTATACAAAACTAAATACAAACGTGCAAAGCACTTCATTTAGCCATAATCCCAGATACATGGTCTAAAGCCTCAGTAAATCGTTTTTGGTTTTGCCCCATCTGTAATCTGAGTCTGCTTGGAGACATCAGGACCTCTTGCTGTAAAACCTGGGTCAGACTCTCTAATTTCTATAAATCCGGCATTTTCATTTCCAGGATTTAAAATGAGGTGATGTTATACAGCAGACTGCCCTTACAGACCATTGGACTCCTTTCATTTAGATCTTTCAGATGGATTCAAACAGCGAGGCTGGGGTGAAAGTTCAGGATTATTTAGTTCCCTAACAGACAAAATCCTAAATCCAGACAGTGGTTTATCAGACTTTGTTGGCCTCACGGTGGGAGCCATATGGAAGGTCACGGTAAAGGCCTTTTATAGTTGGGCACCAGCACTGACTCTTAAAATACAAAGAATGTGTTTCCTTCCCAAATTCTTGATGCTGTTTAAAAATAGATCTGACCATTGCTCTGTCTGACGGGGAGAGAGTGAGAGATGTTTGTCATCGTTTCAAATATAGGTATAATGAAAAACTGTAAAATATAAGATATAGGTATAAGAAAAAACATTTTTTTTAAAGGCAATCTTGCTTACTGCATTGTAATGCTCTCAGTAGCCCACATTTCAGCGCAGTGAGCCTTAGTTACGGGTATAGATATTAAACAGTCTATCTTATGTTTTGTAATAATAGTCCCACCTTAAGATGCGTTTTGCTCAAGGATTGTTTATTGTTCAGACAGTCTTGTTAGAGCTATGCAAAGGAAGTGGAGGATCCTTAACTCTCCCTTTTCATTTTTATTGGCTGCATTTAACTCCAAGGAAGGAGTCTCAGGGTCCCTGATTTGTTTTCAGAATTCTTGATTAGGGAAGCATGAAATACTCTTTCCTAATTCCATTACGGTCTAAATTACCTTCCCTGTTTGCAAAACCATGCCAGGAGGCAGGCAGGCATACACCTGGTTTTTGCTGAAGTAGAACATTTCCAGCGATACCCTCCTCGCTGATTCCAGAGGCTCCCTGACCTTCTTCCCAGCGGGGGGGAGTGATTTCTCTTTGAGTTGCAAGGTGTGAAGCAGAAAGGCAGGGAGGACATGTTACTCGAACGTGCATTTGGCTGGGACTTGAGAGAGCTGGATTGGGTTCCCAGCTCCATCGCCGACTCTCTCAATGATGATCTCCTGCTGCCCTACCTCTGCAATACCAGGACAGCCCTTCCTTCCTCACACAAGTCCAGTGATGGTTGTAAGCTGCCTTGAGCCTTTTTGGGGACGGTGGCATGGAAATCAGATAGATAAATATGATTGTGTTGTGGGTTGCGAGATGGTTGGATACCACGCTTCTGAGGATCCTGTCAGTACAAAGATAATGGTTTCTCACCAGTGGGCGCATCTACACGTGCCCTTTAATGCACATTAGCCTATTGTTATGTGCGTTAAAGTGTCACAAAAAGCGTGCTTTTGCTAATGCATAGTAAAATAGGCTGATATGACTGTTTCTGGCACTTCATAATGGAGGTACTCCATTTAATGCACATTAGTAAAACTGCATTGATGAACGTGTAGGCACATGTCTAACTGTACCACTAAACCTCTTTGGGATGCCACTGTGCTGAGTGGATTTCTGAACAGTCATCCTGTGTTTGTTTTGAAGAAATATCCATTTATATATGAATACATATATTATGAAAAGGGAACATGCCTTTGTGTGTTTTGAAGTGAGAACTTTTAATAGCATTTTTAGGGTAAATCTTTATTTTGTTAAATATTCTCTTACTGGTCACACCAGTGCAATGATTTTACTGTTGCTCGTTCTAGTGACATTGTTCCTGATTTTTACTCATGAACTTTGTCTCTTTGCTTTCAATCTGGGAAGGAACTAAAGCACTTGCATTTTGGTGGCTATGTCATGTAATGTTCATATTTTCCAGATGCTTGATATAACTTGCTGTATATTATCTCTGGTGCTCTATTGTTTTTGAACATCAGAGCATGGAAATTAGGATGAAGAGTTTCTGATAACGTGTGCTAAATTTGGCATCATATTATTAAGCTACACAAGTCAGCAAGGTCTAACATTCACTGGTTTATCCAGGCATGAACAGATTTGCCTTTTTAGCCATTCAGGAACGATAAAAATGAACACAAGGAACAACTTCCAGTATGGTTCATTTTCACATATCCTTTCTCCTCGTTAATTTTTATTGTTTTGCTGCCAGAAAACTTTGCTTCGGTGCCAGTGTTGCTTTATTTTTGTCTTTCCCTGCTCTGTTCTGCCTCTGATCTATCATCGGGGTGGTTTCTTTTTCCTCCGTTGTCTCTGTGGCTCACCATCTCTCTCTCGCCCTGCTTCCCTCCCCGCCGTCGTTCTGTACTTTTCGATTCTGTTCCTTCCCACTCTTGACACCCCTGGCACGCTGTTGTAGTTCACGGATTTCAGGAGCAGTCATCCCCCACTGAGCCACCGATGTGGGAAGCTGCTGATTTTTCTATTGAGGCAATCTCTGCCAGCGTCTCTCGTCGCATGTGCTGCCTGCTGGGACAACAGGCCAGTTAAAGAGCAGACTCCTTCAGGATAACGTTCCAGACTCACCTTTGCTTGGCTGTCATGCTGCTCTTGCAGTTTATTACATTGAGAGGAGATTAGGCTTCATGCTCATATTTCTGCGGTGGGTAAAACATCAGATTTTGACCTGCAGGAAGAAGGGCGGCAGAGTTTGGGGCAGGGGGTAGTTAGACGGCAGGGTAGATTTGCACTTTACAGACTAACCAAAGTTAGTTGATTGCCAGTGACCTACATGACTTCCTTCCACTCTCTGCAGGAGCTCTCGCTCTCAACTGAGAGAGCCTAGAGCAATGTTTCCGCTTGATGTCTGCACCGGCCACCCGTCCTTGCTGAGTAGCATTGCATCACGTTAGGCTGCAATGATGCGGGAGCTTCCCATCTTCTCTTGTCCTGGGGATGTTCCCTCACCTGCACGCACAAACCTCTCCGCAAGGTCTGACTGTCTCGGTTCAGGTGTCTCATGAGGTCATTGCCAAGGAGGGAGAGCGGGTGACCCAGGATAATTTTGAGAGGTCCTCAATGCAGGAAGTGCACAGGGTTGCAGGTGGAGGTCAGGTCCCTGAAGAGATCGGCTGCACAGCTATTCTTCAGAGCACTTCTGCTCACATCACCCAAGTCTGGTCTAGCGTCACCGTTAAGCCTGAGGTGTGTTATTCATTGCTGACTTTGGCTAAGCATTGATACGGCTTGGACAAGGCGCTGTAAAAGTTGATACGCCGTGAAGATGCACGGCAAGTTTTTCATATTTTTCAGGCAGGAAAAGGAAATGCAGAACTGGGTAGTATGTGTGTAGTGCAGGTACCCCCCTGAGTGCAGTGTCTTTCGCCTCTCCGTTGGTGGCTCCGTACTGAATCTGACTAAGATACAAGAGGAGACAGTCTGGGACTTGATCTGCCTTGATCAAGGTCTTCTCTGGTAGATCCTTGTTTCTCAGAGAAACAGAGTAACCGTCTACAAGCTCAAATACCCTGATGAAGGAGGCATGGGATTCCTTTATGCTTTCCAGTTAATTCAGCAGAAATATCATTGGACAGCTAAATGGTGGTGGAGGTGCTTGAACTGAAGACTGTTGAATGAGCTTTAGTTCAAGTGCCTCCGCTGCCATTTTGAAGCCTGGGGCACTGAATACACGTGACACTGCAGTGGCTTTTGGAGCCACTCTAATTAAAGTGCCCCTACCACCCTGGAACACGTGATTAGATGCCCTGTGATTACAGGTACTAAACTTAATGTGCCATCATTATGGCACGTTAATAAACGTGTAGATGCGCCCAGTCTTATGCCCACTCTCTAGTGCACGCGTGTCCTGCGGCATTGTTGTATATCCCCAGGACAGTCCCAGCAAGGCGGGAAGCAGAGTGCGTTTAGGGTTGGGTCCCTGAGTTAGTAGAAGAGCTGGGGTCATCTCCCCTCACTGTGCAGGGGAGTGGCTTTGCTCATGGTTCATGGTATTACTCAGTTACGTAGGGTTTTGTACGTTAAGAACATGCATTTTTACCAGTTTCCATCAAACAAGACCACTTTAAAAGAAGCCAAGAGAAACCACGGGGCTTGTGCGTTGCTTTGCTTTCAATAAAGCCGGGAGGAGTGGGTGGCACAAGCAGGATCGGAGCTGCCGCAGTAGCGCAGAAGGTTCGTTGGTTGTGCAGAGGCTTCCCCAAAGGGCACGCGTGTGCAAGAAGCATGGTGTGTGTGTGAGCCCCTGCGGCATGGTCAGTGCTCCATCACTTGGGCTGTGCCGCTGTCAGCCCTCGTGATACCATAACGTATTATTGCTGTTTCCCAGGTTCTCCCAGCTAGTGAAATTTGGGAGAACATGACAAGTTTCGGACAACTTTTAAAATGAATAAACATTTCAAATAAGGAACCTATGATTATTTTTTTTTACATGTAGCTTTTAGGCTCTGTTTTTAAGTAGCCATTAAAGGTTTTAAAACCGTATTCTAAATGTAAAGTGCTTCAGGGCATTGTTTGATTTGAAAGGCACTGAAAACTGGAATTTTCATTATATATTGCCAAATTTAGTTCATTTGTGAGGGACATGGCTTCATCAGCATGACTTCTGTCATTTGCAAAGTTGCTGTGCCCTGTAAAGGTTTATTAATCTTTGTTTAATGTGTTCTTGTGAAAAAAATTAAACATACAAAGAATAAAGCTTATGTATGCGCTGTGAGTCCCTCTGGGTGTTCAATCTATATTACTCATGTCTGTGAAAGGTAAAAATGGCAGGTTTTATTAGCTAAGTTCAAGACACAAAAGGCAATATTAATTTCATAGAATGTGTAAAAGATATGCAAATATGACCAACTCTAGGGAAAATGGGGCACACAATATTCCAGGTTTTGAAATTATACAGTTTAATAAAGACTTGCTTTGAATACTACTTATTTTTTATTTATTTATTATTTTTTTTAAGCCTAGGCTTCTGTTGTTAAAGTTCATGTAGCGGATCTCAAGAAAGACCGCATACTCCCAAGCATGATCTGCCCTGCTGCATACTGTTAAAAGATTTGGATCTGCTTCTCAGCAATGTAAAGCCTTGTTTTCAGCTTTGTATCAAGATGAATTTACATATGTTTTATTTCATGCTGTGCTGTTGCCTCCCCCGGGCACTCGGGAATCACGGGCCCAATCCAACCCACTTCCTGCACCATCATCTTCCTGCTCCTGCGTTAAGCCGAGGTCTGTTTTCACCCGGCACGCCTTTTCCTTTCATTTCTTCGATCAGCTCAGTGCTGCCTCAGACCTACATGTGTTGCAAGGGGTCTCTCTGGGTCAGCCCCTTCCCCTTCCCTCTTCCCTTTATTTTTTTTTTTTGCCTTTGGGTTGCCAAAACAGGGAAGCCTGATATCTGCCGTCTTAGAGGATGGCGAGGTTAGTTAGCCTTCTTGCTTGTCCAGTTTGTTCAGCTTCTGGAGCGGTGCCTGTTCCCAGATCTCCGCATGCTTTCTTGTGGTAGTGCCAGAGTGACGTGGTACCCTGATGGTCCAGAAACGATGCGAGAGGCCAGGGTTCCTCGGGGTGATCTCTTTATTCTGTCTGACCGCTTTTCTCTGAATATCTAGCAAAGACATCTAACACTAAAACCACAAGTGAGGCTCCAACGATCATTAGCTTTTTAAAAATTCCTATTTGGTTTTTATTTTGAGCCTTTCAGTTATATTTGGGTCACGTTTCCAAGCTTTTCACTGCAAACAGGCGAACAGGAGACTTTCTTAAATGATGAGGTTCTGCGGTCAGCGGGGAGTGTGAAAGGATTGCAGTCTCTGGCCGGTACAGCTTGCCGGTCAGGGGAGCTGAGGATACTCCAAGGCTAGGTACACACGTGTTTTTACCGGTTTAAGGGATCAGAAACCAGTCTATGCCTATAACAGAACAGAAGTTTGGTGCACACAGACTGGTTTACAAATGGTAGAAGCTGGTCTGGGGTTTGCCCCCCGCCCCAAAGGGCGAACGTGTGTTGTGTTCACTACTGATCTAAACTACACCGCTTATCGAAAACCACAGAACTTAGACCATGTCCACCTTGGGCTTTTTGAATGTCTATACCTAGCCCAGGAGATTTGGCCACCGTTGTGCGGTTGCTATTCTTCGAAGCTAGAAGCTGCCTCTAGATAGGATAAACACAGGCTTCATTCTTTCTCAGGGCTTAACAATTTCAGCTGGCTCTTCTTGGATCTTTTATTGCATACAGAAGCATCTAATTGCTCCTTTCCTGTGGTCTGGTAGGAGGGTGCTTAAGGCACTAATCATATTTAACTTGGGTCTGTTGCTATCCTTATTTAATGGCAGTCACTAACACCCTTCCTCAGCACAATGATAACATAAGATAAAGGGAGTGTAAGAGTGGGGTAGCTGTGATGGTCCATGACATATGTGCGAGGCAAGGATTTGGGGGGGAATGTCTTTTATTGGATAACTGTGTAGCTGGGGGAGATTTTAGACACGTTTTCAGGCAGGGGACCTGAGGAAGAGTATCTTGTGCCCAAAAGTTTATCTCAACCTCTCAACTATGCATTTGGTCCAGGAAAAGATACTACACCGAAAAATCCTTTCATCTCACATGAGATGATAAAGATAGGTAGGCACTTGCTTATTCCCATAACTAGAGAGAAAAGCGGCATGATCTTTGGCTGTTAATGAGCTTTAAACATTTAAAGGTGCAGGTTGTAGTCCTGTTGGTGTAAGGACGTTCCTGTGTCCTTAAACGTTTAAAGGAATTTAGCTGTGGTATGCACTTCATAAAAATCTACATATGCACTGTTTATAATCAGCTCCCCTTGTAAGCGGAGGTGGTTACAACATTGGTTTAACAGCATTTGATTAGCTGATAATACTGTTAATTGTTTTCTAGACTGCTAACAGAACTAGGTAATCAAAGGTACTAATATGCTCCCTGTTGCTATAATTTAGGCCAGTGCGAAGACAGGTATTTCAGGTTGCAAGAAGCAAGGTCACGTGCAGGTGGGGGAAAAACACACTTCTGCTATAGGAGTGTTTCATTGTCCTTGGTACAACCTGGATACCTGACGTCATTGTCCTTGCTGGCATTCATTGGCATATAGGCAGAAGGCAGGACAGGGTGGCCTGTCTAAATACCTCCAGACTAACACGGCTAACTACCCCTCTCACTGACATGCCACTAAGGCAGACAGGCCAAGATTTAAAAGCATGTTAGCACCAAAGTGCCTGGCAGGTGGGATGTTCAGCACGCGGTTCTGCTCTAAAAACTGATTGTGAAAAAGGTACCTCTGTACGACACATTGCATTGCATATCAGCTATATGGTCAGGTTTCAAAATAAAGTTCCATTTTGTGGTAAATCCCAGCCCTTGAAATGCCTCTTAGGAGCCCCTGCAGACTTCTTTCCTTTTGCACGGTCGCCAGTAAGCAGAGTCTCTGCTAGCCTAACGAGGTCCGGGCTACACCTGAGCAGCTGCAGTGCTGTCCCTGGGATCCAACAGGTGTGATCGATTGAAACTCAGTGCATCGTGTTGGTGCTAGGAGGGGAAGATCACAACTCAGTCTCTTTTGTGTTGGCTTGTAGGGCTCACAGGGGCAAAAGCAGCGAGAACTCAGCTCACCGATAAGATTGTGAATACAAATTGAGTGTAACAGGTAAGTGTTTTTACATGATTACGCTTGAAAACAGATTCTACTTTCAATAACTTTTGATTGCCTGTTCCAGAAAAAAAATCCCTCAGCTTGTTAAAATGTGTTTTTAGCATGTTATCTTTGCCTATTTGTAGGAGTGGGTTGAGTCCACAATGATTTCAAGGATAAATTATTGGGCCTGGAAACTTCCACGAATGGTGGGGCTTAATTCCCTCTTCCTATTCTTTGGTATCTCCACATGGCTTTTGTACTGAATGAATCGGTTCAGAAGCAGGTCTAGCTAAACCCATGCAGGCCCCTTGCTTGGGTGCAGTTTATGGTGTTATAAACATGTTTTATGTTATAGGAATTAAGATTTGTAAACTTGGTTATTGTATGTCAGAGCTTCATATTGATGGGGAAGTTAAGGAAGAGATTTTTGATGATGAACTTGTGGCTGTTTGTTCTTCCAAGTTTATGTATAATAGTCTAGAGCTTATCCTCCGTTTTGATGAGAGAGGCATGCCCTCATCATGAAGTATGCGCTCTCTCTTGCCCTAGTGATCATAACCTACTGTAAACAGTTACTGAAATATTAGCCGGTCTGCGTGAAGGTTATGCTGTTCACCTTTTGCTTTTTATGCTGAGTTGATATTTATTCTCTCTGTCTAATCACATTCGGCTTCCTTCAGAGCAGCTGCAAACTTTGCACCCATCATGTAACTGTAGCTCTGGTCTACGGCTGGAGAGAGCTACTGAAAGAGTAGCCGTGACCTTGTAAATCAACAATTTGCAAAAACCGATATTAATTCATGAGCTCTCCTCTCTCCAGACCTACATATCTTGGGTTTGTGCCCACAAAGCACATCACTAGCTGACCTTTCCTCTAGAGGTTGATTTTTCTCTGCAGCCAAGATATGCAAACTTCCGGGAGTTTGCAATGCCGAAGACCCTTGATATCTCTCTTCAAACGGAGCCCTGTGAATCTTGACATATGGTGGTGTCTCAGTTTGTGACTCTTAAACAGTAATGAGGATTTTCCTGTGAAAGCTATCTGCTGCTCTGGTAGGCTTGGAGATGCTGAGTTTGTCTGTCTTGGCTCACAAGGTAGGCAAGAAATCCAGGGGATTTAAGCACATAGACTTCTGAGGATCTGGCCTTGAATGCTAACAAAGCATAAAGTAGCTGCAGTCTTATGTCTCCAGTTTCCACTCGGTATTTCCCAAACCACTGGCTTCTTTGCACTCAGTTGTTACCTACTAGGTGGGTGGTTAAAAGGACTGCACAAATGTGAACCCTCCCATTGAGCTTCGGATCCAAGCAGCTGGCTTCAGGATGGCGATGTATTGAAGACGATAGGATGCGTGATTATTCTGTCCTTAAAACAAACAGAGAATTTCCTTGCTGCTGCTTTGCTTGTGTGTGCCAGCATCTCGAATGCATCAGGCGCTATTCCCACTGGGACTGACATCTGTCATTTGGTTTTAATCATTAACTCAATCTTAAAACAAGCCACATTTCATAGTCAAGGAAGAAACTGTCATGAAAAGTCAATTGAGTCTGAGTGGTAGTGTTGCATTTGAAAACTTGTTTTCAATTCGAAATCCTATGCCTGTGTTAAAAACAACTCACGGGGGATATATGATCATTAATATTAATTTATTTTTTGCCAAATTGACACATGAAGAATGAAAAGTGCTACCTTTTAAAAGACATTCACACAGGGCAAATGTGCGTAAAATAGGAACTTATTTTGCTAGTGGCTTTTGCTACATGGGTGGAGGTGTTTTTGGTACAGCTGTGTTGTGTTCATTATTTACAGTATTAATATTAAGATAGCTATGCATGTTTCCAAGACAAGCTTTTCCAGAGATGGTTTCCAATATTACCTTATAGTGAAAGTGAGATTCCTTACCATCCCCTCTTCCCCACACCTTGCCACTTTTACCTCTCGGCTGTCAACAGACCTATAAATACCAACTTTTTCTGGACCGTGCCGTAGTATTTTGGGGATGACACACAGCGCACAGTTCAGGGTTCACCTGGTGCTCTGGATGTGGAGAGATGCACCAGTCAAATACAGACAAAAACATAAAGTGCTTTTTAACAATTCCTACATATGTTCATTAAAGAACCATTTTTAAAAAGGGACTCATAATCAATATTTAATGCATCTCCTGTTAGACTATAAAATATCACCCATTGCAGCTGTGAATGCATTTAGGAGCTGCCTTCAAATTGGTTTGGAGCCAGACGTTTTCTTCAGTGGTATTCCCTCCTGTCTCGGAGCCTGCACTACGGTGCGTTATGCCTGCGTCTCTTGGGCGTGATTCTTAGTGCGTGCCCAGTGCTGCACTATGGTGGCTCTTGCATCTGTTTTGGGCGTAGTGTGCAACAAGCAGGTGTGCCATGCTTCACAGTGGCAGTCCCTAATGTAAGCCTGCCCTCGGTGCCTCTGACCTGAACAGAGCTGATGCTCTTGCTTTCTGCTCTCATATTTATGAGGAGGAAGGAGGCAGAAGACAGGTAGTGGCCAAAGGCAACTCTTCTTCTCCTGTCTGTCACCTTTTCAATGGCAAATGGAGTACTAATGTTGTAGCACTTGGGCTCGTTTTCAGTCCGGTTGCTGGGATTTGAGCTTTCTTTAAACTAATGACCACTTCTTGAGTGCCTGCATGCAGAAGGGATGCTCTGCTGAGGATGGCACCTCTGAATGCAGGGTGAGCATTTTCTACAAATCTTGCCTACAATCTCGGTGTCCTTTTAGTGCCTCGCATCAGTACCCTGCGCACACCTGAGGCTTGCTGTCTACCACAGCAGTCACTAATCAGTTGTAAGGACATGGTCCATGCATTGCGGCATTTCCCTTCGTTTTCAGAAGGGTCTGTTTTATCTTTGTTGTTCGCTTTATAACTAAGTGGACTGAGTTGATCTACTGTTTTCAGGCACTCTTCAAATGTTGAGGTTTTGCTGTCCAAACTCGTACTGTGTTTTCCTTGGGAGTTATACAGCCCAACCTATAATTGCTCTCTGAATGTTTCCCATAAAATTTAGATAAAGAAATGGGGATTTAGCAGTAATGTTGTCTTAATATTGCTCCTGGTTTTATATTTTTTGCTGTCCAACTCTGAGCAGCTGGGGGCATGTATAGGGTGGTCATCATAGAGGACAGTCTGGTTGTCCTCTGTCCTCTATTGATACAAAACCCAACGCCTTTATGTCCTCTATTTTTCTCTGGAAGAGAAAATTTCTTGAAGAGAAAAAGAGAAGACATAAAGGCGTTGGGCTTTGTATCAACAGAGGACAGAGTAGCAGAAAACTGGGCTGTCCTCTATGATGGCCACCCTAGGGCACCATGCCACATGCTCTTTGCAGTCCCCCCTGCCCTGCAATCTTCAGCTGTCTAGATATCCAATTCCACTTGTGTCTTAAATGCAACCACCGTGTTTCTGTATTTTAACTACCAATGTGAGGAATAGGACTTTCATGAAGAAGAATATTCCCATGAGTTTGAAGGCTTGCACCCAACAGCAGCAGCAAAGGATGTATTCAGTTCAATCTGCCTGGGAACTGAGGCATCAGTGTTCCTCCTCCGTAATGCAAGGACTTCAAACCTCCACTAATTGATTTATCAATAGGCTTCATTTATATTCCTCTGAAAGACACAGAATTGCAGTAGGAACCACATCTTCTGCAATGCTGGTTCTTCCACTTTACACATTCAGCATTTTATGAACTAAGCTTAACAATATAATCAAATATATTTAAGCTATATATCTCATAGTCAGTCCTTTACTTACAGAAATAATCTCTGCCGTATTCCAGTAACATTACACAAACGAGTAACAATTGCTTAAGGTGAGTGATGTTTGCAGAACTGGGCCTTTAACCAGAAAAAAGAGGGAAAAGAAATATCCAGGAACTGGAAGCAGTTGTTAAATTAATTTTCACGTGATCCACTAACTCGAAAAATCTGCTAAAATTAATTTACAGTGATTTCTAGGCACAGGGCAAGTAGCATTGTTCTACAGTAAAGCACAGCAGGAGCTTGAAAATAATGTAAAACAAATATGCATCCAGACTCTTTTCTGCTAAAATAAACACGTTCTGCTGTAAAGAGTTCAACGGTGCCACGCACGCACAATATTGCAATAGGAGCCTTCACCTCGGTGTTTTTGAATTTTAACTCCTCAGGTCTTAATGAATTCTCATCGTGTGCACTTAATGTTAAGATCATATACTGCATGATACACTAATTATGGCATATGAAAATATCTTGGGTCACATTCTTAAAAGGAAATCAAAGAATTACTGTTCCATTTGCTGCTTGGTTCGAAGCTTCTTACATCAGTTTCTTACAATTAATCAAGTGTAATTCTGCAGCTATCCAGTGGCAATCGCGTTGCTGCAGGTTAGCAGTGTATCTGTTCTTACAGTTGAAACCAGCTTCTTATTTTAAGCACCGCTTCTAGAATTTTTTGGCCCAAGTTTTAGCTTGTTAGAAAGTATTGTACATGCTTTATATAAGATTCCCCCCCCCCCCCCCCAAGCCTTGTGTAGGTGGCTTATTTGGTTCCTCAGCCTTTATTGTGCTTTATTGGAATGTGCAGAAATGCAATCCGACTCAGGTTCTCTAAGGGGATGCTTATCGTGACGCCAGATAGGGAAAAGTACAAGTGCACCATCAAGCTTTATCACAGGAGGTGATAATCTAGAAGATTAATTCTGCAGGACAACTTATATAAGCCTTTTGGTACAATAATTAAGCATTTTCCAAGCAGGCGTAGTCCTTCTTTGTACATTCGACAGGATACTAGAACGATGGTGAAATTGCTTTTCTTCTTTCTAAACAGGATTCTGCATTTAAAGCAAACTATTTTGCCGTTATTCTACCAAAAATGAAGTTGAAGAAAATGTTAGCCATTTGAAGGCTTCTGTTTAATCACATGCCGTATGCATTTCTTGAAAAGCTAGTGTCGTCGCTCTGCAGCCCAGCAAACACCACCTTGAAGAACTGCTGATTACTCTCTCGTTCTGTCATTTTTCATGAGAGTCGATTCAATATGCATAATTGCCAACTCTGTACACATTCTGGACATTGTTTTCTTTACCACCAAATTGCAATGGCTTCCAGAGTGGGACGTGGTAAAATAACGGTTCCAGCAACACTGTACAACGTCTTAGAGACAAAGAGAGAAAAGAATATTGGAGAATATCATGGGGAAGCAGGGCTGGAAGAGACCTCCAGAGGTCATCTAGTCCTACCCCTTTCCTGAGGCAGGATCATCCCCATCCATACAACATTTAATTAATTTCAAATTAAGTCCTATCCCTGTCATCCTCCCTTCACTTCCTACTTCAAGATAGTAAAGATAGTGAGGGGTCTGCATGTGTTCTGGATAAGGGAGGGGGATGCTTGGGTGTGAATGACGTTTGGTTAAGAGGTGGCTATGTTGGGGTGACTTTTTGGAGCAGTCCTAACTCCAGGCAAATAACTTGGTTCTTCTATCAATGGGAGTACCCTTCTTTCTTCCCCCCCACCCTTTCTTTTTTCAGTGATATATAGGACTACCTTCTAATCAAGTCAGGTTAGGATCAAGTTTTGAGCTTCCTGCAGGCTTGCAGCAGGCAGGTATATTGTGTGGAGGTTTTTGAACTCTGTATCTGAATTAGATTTTTGCATACTGAATTGGTTTTACTTTTGGTCGTTAGGTGAATGCTAATAAGGCAATGAGAACACAGTACTAGAGGTTGGATCCAATATAGAAGCTTTAAACTTCCCACTCCCGCCCCCAAAGTGCTAATGGCTAAATCAGTGCAGTTAAGTAATTAAAAATGATGAGACTTTGTTCTCTAATGTCTGTTGTGAGAGTGCGGCTTCCAAATATCCATCAAGATTTTTCGGGGAAGGATGCATTTGTCAGAGGACCTAAGCGCAGGCCCTGGGCTAGCAGGTACCCAGGAGCGGTGTCCCTTTGCAGGCTCTGTTTGCCATGTGGCTTCCCGCTGCCCCGCTGAGTGAGGGGCTAGTCACTGCCCAGTGGCACGAGACCACTGGGAGCAAGACCGGTGCATGCCATGTGCACTCAGTGCAGTGTGTTGCACTCCCCATTACATCCCAGTTACACTCCTGGACCCGAGGCACAACAAGGTGTTTCTACCCCACGGCCGGGCTGTACCCAAATGGTGAGACTGAAACCCCAGCAGGTCTTCACCGTCCCCCAGAGCCTGCCTGTTGACGTGTGTGAGAGTTTTTCCATTACTTTGAAAGGAGTTTATTCATAGATTCATGGATTGTTAGGGGATGGAAGGGACCTCGCAAGATCAAGTCTGGGTCAAGCCATTGGAGAATATGAATTTCCTGTGACTGGATTTGATTCTGCAGTTCTTGGGCTGTATTCACAGCTGGGTTTTTAATCGTGGCTCTTTTTCTTTTTTCCCCCCTTCCTGCAGTGATATTTTATGAAATTTGGGCTGTTTTGAGTGGCCCGTCATTACATTCAATCCTGATAGTTAAATTAAGCATGACAGCACTCAGACTTCTGCAGTGAAGTATCTGTTTTTACCCCAGGAAAATGGGAAGAGTTTGGTTCTGTTCAGTGCAAATGGAGGAGACATTGTTTTAAGTGGTAGGGAGAGTTTCTGAGCCTTTCAGCAGCGGTCGGCACCACGTGCAGGCTCTAGCTATGAGCTTAGACAGCTTGGATAAATTGGACTTCAGCTCATGCTCACACTCCACACAGAAGGCTGCTAACTCCTTTCTGGAAGGAACGTGCCCTTAGAAAGCAGGCACAACAGGAAAATGCAAATTGCAAAGAAAATGCAGGTTCTCCCCCAGGGCAACAACTTCCATTTTTAGGTAACACTCATTAACTATTCTTCTGACAAGGCACAAAATCACTCGCCGAGCTTAAAAGTTCCTTCTGTTCCCATGGAGCATGGAGGTCGCATGAAGGGTTGCCAGTGGCATTTGCACCTTTTTCTCCCTCCGTGGGGATTTCCTTTGGAGGAACGGTTGCTTCCCCTTGCTTTGAGACTCCTTTCTTTCTATCTTGTTTCCCCCCACCTCCTCTTGTTCCTTTGCAGAATTACAGACTTGGGGTCAATGCTACTTCCTCTCTTTTTAATAGGAATAGAAAATTTGCTACTTCAAGACTCTCTTATGCCTGACAGGCCTTGAGGCAGAAAAAGAGCAAAAGCAAATACAGCCTCCTCTAATGGTGCAAAATATCTTGCCATAGTGTACAATACCTGGGTGGCAAACAGCAAATATTTCTTCTTTAAGTCAGAAGCGCATGACAGTTTGTTTTTTTTTACCTATAGAGGCAAACCAAATATTTGTGAATGATACTGTCTAGGTGACTACCTGCTAAGTAAGTGAAATATCTGTGAAAGAAGTTCAGGAATAAAGACCACCTCTGGTCCCAAATATGCATGAAAACCCCCCCCATCCTGTTGTAGTTTCTTGTAGCCCTCAATGCCTTCCCAGGACCCCTCAGTCAGAATTGCTTTGGAGAAAATATCAGGCTGCTTTGCCATAATTTCAACAAAGAAAATTGGAAAGTCACTGGCTGGAGTGATAGATCCATTGTGTTTAAAGATGATTAAGGCGGCAGTACTTCTGAGACTAGATTTATTTATATTACCTGAAGAAAGATTCAGAGTTCCATATATATTTCAAAATTAGACTCATCTCAAAGGCCCATCGGTAAGAGTCTGATGAATTGCATCGTTTGGGGGAATGAAAGAAGAATGCTTAAGTGATACTTCAGAAGGACTGAAGACATTAAAAATCTTAATAATAGAGAAGTTTGTTGGTACAGAATTTAGAGCGTACGTCTGCACGCTTCTCAATAGGCTTTTGCAAGACGGCAGGCTTGCTGAATTAGATTAACATATTTTCAATAGCAGTGGATAGTTTTATGCTGTTTTGGCATATTTTGTTAGGTTCTGAACAGGAGTTTCTTTAAACTTAATATTTGAGGCAGCCTCTTGGGCCTCCTAAAAGAACTTGGAAAACGATTATAGGCTATTCTTTTATTCAAACCTCCTTCTATATCTCCAATATGATAGAGATATCACTCCCAGCTTCTCCCTCTAGGAATATGGGATACTGTTTTTAAATCTCTTCCTACTGGGGAATCTTGGCTTAAAAAGGGGAATAGGCTCTGGTATGAGTACTAGGAATTATTTTTTCCTTAAAGATTCCTACTGTAAGACTAAATAAGGTAATAACTGAATTTGAAAAACCAGGACAATGTGTTTACATATGCTAGGAATAGTTGCAGTTTCTGTAATGAGAATGTCCTGAAGTCATTTGAGAAGTGTCAGGAAGCAGTAGTTATCCTAAATCCAGGAAAACAGGACTATCTTTAAAAAAACAAAAAACAAGCCTTGGGTAGATGTGAACCTTCAAATTTATAATTGGATCGGTTTGGTTTTGTGTATCTCATAAAATTATTTCCTGGGAGTTCTCCCTTCATCCTAATAGACAGAAATAGGTTGGGTTGGTGTTCTTTTTGACACTGTGTATGGCTACAAATACCTTAATAGTCAATATTCATTCTTTGGGTGAAGAAATGTGAGTGCTTCCATATTATGGGTTTGGGTAAATTCTGTTGCCAAGCCAAAGGCTAAGAACCGTTACCATACTTTTGCGAACCTCCCCCCCACTTTTCCCTCCCCCTCCCAAAGAAAGTAAACCCAGCCTAGCCACAGTTTGATTTGAAAAGAGCTCATTTATCCTTGAATAAGGGAAACACTAATTGCTGGCGAACAGGCTCCCTACGGGAGCTGGCCGGCGAGGGCTGTTTTCGTTTTTGAATCGGAGCACGCATCACTTTGCAAAGATGAAGAAAAGATAACAAGTGACAAGAATACCCCGGAGAAAACAATAAGTAGCCATAATGGCATATGTGATGGAAATTCATCGAGCAACCAAATATGTTTTATTGACAAGATGGAAATTCTCTCCAGAGAGAAGACCAGTGAAACGTGGCATAGCAAAACGTGTTTAATGCTTGTGCTAAGCAAGTCTTTCGAGGATCCTGAAGCGCCTTACAAATGGGATGCCCATCCACTTCATACAGACGGGCAATTTAGACTACACCTGCACTTAATTTCTGCTGCTGTTCCTATGCTAGCAGAGCAACAGCAGCAGCCCTGTCCATACCTCTCCCAAAGTACAGATGCAGGTAGAAGACTTCAAAAGTGCCTATAATGGCACAGCTTATTTCAGTTGGGGAAGTTTAAGATGCGCTACTATCGTTGTTGGTGATCTCTCAGCCGAAGATCATCACTATATAAGGCACTACTATTAGGTAGGTATTTATAGTGTTGTCACGCGCCGACAAGGTTTTAACTGGTATAACTTTGTTAGGAGGAAAATTGCACTTGTCATCATCATCATACTGATAAGATATTTTAAGTGTAGAAAAACTTAGGGCCAGGTTTCCACGATGATCTTCACCCTGCCTAACATACTCGCAAAGCACTCCTAGCACGGCCACAGCTAGAAGCTGCTCTTTTGCTGGAATAACGTTTTTGAGCCCCTTGAGCAAATGAAGCAATATCAGCTAAAGCACAGGTTTGCTCCTATAACTGCATCTGGGCCAGTGCCACTGTGCTGGAGATGGCATCTCCTCCCACATGGACCTGGTCGTGTTGGACTTGTCTGAGATGACACAGCGAGTACTTGCAGAACTGCGAATCAAGCCAACTTCCTTTTCTTGAGGGAAAGATTTGCATTGCCCATGTGCTCTCAGGGTGCTAGGGTTTTTGTCTCCTCCCCAGAGGGTCCTATATGGTGGGTAATCCATATTTTTGTTGGGGAAAAATACACACAACAAAAATATTTCAGGGCACTTTAAGCTGTGAACATCAGGCTGGATTAGGAACAGCAGCCATAGGTTTAGAAAGTCCACAAAGCCCCCACCTTCCGGTGATGTTACTTGCCGAGCTGACAAAATATTTATCATGGAAAACAGCAGTAGGAAAATTGTCTGTCTTAACACCGAGTACATGCCAATAAAAGCAAGGAAATTGTGAGTGAAGGCTACCGTGTTGCCCTGAAATCACCCTACTGTATTGTATCGCAGTACATGGTTTTATATATAGTTCAAATAAGCATTCAGTAGTCTGGAGGGACCGCCGGCAAAGGTAATGAGGATTGCCACACATCTTGACAGCAGACTGTAAATGGCATAACATTTCACTGAAAATATGTCAGTTTTTTAAGTGAATGGGTATTCCTTGAGAAATGGGTAAAGCGTTCTTGTCTCATCCTGGCGGTAGGTTTTGTTTCCCCATTAATAATTTGTGTGAGCAGTTTCTAAAATTCGCTTTTTTGCTTGAAGGTTTTTATGACTATGACTATATATAAGAAAAAAAAAAAAGAAGGTAAAAAAACCTGTGGCAAATGACATGAATTTAAGTCTGGAGAAGGTTATAAAATATGAACTCAACAAATAAATAATCTGAGCTCCCAGCTTTTGTCTGGCTGAGGTCGGATACATGATTTGCAAATGTGTACTTGACAACCAGGTTATTCGAGTGCCCTTATGACTCAATATTTTACTGTACAATGGTGCAACTTCCAATGCTTTCACTTCTGTTCTTCTAAAAATAACGCTGTGTTGCTCCTGTTCACGCCTGACCCTGATCTCATTTATGGCAAAGTGAGTGATGAGTACGCTCCTAAGATAAGGATCCTAAGATAAGTGATCTCGGGTAAGATCACAATCTCCCCGAGGAACGGTTGGCTCTTGTTGGCTCCACAGTAAATCTGGATTCACTTCAGATTTTGGTCTCCCTCCCTCTCTCCAACCAGCAAACTTAATTAAGCAACAGTTGGTTATGTGCACAGACAACTTTATTATTCTACTGAAAACCCTGCAGACATGTTTTAGCAAGTTTTTGCATAACCTCAGATCTTTCTGGATGTGGCTGATAAAGTGCAGGTGAAAATTAGTGGAGAATTGCACCATCAACAACTGCAGGTGATAAAATCAAATTTTGATTTATTTCCTGAATTTCAAGATTGCCAGCATGCATAATTCTATGTAATAACCACCTAAGAGGTGAGAAAATAAGGTGGACCAACTGGTGTGAGTAATTCCAGGACTGCAAACTGAAGTGGGAGCTGAAGGGAGAGAGAAATAATTTCCTATTGTTGAAGCAATTAAGTTTTGCTGTGATATTGCTTCCTTCTCCTCCTCCTTCCTCTCTCCGTGCCTTGAGATGATACATTTCAACACCACGGGTAAGGGCTTTTGGTATTCACAGTAAGTACTGAGGGGCGTCGTGAGGGTGAGTGCTAGAAACGCTACCTGAATTAAAAAAAAGAGCATGTTGCTATTCAGAAACCTGATTTTGGGGAAGTGGAATTATGTTTGCACCATTGTTCTAAGTTAAAACATGTTGCTGGGTGCCTGGGAAAGTGGCTGCTCAGTGATTTGCCAACCTGGTTTTCCAGATGAAGCACGGAGGCAATGGTTTTTTCAGGTGGTGTCTGAAAACACAACTTTCATCCGAGCGGAGCGGCTTCTGCATGGTGGTAGCAAGGCAAGAAAGGTGCAAACTGCTCCTTAGCACATCGTGTTAGCTTCTGCCCTGGACAGAACTGAGATTGACTTCTGGACCATCGTAGCTACAGCACCTTTGCAAACACGCGGTAGTAAAGGGGTTTTTGCTGAACAACTTTTATTGGATCGAGCTTATGGACACCAAGTGCTCATCTTCAGGTCATCTGGGCAGAGTTTGTGTCTGAAATAGTCTAATATCTGCCATCGATTCTGGAGTAACGTAGCTGCTCATCTACCTTTCTGGTCCTGTTGGCACAGCTTTCAGAAAGTGTGGCGGGGAGGGGAGCCAAAACCCAACAGCAGATGTCAAAAGCTTACGGCCAGGTTTCCATGAAGATCACTGTGTCTAACGTACTGGTAACGCAGATGTCGCCAGATGTCAGACCAATTCAGAATCTAATTGGAAGAAGATGGTGCATGTGCAGTGGGGTGGATTAGATGGGCACTTTGCATCTATCTACGGGTGTTTTTTACCTGCAGGAATGGTGTTCTCTGCTAAAGCACAGTCAGTGGAGAGTCAAGGTCCTCATCCTACTACTCTTCTACACTGCTGCAGGTGTAAACAGAGCAAAATCAGGGACTTTCCATCAAACAACTTATGTTCTCCATGCCCGTGACTTGCATAGCCAGGCTCAAGTATCCCCATCGGTAAGCTTCCCCTCTTTGTAGCACTGAGGACCAGACGGATCCTGCAAGCCTCTGTGGTGGATCTGAACTGCTCCCACGTAAACTCCACCAGCTTCACCCTGCCTCTGGGCAGGCTCGTGCATGTTTCTTGACCCCACCTGGTTGTTTCTAGGGGTATAAAGCAAATGTAGGCGCAGAACCTTGAAATTGCGCCTTTGTCATCCTCCTGTGTTAAACTGCTGGCTTTCAGAAGATCTACATTTTTCCCCCTTGTTGAGTGTTCGGATTGTAAGTGGTACTTAGCAGTCTTGTTGTAGTTTATGGTAATTACAAGACTAACTACTACATTAATTACAAAAATTAGGGAACTCAAACTGTCTGCCTTCTCTTCCATAGAACCTAGTTACTGCCTCACAGCTGTTACTTTAACCTGCTGCATTTTCTGTAATGTTTGTAGTTTTTAGCAAGACTGAAGTGAGCTGCAGTTTCATCCAGTGCCTTCGAGAAACGGGCGTGTTTTCCTATCCGCTCTGCTTATGGTGGGGTCTCAAACACCAGGTATAACGAACAAGCAAGGAATTGGGCAGTCTATTTCTCCGCCCAAAAGTTTGGCTGAGAGGAACGCTGTTCTTTCATGCGCTTTGCTTTCTTTGTAAATTCTTTTCAAAGTGCAAATAAAAAGCAATAAAAAGTCATGAACTAGTCTGAAAACATACCACCAGGTCGCATTGCTTCTGCTCCCAGCATTTACACCACACATCCAGCTATGAGCTTTGAGTAACTCCAAAATACCAATTTTTTGCTTTAATTAATCTGGGTAATGTTTAGTACATTTTAAACCTGGCTCTCCCTTAGAGTGATTCCCTTTGCAGAGCATGTGCCAGCAGCAGGGGAGCTGAGCCTCAGTCAAAAAAACTCGTTTCAGTGCTCCTATGTCCAGGCTTTCACTTGCAGACGTATGAGAACCAAAATGCCCAAATACTTCACATTTTGGGTTTTGATTCTCCATATAAGGGCAATAGCTAACATGTTGGCCAGGGGTGACAAAGCTTGCTTATGGAATAAGTTCATTTAGCAAATGGGGATGATGAGGGGCCTGGCTGAAATCTTTCTGTGGAGCTCTAGGCTAAAGCCAGGTCTCAGTAACGTTCAAGTGCCTCATTGAATATTAGAAGTTAACGAGGATGGACTTTTGCCTAAAGTCTTAGGACAGGCATGAAAACTGCACCCATATTTCCTCCTAAAACCAGGCTTACTCCTTGGTATGGCAGAGAGAGCCCTGCATACGATACGTATTGAAAGGGGATTCGTCACTTCGAAGCTCATTTTGCACACTGGTAAGTGGTTCCACTGTTTTTCTCCCCTGTGCTTTCATCTCAAAATAAAATACAAGTCTAAAGCATTGCCTTTTGCGGTGGTCTGAAGTGGCACTTCAAAACATGTTACAACTGGACATCATCAAATGCCTTTCTAAAATAAATAAGTGTAAAGTTTTTATTAGCTCGTGTGTGATGGAAGGGCTCTTGAAACCATTGAATAGCACACCTTTTTCCTGGTACAATTATGGTCTTGTTCTTTATGTTACAACCCCTTTTCTCTTATCCTTCACTTCTTTATTTAATCCCCCTATTATTATAGTAGGCATCATTGTGAAAATGGTGCTCTTCACAAGAGTCTTTTAATGACAGGTTCAGAACAGGTTCTGTTTATCACCTATTTATTTATAATGTAGGTAGTTTTTATAATGTCGACTATGTTGAACCAATGTATTTTTTTTAATGGTTCCCTCCTTCGTTATGTAGTTTCCATAAGATGAAAGCCATTATGACTATAACATATTGATTCTCAATAATAACCAGTGTAAAAGTGCACCCAAAAGTCTCTTTTGGTTTAGATGACACTTTTGCTGCTGATCTGCATAAAGTTACAAAATACTTGTTGGCTTCCCTGTGACCGTGTGGATAACGTAGGTGGTAGAATTGTTTGCTCTCTGTGTTTCAGGTGACTTCACTGAAGCATTCAAACGAGTATCAGTTGTCACCTTTATGATTTCTTAATTAATTTTGGGCGTTTGTCTTCCTCTTTGGCATTACAGCAACGAACCACGCAGGGTTCATGCTTCTTTACAGGTTTCACGACAGTGTTTAGGTGCGTTGCTCTTGAAAGCTGTTGTGGCGCATGAAGCACGTTGTTTTGGTAGTCTCTCTAGGCATCAACAGATAAGCCTGTATGTGCACCTTTGTGCTGTTTGTCGCGTTGCACTTTGTTTGTCTCTTTGGTATGTTCACCCTAAAATGGAAGATGGAGGGTGACGTGATTCAAGTAAATAGTGTCCTGAGCTTGAAAGCTGCCGAACACGTCCAAGTTCCAAGTAAATGGAAACTTCCCAAAGTTTCCTAAACTTTTCTGTGTGCTAATAAATTGCCTGGTTCCTCACCAAAATAGTATCTGAACCCTTCACAAGCAAGTATCCTTGCATGTTATTGCTGGACAATTAAAACAGAGGAGCCAGCACTTTCAGTGACCAGCCCGTGGACACGCAGGAAATCTTGATGGTAGTTACTAGACTCACATGCCCCAAAGCACAACCCAGTGACCCAGGGCTGAATTGGGACCCAGAAGAGCAACTGTATTTAATATGAAAAATGGGCTGGAAGCATGCCACTTCAAAACCCATGATGAGCTGTAGAATAATCTGAACGAGTCCTTAAAAATGATACAGGAAGCACAAACTTTCAACTTTTCAATAGAACAGCATTTTGAAAAAGTGTCGGCTTTTTTGGGTTCTCTTTCCCCCCTGGATAAACTCAATCAAATCTTTTAAGGTGCTGTGCTGTCATGGGGAGACAACGTATGGTAAGAGCGATGGTGGAAGGTGACGGATCAGATGGGGTGGTATTGCGTGCTGTTACAAGGCCTCTGCCCTCCACCAGTGACAGCCATCTTGCTGAGATTATTGGAAGTGGTTTTACAGTAAGGGCTTGAAAGGTATTCATAAATAATATATGAACAAACGTAACACTGGCAAATCCTGGAGATAGAAACCAGGCTTACTGAAGAGCACTGACTTCCTGTAACTTTTTTTCCCCCCCCAAAGTGAAAGTTTTTCTCTTTTACTCTTTAGATGCCACCTTGCGTGACTTATCCAGTGAGTATTATAATATGTGCATGGGGGATGGGAGTTAAACAAAAGAAGTCCAAAGCCCCTTGTCTCTTTCTAACCCTCCCTGCTCTGTGCTCATTGGCTGGACCAGGGCCGGGTGGCCAGTCTGAGACACGTGTACCACAAGCGGCAGATTGGGGAGGGAGCAGGCAGCTCGGCGGCAGATAGGGAAGGGAGCAGAAAGCAGAGCACTGGACCGGGCAAAGAAAGGGAACCACGGTGGCACTTGAGGAGGGTGAAGGGCTAATTTGTGGCACACCTGCCAAAGAGGTTGGTCTTCACTGGACTAGACAGCGGTGACCGCTTCCTTAAATAGCAGATTGTCTTTGGGAGATGAGTGGTGCTTTTGCCGTCATGCATGGAACGTGGACATTTGAAAGCTGGATCTGGTATGGATGAACAACGCACGCGTGCAGCTCTTACCTAAAGATTTTTGGCTTCTTGACCTGGATGGCAGTATTGCAAGGCTTTGTTCCCACCTTTTACAACACCTTTGGGCAGCTGCATGGACTTTTCTTGCCCTGATTTTAGCCAGAGTGGGTTAAATTGAAAAGGTTCATGTTCAGTGAGACATTTCTTTTTCAGGATGGGACTTTGTTTTTCTTGTCTCCCTATGCTGCAGTTTTGCTTTTGATCAGGAAGGTAAGAGTAGACAGCAGTTTTGGCCTGAATTCATGTGCGGTAGTACACAGAGACTTTTCCGTCTGTGACCTGCCTGCTTTTGGACGCTGGGTTCCAGGATCGCAGTTCCTCTTCGCTGGGTCCTGCAGCGAGGACCCGTGTGTGCACGGTTGTTAGTGATTCCAGTCTGACTGTCTGCCTTCATCATGTCTTGGACCTCTAATGACCACGTGCCATTCTCCTCCTTCATCACCTTCGTTCTGTATTTCCCACCCCTCCCCCCGACCTCCCAAATTTGGTTTTCTATAGTTGGCTAGCGTAAGATGTAGGTTCTGCATGTAGTTGAATGGCGTGTTATAAATGGCTTGTCTTTGCAGGTACAGATTCCTGAATGCAGTGATGCTGTGCATTCAATTATAAACCCATCAGATTAATACAGCCTGAACTCTCTGTCAGAGGCTTACCAGGTTGCTCTGCTGTAGGGTGTCTGTCTGATATTTTTTCCAGAGAGTGATATGGTCCCTGTGTGTTTCTGTGGGAACCATTTCCTTATAGAACAGGCAGCTGTTCACGCTTTTCTGAGCATCCTTCTGTACTGTTCCTTTCTTATTCCCTTTACAACTATTAGAATATCTTCCCCATCCCATGCTTTGTGGCTTGCATTTTGAATGGTACATGCACACTCCTAAAATTTGTCTAATCCAAAGGAAAAGTGCCCAGGGCAGCATCCTGTAACCTGCGACTCTGTTCAATGCAGCCTCTTTGCTTAGGAACAGTCCCGCTATTAGGTGGTTGCTGATTGCATGGTGCTTTGTATGTCTCACTACACGACAGGGATGAAATTCATGATTGTCGTCTCTCCGCATCATTGCAAACAAATGCAGAATTTTTCTAAGTGCTCAAAAAATTATATGTGGGCTATCTGGGTGATCAGTAGACAGCTACTCCATCTCCACGACATGTCCTTGGAGGTCAAGAGCATGACTTCTCATCTTGACCTAAACAGCTGCAGTTGTCCCCAAATGAGCACTCCATTAGCTGCTTGGGTCAGTCTCAGCAAAGCATCCTAACCATGTCTGCTAATCTGGTCCTGCAGGTAATAGGCTGCTTTCAGTGTCAGATCAGTACCTCCCCTCCTTATCTTTCCCAGCGCAATGCCTATTCTTTCTCTCTGATTTGGAGACTTAAAGGTAAAGCCTGGCTCTTCTTTCTTGCAATGAGAGCAGACCACCAAAAAGAGCTAGGGGTGGATTTGGGGACTGCCCTGGAGAGCGAGGTGGTCTTGGTCTGTGGAGCTATCACTTGGAGAGGCTCCTCTATTAGGAGGCACAGACATGAACGGAGACTGCTATATGCTTATCTAAATTTGGTCTCCCCTCGGCTTTTATTGCCATTCAGTCAGCTCCTATGGGGGAGACGCCTTTTTGTGCCCCAGTCACCACCACCCCTCTCTTCCTTGCTCTTTTGGGGTTTTTTTTATCTGGATCTGTCGGAGCAAAATGGCACATAGCTCTGTGGTGGCATCTTGTTAGCTATTGTGACATTTTCTGCATGAACATATTTCTCTGGTTTTCACAAGTGCTCGGAGAATCCGGCAGGAATACTGCAAATTGTATCGCCTGCCTCTTGCCCCACAGAAATTCTGGAAAGCGGGAGATAAAGATGGAAGCTTTTGTCAGCAGAAACCCCACCATGATATCTTCAGTATGTTAGAAAAAATATGGGGCCTTTCTAGTACAGAAGAGACTTAGGTTTGGTCTTTTGTGAGCTAGACCTTCACCATTGTTTGGAGGAGTAAATGGCACAAGAGACAGGGAAGGGGGGATGTAGTCTTTCACTTCTCTGTAGCCTGTTCAAATCCAAGTCTGATTAACAGTGACAGTTGTTAGTGTCCAGGGGCTGTCTGAAATTTCTCTCCTCAGCTTTCTTCCTAGTGAACAAATACCCAATATAACTACAATTACTGCCACAATATGCATCAATTGGCATCTTGGCATATGTACACCTGGGAGACCAAGGGCTGCATGGACGTTGGGGTTGAACGGCTCGTTTTTGCTCTCAAAAAGTTATTCCCAGTGCTCACTGGGGCAAAACAAAGTCTGCATGCAGTCACCAGTGATGGACTTGCTCTTTGTGGGCTCTTGTCTCCACATGTAATGGTCCAGTTCTTTTAAACTCCACATTATTTTTCATTACAGAGTTTGGGTGATGTAATAAGAGGGGTCTTCCCAGGGCTAATTTACCATGAGCTCGCCCACCTGTTTCTGGGCCAATTGCCTGCCTTCTCACCTGCCATGCCTTGATGATATTTAATCTGGATGTTAATTAGGCGGGAGGCTGTCCATTTCTTGCCCCGATGCCAGGGGGCACTATCAGCAGCTCTGTTCCTCCCCTACACCACAGCCCAAGCCTTGTAGATAAAAAAAATTATTTCTCTTTATGTTGGGATCTCAGCTGCTGTGAGTTTACTCCCTCTCTCTCTAGCTAGACCTGTCAGTCAAAGGGCTTGACTCCGAGGCTCTAGCTCTGTAACGCACTCGGGCTCAAAGCCCTCCGTTCAAATGCTCTCCGTGAAACCAGGCCTCCTGGCCCTTCTACACTGTGCGCCCCTGTGGCGCCAGGCTGTTGGGGCCTCAGCCCCCTTCAGCTTTGTCCCTCTCTGTAGTTAGAGCTGTTCACCGAAGTCCACCCGCCAGGACCTGGCTTCAAGGCTCCTATCTTCCCTTCAAATGACTTTGCGAACGTGGCCCTAGTGCGGCACCCCGAGTGCCGCAGGGCTTCTTGAGCCCCCTATCACGGCACCTCTTGTTGCTGGTGAGGCCTCCTCCGCCCCTACAACCTCAGCCACAAACCACCGGCTTTTTTTAACATCATTTGGGTGTGGGAGGGTCCTACATTGTAGACCTTTCCTCCTGAGAATGCTTTAGTGGTGATATTAACTTTTTTTAATGCTCAAGAAGTCATTGGTGTAGAAGTGTCAGGGAACATCAGCCAGCGTTGTATAAAAAATGATGCCACTGAAACCGTAATTTCTATTTCTGCATTCAAGGAAAAACAATGCTAATGTGATCCCCTAGAAGATCTGGATGTACATTTGCCATTCAACATTTTTGGCAATTGCGCTAGTGTTATTTCTGCGTGCTGGTGCATTTTAAATACAGATGAGATTAATATGGACTTTGAGAAATAATGCTGATTACTTAAAGGATCACTCATAATAAAATATCTCTTTATGGGAATTTGTGTTCCAGTAGATTAGCATTATTGATCATTCTCTCCTCACATACTCTACGGATGATTTTAGAAATCTGAAACTATTATTCTCTCTTGTCTAATGTAATTACCAGTACAAGGAATAATCTAATTAGAAGACAACAAGGATGCATTCTAATTGTTCTAATAAATTATGTTAATGCTTTATGCTTCCAGTTAGGTTTTTGTAAGAAATAATTTAACAGAGTGACAGCTTGTCTTTTACTGCCAACTGTCATTTTCATCTGACTAAGAAAACTGATACCAGATCAGTGAAACATTCATTCATAGTATGGACTCTCGAAGGTTGCTGAAATCCTGTGTCTAGGGTGGGAGAAAGCAAGGATGCAGCATAGTTTCCAAGTATTTAAGCATGGAAAGTAAACACGTTTGATAGATTTTTCTTTTCCCTCCTATGAATATAGCTCTAACCAGCGTTTGAGGGTGGGGATGTTAATTTTGGACACCCTGTTTTGTGCTGTGCAGTTGAAGGTGGAATCTGCAGACCCTTTCACCTCAGAGTCATTGGTTCAAAAGTAACCCGGGCCAGACGAGTATGCAGATGCTCTGTTTGCTGCGGCTCATACAAAATGATTTCAGTGCAATTCCTGGTAATGGCGAACTACAAACTTCAGTGAAGACTAGCAACTCTGGCAGTTGCATCGAGTGGACCTGGAAGCGTTGCACCCTAGAAGGCAATGTTTTTGAGACCAAAATCCTAGCACGGTGGCTACAACAGAGCTGGTTATTGGCCCAGTATTTGGCTAGCTGGTACAGCCAAATGAAAGCAGGTCCACTAGCTCTTAATCATATGCAGTATTAGGACTAGAGAAGCAGTCATTTGCAAAAACTATTGAAAAGTTTCACACTGAGCAATTGGCAAATGACAACTCCGGGCTGGGACAGAATATCCTTTGAAGAGTTACGGATGATGCACAAGAGTATCCCATCATCCCCCTGAATTAAAACCATTCTACTTTGCTACACAAACCAAATTGGACCTCCCTCAGCATACCACGTTAGTCTGCAGAATTGTGTGCTAGCAGGACAAAAGTGTATCTGCATTTGAGTCCCAGATTGTCTAGAAAGGGATGTAAGCAAAAATGTTATCAAATACCCATGGATTTGGCAGCCCGTGAGAAGTAGGAGTAGAGAGGGCCGTCCTGGAAATCGATGGCCCTTTGTCAGCTCGCGCGACCTGAGAATCTGGTGTACAAATACGTAGCAAACAAAAATCCTGTGGATCTAACGTATATTCTGGTAAACTCATCAAGTGAAATGTATGCCAACAGTTCCACCCATCTGTGAGTACTTTCCTTTCAACTTTTCCCCTTTGCATGACAAGATATTTCTTTTATAGCTGAACTTTACTCACAAAAGGCCAGTCAGGTCCAACAAGATGCTAATATCTTGTGTAGAAAAAGACAAAGTACTAAAATCTTACTAAACTAAGTGATCTCAGCATTCATTCTAAATTAGATGAAGTACCGAAGGTGGCATCACTTTTGTGTGCTATCATTATGTCTCCAGGGCAGAGACAAGTGCTTGCAAGATGTATCATTAGTAGGACTAATAGGCTCTATTTTACTTTTAATTGTTGGCAACAAAGGGTAACAAGAACTCTGAGTATTAATAATGTTTCACGTTATATTTTAGAAACCTTTTCCCAAGTCTTTATTACTTGCTGCCCTTTTAGTTTTTCATGGACCACTTGGTACAAGGTAGAGTAATTTCAGGCAGGACTTAAGCTGCTTATGTTAATATGCACATAGATTTCATTTGGATTGTGCAATGCCGTCAGCCTGAAGTTTTGCATTTTTGTGGTGTGGTGTGTGTGAAATTACAAGGTGGGTTAGAGGGCAGGATAGTGGCTGCAGGGATTAAGTGACCCTTGCCTGAAGGTGGAAAAGGCCACCATTTGAAGGCCTAAAATGACATTTCCAGCAGTCAGCATAGCATTTGTTATTCTGCAATCCATTTAAACACCAATAAATAAATAAATAAATAAAATAAATTACCGTAAGCCATAGGAGCAGTCATTTTTTTGTTAAGCATACTGGTAAATTTAATTGTCATCGAAGCAGGCCCAGTCAGTGCATGGTTTCATCACGGGGCAAAACGCTGAATTCTGCACATCGACGGGAGTTTTGAGTTTTCCCACCGCGATGGACCACAGTAGTTCTTAGCTTTCACCCAGGGATTACTGATCTTGTGATAGTCCATATATAATGTGGAAACTGGTCGGTTGGCACAACGTCAGCTGGAAACAGTTGATCGGAGGGAGAAAGTTGATCGTTGGTCAACATGAAGGAGTCTCCACAAGGAAAGCCTAGAGAACATTGCCTGGCATGGAGTTCACCGAGCCCCTGGGTGGGGACTTGCTTTCCAATACCTGTTCTTGCCCCTCTGTGCAGTAAATCCCCCCCACGCCTGGACTTCCCTGGCACCCTGAGCTGCTAGGATGTGAAAGTGTACCGAGACCTATGAGTTGTGGAGAACAGGTCATGCCGTTGCGAGTTAACAGACTTTGACATGCACCATTTAGTTTTCTTCTTACTTGTTTAGCTAGATATCTCACCCTTCCTTGCAGCACGTGTGCCTGCAGGTAGAAGTGAAAATGTCAGCTGTTTCAAGGACTTTTTATGATTACAGTAAATAAAAAGGAACTGATTACTATTGAAGCATGCTCTCCTCTTCAGGAAGATTCAGAGCACTTGGAATCAGAATTAACATACTTTTAAAGTACTGCTAACAAAAGCAACATGAACAAAGCCTACCTCCACGTGTCATATAAACAGTTTATGATTGCTTGTGAATTCATAAAATCATATATTGAGCTAAGGATGAGAGAAATTGATATTGCTCTCAGAAGTGCATTTCTTACCACAATAGTTTGGGGAGCTGGTCCTATTTGATAGAGCAGGTGGCATTAAAGAAGCTCTGCATTTTTCATCTTAACAAACATCCCAGTTACGCTCCAAGGGACTGCCTTGCCTTAACTGCAGCGCCTGAAAACAAGAAGAAATCAGGTGTACCAGTACCCGTGCTTCCTTTATTATTTAAAGTGAACTGAGAAGAACTTCTCTCCAATGTGTATTTACTTTTTTTTTAGATCAAAAACGTAAGCTTTACAATAGCAAATAAATTTTAAACAGATAATCAAAGAGCAGTTCCTTCGTTACTTGATTCTTTTTTCCTGTAAGAGTTGACAGCTGCTTAGCAGATAGGGAAGCTCTGCTGAAAGCTGCTGAGTCCTCTCTACCTCTGTTGGCTTCATTTTTGCATTTGAGAGCTCTCTGCACTTTACAGGATAAAGTGTTTAAAGCTGTGCAGGGAATACAGGAAAATAGACAGGCAAGTGCTCAAACAGAAGTGATAGGCTTGAGGCAGGAATGGCTGGTTGAAGTGCTATGGCCCACGATAAGCGGGAAGCTAGTCAAGGTGATCCCAAAGGTCCTTTAGTCAAATCTATGATAACCTATTTTATGAACCTCAGTTAAGCTCCTGGGCTACTGACTAGCAGTGAAGGTTGAATGCAATACCTGTATTGTCACGTATGCACCGAGGAAGGCAGGGGTATCTGGGTTTAACTGCATATTTTGGTTTGTAAAAACGCAGCTTCTGTACTTGACTTGGAAGCTGTTGTGCTAGGCTAACAAAGGGGATCCGACGACGTCAACAGCATCACTCTTTGAGGGGAAAATGGTGATTGGGTTGGCTGTGCAGATGTGTGGTGGAGCAGGGACACTGTCCTGGAAAGTCTTGGTTGGATGCACGGCTTACTGGGAAATCTAAAGTTGCAAGGAATGGGAGTCTGGTACACGAGGCCGTATGGGAACTGGGCACAGAGTGTGGGGCTGTTAAAACTTTGCTTCTCCAGTGGCGGGAGAGAACTTCTTGGATGCACAGAGGCTCTAGCTTGTGCTAGGAGCGTGGAAGTTGGTTTGGTTCTGGTCCAGCGACTTGTAATAGAAAAAGCTGTTTAATTTAGTTTGTTGTGAAGTGCAAGGTAAGATGAGACTAAATGTGCATGTGACTTGGTTGCATTTGCAAATCCTTGCATCTCCCCCTCCCTATTAGTGTGTTTAGGACCACATTATGCAGAGTCTCACGAGCACTTGCAGTTGCAAACCTCCACCTTCTCTCAGTGTAGACAACTGTACTGTGATTAGCCATAGTACTTTACAGGTCTGGAAAATCTCAGCCCCTACCAATATATATATATATACATTTCTGATCCTGCTCTTAGTGCTTTGTTTTATGAAGGGTGGTGGCCACTGCTTTTGGGTTCCTCAAGGATGAAATGCAAGTGCACAAATCCAATTGGACCTGCAGGGTCATGGGTCTGTGCACCTTGGTGCTAGTGTAGGAGGAACTGAGGGACCTGAGGTAGGATGAAGAAGGACCCAAATGCCTCACTTGAGTACACAGGGATTGGAAGAAGAGCAAGATGTGCAGCTACCTGTTTCTTGACACAAAGGCAGCTCCAGGTTATTAAGTTAGGTGCAATTTTCCTACTCTTGAAAGTGCCTCACTGATGTATCTTGGCTGACCAGGGAGTCACTCTACACATTATTTTATCAGTGCAACAGGTAACGTTAGCTAGTGCTGAGCTTGGACTTCCAGAAAGAAAAAGGGAGATTGAAAACAGGGTCTTGTTGTCCCATTTCTTTTACATAGTGAGATGACGTCCTCTTCCCTGTGTTATGGCATGAAAAGGTAACCTAACATAGTAAAAATACTATTGTTGAAGGGTATGGTGCTCTCCTGTGGGGTGATGAGAGGGCTGGGTTATTGCTTGCCTTCACACAGTGTGCATCTTCACACAATAAGTGATCCTCCCAACTGTATTTATGAGGAAGTAGCTCTCACTTCATTTGTTCAATCTAAAATTCAAATGTTCATTGCAGTGTGCAACTGCATTAGAAGTACTTACTTAGACAAATTAAATGATTCAGTGTAGCAGCTTTGAAAAGTCTAATTTCCATGTGTGGAATCATTTTTATAATCATGCACAAAGACAAAAAATGTAAATTTACATCGGTAACTTATTCATAACACTTATGTTGCACCCTGTGTGCTTTTTTTGTCGGCAGCCGATCCATAGCCCAGAGGTAGGCTTATTAGTTAAACATTTGTGTGAGAAATGCTACAATTTTAATAACAAAGCCAGAAAATACAGCATTAAGCTTCCTTTTCTATCCTTAATGTCTGCTTTGCATGTAGATGACTGTGGGCTCCTTTGGAGTCCACCCGCTTTGTATTTATGGAAGTTTAAAACCCCAGTTTTCTTTATGCGATTGTTTGTAATAGCTCCTTTGGAGCCATTAGGGTCTTTCGTGTAACTATGTATTTAAGATATTTTAGAAATACATATGATGGACCCGGCAGCCTGGCAGAGCTCCTTTGGGTATTCAGTATATGTAATTGAGATTTCCCTCAACTTTTTTATGTAGCTGAGCATGCTGTATAAGCAAGACACTAACTTCTACCTTTACAAGGATTATTCTTAAGAATAGGTCACTGCTAAGAATTTAATAATAGTCCTGCT
>NW_005841934.1:2377033-2378539 GCF_000455745.1 Alligator sinensis
CCTGCTGAAATGAAGATCCAAAAATTGTGGTAAACCAGTTGTTCCTGCTTCTGTGGTGTAGACATTTATGCACGGAGAATGTCTTTTCACAGGTAAGTAATCCCTTTGAACCCAGTGTGAATGCTACTTGGCTTGAAGTTACTTCTGTACGTAACCGGTTGCAGGGTCGCCACCGTAGCGATGCAGTCGTCTTCCTGTGCGGCTGCTAAGGGAGGCTGCAGGCAATTACCAGCAAATTGTGAGAAGGCAATTTAACAATGGCGTTATGGAAGTTAATAGCGTTTGGTCTTTGATTTCAGCACACCTGGATTTGTCCTTTGGCATGTAGTGTGAACTTCACCAGCTTAAGTCATAGAGCATTCGTTGCTGTCTTTTAGGTGAGAAGACTGAATAATAATTAAAACAACTGTACATTAGGTGATAAAGGGCAGGCACACGAATGCATGTAGAACACATTTCACAGGACAACCGTTCGTTTTCTGACCTCGCTATCCTTGCGCGCAAAAGGAAATTTATAGCACACCTTCAAAACGTGAGCATGGGAACAAAAATGTATAAGCTGGCTAGGCATTCAAGACCCAAGGACTGAATACAGATATTCAGTCTGCCGGATTCCTACTAATCTCTCTTCACACCATGGGTGGTAATGCTCCTCTTCCTTCTTGAAAAGTCTTAAGTTTCCAGTAAGCCAGGCTATCTTTTCTTGGCTGCCAGCCAACCCGGGGATTTTCCCTCTCCTTCTGCTTCATGGCCCTGCAGACTGTGTTTTAGTCTGTGCTATGCCTGCTTTTTTTCAGACATGAAGAAGAATGCCTTTCATTCGAAAGCTTGTCTAAGACCAGCATGCTGTTGGTCCAATAAAAAAATCCTTGCCTCTATACATCAGGCAGGTACGCTCCATCCAAAAGACACTACAGGTATGCGCTGCCATGATAGAGCACTAGTGCATGATTAACCTCGGCCGGCTTGAAAAGGCAGGGATGTCAGAAATCCGCTCTGGATAAAGTGTGAAGAACAGGACTGACGCGCTTGTTCTTCAAATTCACCTCTTGTTGAAGGTCTTTAAGTTTTCCCCATGCTTTGCATTGACAAGCCAGGGAGCGAACTACACTTTCTGGCAGCGGACTCTCTGATCTGTGCTGTTTGACTCGGGGTGAATGTCTGCAGAAATCCCCTTCTACCTCTTGTGAGGCAGAAAGCAGGGCAGGGTGGCACCTAAGAGACACATCGTTCAGAACTGCCTAAGCTTTCTAGGTGACAGACGCCAGTGCCAGATGCTTCCCAACTGTGCCTCTCTGAACAAGGCAGTCTCTTAGATGCCAGCCTGTCCTGGCTTCTGCCTGGTTTCAGATTAACACCTAACGACCTCTCTCTACCTCTTGTAAGGGACTGAAGGCTTGCTTGCTGCTACTTGGGTTGCAGCCTAAGAAGAGGGCTTGGTGTGTTTAGTGCACACGTATGAAGCAAGGAGCGATCAGTGGATGTAATCTCAGTTTTTACGCTCTT
>NW_005841934.1:2378570-2385789 GCF_000455745.1 Alligator sinensis
CATATAGTAGATGCCTGTGCATGGGGTATGGCTTTTGCTAGGTCTCGCTGCTGGCATGATTTTTTTTTTTTTAAATGACACTTGAACTAAAATCCTTGTCTCACCACCAAGACTGCTAACGTGACACTTGGATGATGTGAAGATTGCACAGATAATGGGCACAAATATGCCAATTTAGACAGGACCTAGATAAAAATAGTTGCCAAACTGACTTCGGTTGATGCTTTTCTCACTGATATGTCAGTTTTGGACATTAAAATATTCTGAGCCAAAAGCATCTGCTTCTGTGGTATAAAATACTTGTAAAAATCTGTGGGGATTAGGATGAGAATAGTTTAATGGCTGTTTCGTATCTGAAAGGTTTTCTGAAGCTGTAATGCAACTGGTTAATTCTACCATGATCAATTATATGTATACTATGACATTTCATGTGAGTTTGGTTAGGGCTTGACATTTAAAATAAATACTTTAGTGTGCGTTTCACAGCATGGTCCTAAATGTCTGAAGGCAAAAAAGGTTTCTCCTGGCCCTTTTTCTGCTGTGATGGCCTCATCCAAAAGAGTGAGGCAGTAACTGTAGAAGAAATACGCGCTCCAGGTATCCAGTACCCACGAGACCTGACTTTTGAGTGACTCTTCTTAGTAGTTGCCACTTTTAGGACCAGTGTATAAATAGCATCTTAACAACAAACATTTTTATTCTTTTTTTGGAAGGGGTGGTACGCTGTGTGGTCTTTATTGAGATGATGCTACAATCTCCATCTCTTCCTTTCCCCCCCCCCCCCCCCCCAAAAAAAAAAAAAAGAAAAGTAAAAACAATATACAGACATATTGACTTTGAGCTACTTTAAAAGGAAACTGTGCATAGTAGGCATGACAGACTGATTCCTGGCTAGTTTGGCTTTGAAAACCAACAAATTACTGTTGATTTGTATTCCCATGGTGTAAGGGCCCCATCATGGACTACAACCCTGCTGTTCATGCTTTTTGTTCGGTGTTAAAGCACCCAGAAGTTGCCTGTCCCAGAGAGCTTACCGCCTAAGTCTAATGCAAGAAAAAACAGATCAGGAGGGTGTTGGTCAGCACTATAGGCCGTCATCTCAGCAAGCCAGAGGCCTAACCTTTGTCACCTTTTCTTTGTAGGCATCACAGCTAGATGAAATGAATTTGTAAGAAATTGAAGAGGATTTTTCATCTGTTAAACAGTTCTTATCCTTGAACAGCACTGGATTGCTTGGGTTCTTTATAGCTGATTCTCTTCTTAAAGGCTTGTGGAAATCACCTGAACAAAGATGAAGGTTAAATCCTGCATGACATACCTGAAATGGGAGACTGCTGGCACTTCCACTTGTCAATTAGCCTTCAACTTTGCCAGCTACTGATAAGGGTTAATGGGATGCATTTGAGTTTGTGAGATAAGCAAGTTGAGAGAGGTATTACAAGTCTAATGCAGTTGGTTAACGATGCCTGCATTGTAAAGGACTACAGTTTAAAGAAAATATACAGATGGAAGCATCCTTGGAGGTAGAAGGCTAAATACCTTTCCTCCCAGAGCTGCATTGGCAGCACCAGCGCACTTAATAGATGGAAGGAGCTACAATTAGGAGTGGATCACGTTGCATCAACATAGCAGGTGTCTTTCAAAATACTGCTGGAAATGAAGGTAGAAACGTGTTTGAGGAGATTGGATCTCCCATTATATGGTGATTAACCTTGTTTCTCCACTTTTACTTTAAACAAGTTGAACTCCTTGCCGTGCTGTTGTGCACTGTCAGCACCGTAAGCGAGGAGGCAGATGTCGTTTAGCAAAGAAACTTGTTTCTGCATTTTCTGGAGGAGTTTGTACTTAGTCGGCATAGTGTTTAAATAACATTTTGATGTCAACTACTTTTTGAAATATTGGTAGAATTTGCTATGGGTCTTCGATCCTAGACTCTTTGTAGCTTGTGCAAATCCATTTGGGATATTCAGCCTAAACCATACCTTTTGCTATATGAGAATGTTTGGTGCTGGGATGCTTATCCCTAGGGTCGAAAGGGACTTTTTGTTTTGGTGGCTTCTCTCCAGATCTTCTTGGGTAAAGTTATTGAGATTGTCACCGCTCCTCTCAAACCTGAACACTTAGGCATTGTATTTTTAGTCTTGCATGCTGCATGTCTTCCATAAAATGCCTTCTATGACAAAGGCACTGTATGAATCAGCATTGCCTCTATTTCTGCTCAGATTTTCTACAAAATGTAGGACTAAATTTCTCTTATCCTTGTAAGATCATGGGATGCATTTAGGAAAACTCATGCCCTCTGGATCATACACTAGTGGGCGATGCTGAAGTCTTCCAGAAAACTTGCTGTAACATGAATCAAATGTGGGTTCATTAGTCACTCTCCTTCAGATGCTTGTATCACTGTATGTCGCTGCCTCCTCAGTGTTAGGGGGCCCGGCGTAGCACTGGAGACAGTGCGAAGCCGGAGTATATGGTGTCTCTGAAGATCAGGCCACTTCTTACTTAAGCATTGAGATCTGGATTTTGTGCCCAATCTGTGATACCTTGGTTTGAAAAAGTTGGGCCAATTATTATTAGTAAACCTCATTTGCTGGTAAGGTCCCAAAGCCATGATCTACCGTGTGGCGCCCAGTCGTGAGGTGTGCTGTTCCAAGATCGATCCCAGTTCTGCAACCGGTTGCATGTGTTCGAATAGATGTAATGTGAGTAATCCCATTGTCAGCTGACAAGTTACGTACAGGAATAACTTTTTGTGGGATGATCTCCATAGAGAAGGTATAGTCCCTGCTCCGGAGGTCTTAGTTGTTTGCCAAGGACAATAGATTTAGGGAAGAGAGCCGTGAGACCTGGCTACCAGTCCCCTTCCCCAGCCACTCTTTTTATGGCCAACTTGATCTGTATATTCTCCCCATAGAAATGGCCTCTTTAAAAGCAGTTCACTTGCAAATATCAATTCATTTAAACTGGGCAGACCAAAACTTAGGAGTTTTGATGAAAATGTGCTTTGAACCAGAATTCTGAAATAAAACCATTTTTTTTAGGAAGGAAGCAAGTCACCCACATTGAGCAATTAACAGTAATTGGCAGTAACACAAATAAATTAATTTGGAGGAAAACCATCACACTGAAGCCAGCTACTTGCCACTTTTAAATACATATATGCATCATCCTCATTATTAAGTTCTCTGCCTCAGCCCCAGCGCTGTAAAGCTGATTTATTTGTACCGTATTCTCTGCACTTCCAAGAGTTATGACGCTCTGCCATGTTATGCCAGACCACAACTACTGAAGAGAAATTCATGCGACTGACAAATAAGTGATGGAGATTTACTATAATGAGTTGAAAGCCTGCATGTAACCTCTGACAGCATTTACAAATATTTTACATGTCTATCTGCTTTAGTTTTAACTAATGGCTTGAGTTGCGAGCTGGGGAATGTGTGTGGGTGAAGCCCACTAAAGTCAAATAAGTGAACGTAATAGGAAGGTCCTGCAAATGTGTTGGAAATAGTTTTGAAATATAAAGCTTCTTAAGCGGCTGGCCAGGCTTTCTGCTGATGCCTGTCTGTCTCTTACACTATTTTTCAAACCAAGAGTTGAATGTATAGCGTTTGCTTAAGTCAGGCTCTAAAGCTGGCTTTAGGTTGTCGAATTGTTTTGCTGAAAAACAGCCGTGGCTTATTGTTTGTAGGAGAAAGGGAGGAAGGCTTTCAAGGGGATTAGTAGGCAGTCTAAATATTTGGGTGTATTACTTTTTAATGCAGTGAAGGGCTTCTAATTTCCTTTAATCAAAACAAGAGGTGTGTGTGTGGTGTTTCTTAAGTGTGCACTCTATAATTATAACGGTGTTTCTACAATAGCAGTATTAAATCAATCTGCCAAGAGAGGGAAGAACAAAGGAGCACATTTTATTCAGTACTTTAGCTCCAGTTGTAGTGAATCCTAGCCATGGCTGTTTCTGTGGCCTAAGTGAGCAAGTGTTCATGGCACTCCATTTTATCTCTCTGTATTATCTCTGATGAAGGTTTTATCCTCTGTAGTGAAGGTACCCTTACCGCCACTTCACAGCATCAAGCATGGCTCAGATTAATTCCTTCTGAGAGTTGGCATCGAGTAGAACGATTCCCTTGGGTTTGCATGGCTTGTAGAGCCTCCTCTCTTCCGGTTACGAGTGAGGATCAGTGGTTTGTCCTCTGTACCCAGGTATGCTTAGCACAACCTAGTGCCCAAAATAAGGGTGATTAATGACCTCGTTATGAATTTGAGTGCAACCCCTACATCACAGCCACAGTCACCAGACGTGCCACGTGGAAATGTTATATTGGCTCACCGTCTCCTGTATCTCTTGCTCTGCTCTTTCATTACAAGGACGCTGTCCCCCAAAGAGTAGCTGCTCTTTGAAGCTAGCTGTGGTAATACTCATTTGCCATGGCTTTGTTGGAGACTTGGTTAACAAACTTTAATTTTATTACTTACAATTTAACAACCAATGAAGAAAGTCATTTAATGTGAATCTGGAGGTACCCTCGGTACACTGCCAAACACAGGGAAGTCTTACTGTAGATGCAGCTTCAGACTTCCTACCGGTATCTTTCTGGATCCTCTGAAGTTGGGTCCTAGCACACTTTCTAGGAGCACATGACCGCAGTCTCTTGTTTTTGGTGACTTCAGCCTTCCTGCTTCATATTTTCAGTAAGGTCCAGGGAAAAAAAGCCACTTGTTAGCCAAGAACCCATATCTACCATCGTTGCCTAATTGCTGGCATTTGAATGAACTCTCCATAATAGCTTTGGCAAGCCAACGAGCCTTACAAAATCCTTAGACATTAAAGTACCATCTTCTGTTCAGCTGCAGGTGTAACTTCCCGCAACCCAGCCAGATAATAATAACTCTCAACATCACCTCCCGTTCTGCACGCCCTCCTACTTGGTTGTGGCAGCAACATTGAAGATGCCTTGAGAGGTTATTTCTTACTCTACCTTCTTGGCTAAATGGTAATAGAGGGATAGAGACGCAAGGTGTTTTGATATAATGGGCAAGATACAAGAAGGTGTCAATTTTCCAAGCAATCGTACTGACTAGAAATACATCCTAAAACAGATGCCACACTGTTATTACACATATTGCTCCTTTCAAAAGACCATAGAACTAGCTTGGAACAAGAAAGTACTTGTCAACCTAGTCATCAGGATTTACTATTATTTATAATGGCAAAAACCCAAAAGGAAGGGGCACTCTGCTGCTGCTGATAGGAAGTAGACGTCTCCGAAACAATAACCATACGCAGGTAGCACGATGAAGGTAGCCGAAGGAGTGGAATAACTAGTTCTCAAGGCTCTTCCCAGTTCTGTATAATTACTGCACAGACCAACAATAGATCACATAAAATTAAATCTGTACATAGGCTTGATAGATGCACATGGAGATCTTCACTACATTAATTTATCATCACATTATTCTCTCTAGCTACTTACATGTATTAGTCTTTTTATACATTGGCATAGCTGCTACCCAAGGCTCTTCTCCCTCCCCACCATAACTCATTACTGAACTGCATTTGGAAGAAGACTGCTAAATTACTTGCATAAAGATGCATTCATACTTTTGACCTTATTAATGACCTTCACCCAGTAATAAGAGACTGCCATAAACCCTCCGTTCCGTGTGTGAGGGAAGCTTTAATCCCTATTAAGCAGTAATACACTACATTTATCTCTCGGCGCACATTTTTCATCATGTTGGCCCCCTCCCTTGTGCATGAAGAAGGTAGCCCTAAGTGCAAGCACAGCTAAGACACAAATCTCAGTATATTCCCACTACTAAGATGGCATGTTACCCTTGCAGATATAGTTGCTACCTCCAAGTAAGAGTTTCTTTTTTGAGGTGGCATAAGTAGAAATACTCTTGCTCTGCTCTTCTGTGATACCTCACTTGTTTGCCTTCTCTGTTTTCATTTAATAATGCAAAATTAAACGTTGCCCAGTCCTCTGAAAGAGGTACCCTACCTATAACTGCTGCCTATAATGATGAAGAGTAACTTGTTAAGGAGTAGAGCTAGTAAAAAAAGAGCAGATCTTCATGCTCAGTTTCTTTTCATTACAAATAAGAATGAAGAGGCAACATTTCACTTTGATCTAAATTTAAAAAAATGGCTTTTCTGAGCCACTTCATCTTTGATTTCTTTTTATTAAGGCTTAGTGGTTATTTTTAAAGTATGATTCTAATGGTATTTTTATTAGTTTGGGGCACTCCAGTTGGTACATGCTTTGGTAATTAGGGGTGGTTGATAGCGCTCTGAATTGTAATCGCCGATTGCAGATGAAATCGAGAGCTGGTGTTCTGATCGGCTATTCACCTTGTATTAGGCGTGTCTTTACCTCAGTGTTACAGTAACGTGAAAATTGGTTTCAGCATGATTTTTCATCTTGAAAACAAAGAATTGACTCTCTCCTGATCCGATCAAGAACGTCCTCATGGGAGCGTGTGTATTTCAGCCATTTGGACCTTTTAGACAGAAAATCTTTGGAAATGTTTTATTAGGTCTCCTAAGGAACCTGCGAATGCTGTTTATTCCACCTCTACGTGAAGGAAGGAAATGTGGTGAATGCAGCTCCTAGAACAACCAGATGCTTTTGTGAATTTTTCATATCAACACTGTTGTTCTGTGCACCGGGCCGTGAGAGTCGTTGCACGGGGATGATAACAGTAAACAAAGGAACGAACAAAATTAGGATGGCCCATGTCCAGTAAAAAAAAAAAAAAAAAAAGAATTTGCAAATACCTTAGAAACCAAAGAGTTAGTTTGCAGAGCAAAGGGCCCCTGAATATCTTCAAATCTGTTGGGTGTCCTGTGAACTGGAAGCACGATAATCTCATGCAACAAGAGGTTCTGAGAGAAGATGGGAGATTAAAATAGAGCCAGCGATACAAAACAGCTTTAGGCACCCACATGCGAGACCCTTCATTGAATAAGAGATTAGGCTGGAGAGCACAATCCTCAGCAGACGAGGCTGAGCTGAGGGTTGCTTCATGATCTGTGATAGAGCTTATTTATCTCTACCTTTTGCCAAAAATGTTTTAATCCGATCACAAGTGCAGATCATAGGAAGCACAGGCCTTGGCACAGAGTAACAGGAAACCCAGCTGTTCCTCCCTTGCTTCTGGAAAGAGCTGGCTTTTCTGCTCAAATCGCAGGCGAGTTTGTACAAGTGCAAAC
>NW_005841934.1:2385820-2393922 GCF_000455745.1 Alligator sinensis
TTCCTGCTCTCTTCTGACATGAAATGCAGACTTCAGGGTGGACGCTTCTCTTGTCCCCCGTGGTGTACGCGAGAGCAGAGAGGGTGCAAACCCCCAACTGATCATGTGTCTTCCTCTGCTGGTTTCCCTGCCTGTGACTCTTGACATCACCCAACCTCCATTAGCCTAATTTTTCCCCCTGGCAAGCTGAATTGGGGCTGACATGACTGTGTGATTCCTAAACTTGAAACTTGGACAAAGTCAGGGTGTCCCCAGGCACCTAAGACCTACGGTCTCTTCCATTTCAATGCACTTGGTGGTAATGGCATCTGAAGTGGTCAGACCAGGGAACTGGTAGCTTCACAGTAATACCCAAAGAGATGACAAAATGAAGCCAAGACTTCTGGATATTAACTGTTCTTTGCAGAGGAGAGAACAGCATCTTGCTGAGTTTAAAGGCAAAAAGAAATTCTATCATAAAACTACCTGTGTTTCTTACCCGGGGCAACCGTTGTGTCTGTTTGCACCCAGGGAGCAAACTTTTAGATCTTTAGAAAGAGGCTGTCTTTACTCTGCATCCATTTTTTATTAAAGTGGATTTTCTCAAACTAACTAGTTCCCAGAGAGCAGGCTTTGGATCAGTTTTAGTGAACTGAGCTAATGGAACATGATCCAAAAAGACTAACAATGAGCGCGCGCTGTTGGCAGTTGTTGGTGCATTGCATCTGGGCATCGAAGCCCAGTACTGTAGCCCCAGGTGGCACAAATAACTGTTGTGTGTAAAACCTCGCTTTAAAAAAGGAGCATGCTATTTCCCCCTCCTTTTTGGAACCGCTAGCTAAACTAGGGCAGTATTGATCTGGGAGCTGATTTGGCCTCCGAGACCAAAATCTGTAATAAAAAACCAGGTGGAGGGTTCCTATTGTTATAGATGAGAACTTCTTTATTAACTTGCCTCCGTTCCCTGGGGAACTTCTCTATTCCCTTTCAACATACAAGGCCAAGGCATCTTATTCATTCGTCTTCTCATCGTCGTTGTTTTCTACCCGTTGTAAGTAAACATATGATGATTATCGAGTTCAAGAAAGACTTGAGCAGTGGGCCGAGTAGTGGCAATAGAGAAGGTACTTTAGTGAGGGAATAATCTTGATAGATTGCTAATCATTTATAAAAAAAAGTTATTAATCTGTATTTTATGTAGTGGAATGTGCTAATTAGCAATGACTGTGCTTGCAGACACTAATGCAGTAACATAGGCTCTATATTACTCACTGCCATAAATGTCAATATGTACAGTAATTGTCAGTTAGCTCTTTCCTCTGCACTGAACTGCAGAAACTTTGGTCTCTAAATTTTCTTGGATGCTGATTAATTGCCTTTCCATCCGTATCTATATCGATGCACGCATCTATTTCTTTCTTTCTTTACTTATTTATTTATTTTTTGAAACTCCCCTTTTTTGAACTGGAGGCTTCTCTATTTCTCTAACACTGTACTAGCGTGTTTAAAGGTGACCTGCAGAGGAAAGTACAAGTTATGTTTATTCCCTGTTTTTTTTTTTGTTTGTTTTAATTATAACTCTGACAGGTCTAAAGTTCTCATTTCTAACTTGTGTTTTATTAGAAATTCAAAGCGTGCCCAGCCCAGGGGAATTTGGTGATTGTGGCACTAATGAAATGACAACAGAAGAAGAACCACAAGACTAATATCTGACCCACTGAGCAAGTGACTGCTCTGCCACTCTTGTCTGTGACCCTTCACTCTAGCCGCTGTTCTGGAGGAGAGCATATTTTCATTTATATAATGCTGCTGCTTCGGTATAAGTCTGACAGACCTATACCCTCCCTTTAACCACCACCTGTGGCATTTGCCAGAGTCTGCGGCTCTAGGATCAGCCTTCTTAGCCATCAACGGACTCATCTATAACCCTTCACTTGACCCGTGGGAGCGATCATCCTTGATTGTGAGGGATTGCCGATGACAACGGACCTCTAGAAAATCACCCAGGAAAAGCAGAGGGGATGGTAGGATGTTGGCGGTATTTTAAGGTAAAAAGAAACTTGACCAGTCACAAAAGAAAAAAAGAAAAAATAGTCTTCAATGCATCACAGAGAAGCAAAAGCATTTTTCTTAATGCCTTTTAGGCTGCTAGTGCACTTGGGATGCTAATTGCTTCATAAATACAAGCAGAAGATAAATTTGTGTTGTGGGCTGAGCACATGTTAGAACCACATCAATAGCAGAAATCACCTTGCATCTAAAGCCTGAGCAGTTTTCTCTTTCTGCATTAGCTTGTTTCAGAAAACGCTATTAATATCCCAGTGTTTCGGTACTCTGAGCAGCCAGCGTTTGTACTGTTCTGCAGCAGCAGGTTGCGTAAACAGTCTGGGAGGTTAATGTGTCGGGCTGGAACCGCAGTAGAAACAATACTGATAAAGATGCCTGTTTTGGGGGGCGAGGAAAAGGTTGTCCTTTCTTCCTCCACCATCCATTCGTCCATCACATTCGAAAGAGATTGCTGTGCATTACTGAACTAAACTCTCAGGGCAGCAAATCCAGAAATCATTTATATGAATGTGGTCCTAGAAAGAACAAAACCCACATTGGAGGGTGGGGTCTACAACTTCAGGGAGGCGTTTAGTTCGGGGAGGATGTCGCCCATGGTTATTCAGCAGGGTCATTCTGATGCTGAATTTAACCGGACCCTGAGGACCTGGGAGAAACCAAACCCATTTCCTTTATCCATGGCAGAGAGAGAAATGAGATGAGAGGAGCCCCTTGTTGCACTAGACAAGGGGGACATAAAGTCTGAAGGGGCCTTGGAGTACCACGTGGTCCAACCCGCGGCATGAATGACACACTCAGGAGTGGTAGCCAAGCAGTTTCTGGTGGCAGAGATCTTGCACTGGGTCTACTCACTTATTCAGGACACTGAATAATGGTGGGGTTTGAACAGTGCCAAAATGGTTTCAAGGCTAACGTTGACAGAAAGCATCCTTCTTTCCTCCCAGCTACGGTGGTAGAGGAGCCAGGGGAATCACTCGTCAGACTTTAGTTGTCCAAAAGCACCAGGAGGGGATGGGGGGGACCCGGAACAGACCTCATTAAAGTCACCCCCCAAGAGAGCCAGGGGGATCTTGAGTTCCCCTCTTCTAAAGAGCTCATGGTAGGTGTGTATTCTTGTCCTTCCTAATCGCGCAAGTTACCCACCCTCATTGTCTTTCCGTTTATCTAGAAAATACACAAGCGATGTAGACTTCTGTTTAAGATGAACTGATTGTTTGGCACCGATAGCAAGCCCATCCACAGACAATATTGTGCGATTAGGTGTTTCTTTTTCTTTTGCCTCTGACTGTAGTGATTTGATTGTAATAGCCCAAATGTACTAACCAATTGAAACTGCATTCTTAAACTCCCTCGGCTTTCAAATCATTCTTGATAGAAAAGAGATTGACTTCAAACTCTGCAATAAGGCCAAGCATGTCTGAGGGATACCTGGAATAGTTCTGTAATAGAAATAGTTGTTTATCAATTTAATTTTGCAAGAGATAAATTCACTATATATATTTTTTTTCCTTTGATCGCTTAAAATGGTAATTGTGATGTTTTGGGATCTGTGCAGAGCGATGAGGTGCATTTTTTAGACTAAGAAATGGTAAATGAGCATTTGGAGCCTTTTTAATTTATGATGTATCTGACAGCATTGTAGTGAGCCTGATAGGAGATGCATGTGATTATGTCTGCATGCTGAAAATAGACCAGCTGGTATTTGTTCTAAAAGCATTCAGAGAACACCCTCTCGTTAATGGTCCATGGCATGATCTGGCATCTGGTAAACTAATACATTGTCATCTTTACACTGAAAGTCACCACAAATCATTAATGGATTCCAAGAACCATTCAGCTTCTCCTGCGCTGCCAACAATACAGCAATTACTGTAAAAGTGTTCCTATTAGCAACATGATTGAATGATAGTAAACCAAGAGTAACTTGTTAGCAGAAACTCTTGTCACAAAGACAATAACAAACTGTTCATTCTAGCTCTTGCTTGTCCATTTTAATCCAGCCAGGGATGGTTTTGTGTGTGTGTGTGTGTGTGTAATTGCATGCAGTAGCACCGAGAGACCTTCATTAATAATCTTGAACACCGGTCAGGGGTTGTGTCGCGAAGCTAACCATCGAAGGGGTAGGTGCTGCCATTTCTACTATAGCTGCAGCTGTCGTTCTGCTGTATTTACTCAGTACTTCAGGGTGACAGGTCCTGGGTTCGAGCCCTTAAAGTGACCCATTATAAGGATTATTATGGAAGCACGTGCCCAAAATATTTGGGGTGGGCAAGCAATTGGGATACCAACTTTTGCATAAGGAATCTCAACTTCCTGAGCCATAACTTATTCAGAAAGTGGCAAGCTGAAGTTAGCTCTAGCTGACAAAGCAAACCCAGGCTTAGCTGGTGGAGCTTTGAGCGTGCTCTTGCTGGAGGGAGGCATCATGTAGACATGGCCACACAGCAGCCTCAGTCCTCCGGTAGATGGGCTTCATGCTCTAGCAGCCTAGCTGCAGATTTGGAGCATGCCAGAAGCACCCAGAGGATGAATGTGCTTTGGTGGATGGACCATGGCAGCTGGTGCCAGAGGTGCTGGAAATAGTGGCATAATCAATAGTGGCATTTAGGCAGCAACTTAAAAAAATAAAAAATAAAATACTGGGTTCCCAAACCAATGGATAGTGATCAAATATTGTTAAGCCTGCTGGAGGTGAGTATGGAGGTGGTATCTTCTGCCTTCTCACATCATGGGGTGCTGCCATTAGGTCCCTCATTTATTTTGGTATCTGATCTTTCTCTGTCTCAATGGCATTATGCTATTCGTACGTTGTATAGCCGGTAGACAGCACGCGGAAACATAACGGCCGTGATTTAAAGAAATGGAAAAGTTACACAGCCCATTTTCCCAGCGGCCAGCTACCCCTTTCTATATGGCAGGGGTGTTTCCAGTGCTTGCCACCTTAAAGTTTATATAGGTTGTTCAAAGCTTCTGGTAGGTGGTTTATTTTCTATCAAACTATTCTCCGTGTACAACATTTCTTCCAAAAGTCTTTTAGTGCATGACCTCTCCCCAGCTTATGTTCGTGCCCTTTTGTTCTTCTATTTGACATGAGTTCATATAACCTTATGAAAGTACCTTTCTTTTCCCTTCAAGATTTTGTATACACTGGTGCAACCCCCTGCTAATTTCTTTCCCAAGGAATAGACCCGGCATCTCTAACTTTTGTTGAATATCCCAGCGCTACTCTGATTCTGGCTGGCCTCTTCTCCATCACCTCCGGTTTTGGGCAACCCTGTTCACACGACAGGTCCGAATTGCACACAGGATTCCCCATCGGTCTTTTAGTAGTAGATAGCGCTGCTCTTGCTTCTCGTCTATTTTATACTCCCAGTTTATGCGCCTTTGAATTGCTTTGATTCCTTTTCAAATTGTTTTTGATTGTCATCTTTCTCCACTACTCACTATAGAATCTTTCCTCGTAACAATTTCAAATGTATGCCCTTGAAATTATTCACCGGCTTCATATTTAGGCAAGCAAACGATTTTTAACAGTGTGTATATGATCAGTGCTCCGTGCTGCTAACAAGCCAGGGCAGGAGCTAGAAGTAATGGAAATGTAGAAACGTAGATGTCCAGGCAGCCTGATTTACCCAGCTTATTATTTTGCAAGCTGCTCTATGCTGCCTTCAGGCCTTGAACTGGGTTTGGTGCATTTGCCCTGTAGTGCAGTGAGATGTACCTTAGCAGGTATTAAACAGCCTCTGCTGAGAGTGCTTGATACATCCACGAAAATCCTAGCCGCTCGTATTCATTTTACTTTAGACACTGATGTTTGAAATTTTTGGCCTAGCGCTGCATATTCTGCTTTCTCTTGGCAGTAGGCTATCTCACATTGCTGTCTAATTATTAGTCCCAATTCTTACTGTGCTCTGAGGGCCATATTGCAGGATGTCCTTGTGGGAGGTGCACACGAGGAGTGCGAGTCGTAGATGTGCAATATGGTGCTTTGGTCTAGCCAAATCCGTTCTGAATTGATTTCTGATTTGCTGTTGCTGGACTGATCCCTGCTTCTGAATTGTTAAACTCATTCTAGAAATTCAGTCTTCTAGTAATTTGTAGACTACAGAAACTGAACCAAATCCTTTCAGATTCTTCCTGATAGCTTGTGAATCGCCTCCGGAGTTCCTCCTACAGTTGTGATTACAACTAGTCCTGGTCCTTGCAAGGAAACAAAACTTTGTTTGAAGGAGAGGTAAACTATGCCTCCAGTTCCCTTCCTGTCTTCTCCTTTTGTAACACCCTCAGAACTCTTATTGCAATATTGGAAAATCAGCTTTCCTTGCAAAGTGTCTTGGCTACCATTTTATTGATTTTTTCCGCGCGCCCCCCCCCTTTGATATTCTGCTCTTTTTATCCCACAATATGGTGTTTGACTTAGGTAAGAACCTCAGTGGTGGGAGCTAGAAAAATATCAAGACTCCAGTGAAATGGTTTGTGAGGCCAGGGAGATGCTGCAGCCCTTATTGCACCTGGTACTGAAACACATGCCTAACTAAGCACACGGGCAATCCTGTTGCCATATATTTCAGCCACTAATACTGCAGATCAAAGGATTAGCTTTATCTTTCCTTTACACATCCATTTCCTTGACTACTTTTTATTATTTACCTTTACAGAACCTGGGTATTTGTACGTACACAGCCAGGGAGCTCCCCGGCGCAGATCCTAGTATCAACACATAGCAGAAAGCGTGTTGCTTTCAAATTGTGCCCTGCAGGGCCCATCCAGAGCTCGCTTTTCACTTTTCTCCAAGGAAAAGGAGCGGTTTAATAATTACAAAGTACGTAGTATAGGGCAGAAACTGGAATTTACTTTTTCCCTAGGTTTTTGACCCATGCTGTGTTATTTACTAGATAATTATTCATTCTTTCGAGTTCACTATCCAGTTTCTTTTGTAGAGAAATAGGTTTGGAGCATAGCACTCTAGGTTTTTGCATAGAGCTGTTTTCTACTAGTGCTAGTTTTGTCCACACTAGTTGACCCCCTTGGGTGCGTCCATCAGGGTTATTCTTTAGCCGGTGCCTAGAGCACTGCCTAAGCATTGATGCCCCTGTGATTTGCTTTTCCCACCAAGAGTTTGTTTTGTTAAATGTTTTAATTCTTCTCTCTTTGTTATTCATCATTAGGCTTAAATAACCACTTTTTGAGTCTCTTGTGCCTGCCAGAGTGCCACTGCTTTGCTGGGGCTTCTTGCCGATACGTTTCAAATGAGTTCATCCTGTTCAGGGAATAGATGCGACTTAATCTTGTTCTGGGAAACACCGTGCTAAGCTTCCACCTCCCCTTCTCAGTTTTAAACACTGACCCATCCAACTAAATCATGTATCCTGGCACTGGCAAAACTTGGAGTCAGTTGCTGCATCTCTTCATGTCGGTGTGAGATGGTGGATGGTTGATCGCCCACGGAGAGCAAGAGAATTAGCTCCTACACACACCGGGCAGTTATATACGCGCTCTGTGCGTGTGTGCAAGTGTGGTGGGGGTTCAATTAGAGTGGCTTCAAGAGCCGCTCTAATTAAAGCGCCTGGAGCATCTCGTGTATCAGCTTCCTCACACTTAAAAATAGCAGCAGGGGCTCTTTAAAGCCATTTTAAAGCAAGAGGACGCTGATGCACATGACGCTGGAGTGCGGTAATTACCATGCTTCAGCAGACTCGATTAATCAAGCCTGCTCTGACACACTGCAATTACTGCCGCCTTGCTGGTCGTGTGTAGGCACCCATAGTCTTCACTTCTTATGCCTGTAGGATAGGAGCTAGAGGATCAAGATTGCCTTACAATAATTCACTGTATGGGTGCATCTTCTAAAATGGGAGCAAGCATGAAAGGATGGAAAAGTGCCCCACATCAGACACTTCTGTACACACTATCTGCTGCTTCTGCAAAGCGATAGACCGCTAGCAGAGCACAATGTGGTGGAAAGGAAATGCATTTAGATGTTAGGAGCCATATGCCAATGAGGCATGGGGGTAGCATCAGGGCATCCTCTGCTCTGCCAAAGAAACATCTAGGGA
>NW_005841934.1:2393953-2427709 GCF_000455745.1 Alligator sinensis
CAATATAGTTTTGAAAATAGGCAATGAGAATATTTTCAGCACGGGTCTATACAGTGAGCTTCAGGCATGGTTGTGAGTTTTCCCTCTGTTTTTACACTGACCTTTCTTCATAGATGTTTTCCTCCATGCCGTAAGTGGACTCCTGTGCCCAGCCACGTGCCCGTGCCGGGAGCGCCCATAGACCTTCGCACTGGCACCCTCAATATCCGGGCATGCAAGGCAGGAGCTGGGCCCTGTTAGCCACTAGCGACGCTTTTCCCCCTGCCTTTTTCTCTCCGTCAGCAGAAGATGAACACTGTTGCTCCGAGCAGCCCTGATACTTGTTTATAGTATAATATTAGCAAATCTCATGCTAACGTTTCACTATATTCTGTGTGAACAAAGGTCAGCCTTTTAAACGCCTTTCATCATCAGATTATCTTCTCTCCCCCTTTGCTCCACTTTTCTTTAATATGATACTCTTATCACATGGAAGTGGTTTTTATTCCACTTTTTTCTTACCAACAGCTAGCAATATCTGTTTGGACAGACTGTTTACACGTACAAACTATTAATAAACCAGAAACATATAGTTTCTAAGACGAGCATTTTTTTTCCCCAAAATCACATTATGTACACTTAATACCTAACTGACCTTTTCTGCCGTTTCTTAAATCTTTTAAAAATTCATTTAATTTCAAAGCCCGTGTATTAGCCCATTTATATGTAAATTGCCTTTAATTCATGCATTGATTTAAAAGACTAATCCAAAAGATCCTTTACCGCAGGTGACCTTTTTGACTCTGTACTTCTGGGAAAATTGTAAAGTGGTTTCTTGCGCTCTTGCATCTACCTGTAGCGTAACATGTGTATACTTCAGTCATAATAATACAGTTTTCAACTAACATTGCATTTTTAACATGTATAAGTTGACTGTATTTTGAACTGATGGATATTTTATGCCGGAGTTTTATCTTAGTTTAGATGTTAAACCAATGGAACTAATTAAGACTTTTACAGATTATTCCAATTTATTACTTAAAGAACACATTGTTCTTAAACTAAGGTCCCCCAAGTGTAGCTCCTTCAAGCAAACATGTCTTCTAGTAATGTTTGGACCCCAGTGTCACCAGAAGGACTTATCAAAGCACATCTGACAGGATGAACCATAATACTTTCTCTAGTGAAAGAAAATGTTTTCTTTTTTGCAGAGAGATCATCTGAAAAAGGTGTATTGCATGTTAGGTTCTGTACTTTCTTCCACTTCCCTTTCTTCCTGGCAAGGACAGCTACGCCTGCAGAGGATGAGTGATGGCCTGGACCAACAGCGAACCTCCTTTTTTTAATTCTTATTATTCTCTCATTCCGGCAGGTTATTAGTGGGAGGTTGAATGATAATTATGTTGAATTACTGCAGCTTTGGTTGCTAATATGTAAGAGCTAAAAATAACAATTTCTAACTTTGCTACTTTATTTGCTTGCTGACTTCCAACTAAATTTTATTTTAAATCAAATTAAATATGTTCAGAAGAAACTTACAAGGATGGATGCTTGAAGCATCCTAAGAATTATTTGGATATATATTTATATGACACTGCTTGCGTGTGTGTGTGTGTGTATTTACATACGCACAGTCATCTGCTAGATAATAAATGAATAGGTTTTTCTCAAAATATATTTTAGTTCCAATGAAAAATATTTCATATGTAAAACAGCATTAATTCAGGTCAAATGGGAAATAAAATCCACCTTTTAAAATATCAACATCAAACTTCCATTTAGGCAATAAAGTACACCAGGCAGTTTATTTCTGGGTGATTATACAGTAAATGCAATTTATTTGTGTATCATATCTTTCATATGAATTGCCATAAAACAATTTTTACACCGAGAGATATAATAAAGGAATAATGCTGTGCAGAACTGCACAGAGTAATACACTGGAAGCGTACAGAGATGGGATAGAGTAACAACCGAAAAGATGTAGGTTGCCAGATTCAGAGTCTGACCCAAAGGTCATAATAAGGGGAAGATCAAAGTACATAAAGAGGACTCCCAAGGGCTAATAAAAGAAATGATGACGATGGGGCCATGGGGGAGGGAGTGAGGGTGGAAAGAGGTGTGAACACACGCATGTGTTTTCTGCTGCTTCTTTTTTTACGCCAGCTTATTAGTTACCACACTTGTATTTTCTCAGAAGCAAAAAGTAAGAGAAATTATAGAAAACTGAAATGAGTGATCAATCTGGGGTGCTAGGGGTGAGGGTTGTTTGACAAAGGAACAAGTGGCAAATTTCTTTAACAGTAATGCTGTCAAAAGTCCAAAAAACCCCATGAAATGCTTGCAGGGTCCTATAGACTGTGTGTCCAGAATTGGGAGAACCTCGGATCTTACCATTTGGAGTATATAAATGCAGTTTAATGATTGGAGTAAGCGAAGACATAATTGAAAACAAACCGAAATGGTTGCAGTCATAAACCTAATTAAAGTCTGCATGTTTAAATACTTTAAATATCTCTTACCGATTTAACAGTGTGTATGCACATGTGTGTGTTGAGGTTTTTTGGATGATGGAGATTTTCCAGCTCAATAAATAAAACATCGCTATCAAGACCAATATGGCTCAATTGGTACAGATCCGTTTTTCTTCTGGTATCTTTGCCAAGCACACACATCCTAGTTTAATCCTTTAGCTAGAGGGCTAATATAGGGAGAAAATGAATCCTAGGATCATACGCTCATAGGAAAACTGGCTGGAAGGGAGCTCACAAGCTCATCTAGTTGTTCCTAGTCCTGTCTACAGACAAAAGGCCACATCTCCATCCTCTCCATAATTGCCCTTCAGGTATTTGAAGGCTATTATCAGTCCTTACTTCTCCAGATTAAATAACTCTAGCTCTTTTCCATGACACTGATTTTTGTTGCTCTCTGCTGGACTCTTTACAGTCTCTCTTTACATTTACAAAATTATTAGGCCCTAGAGAAACACTGGAAGATGTATTCAGAATATCTATAAAAGAAATGTCATGTTTTGCTCTCATTGGACACAGACAAGGTGTTTGACAGGGTAGAACGGGGGGTAAATGCCAATGATGAGGGATGTTACATGTTTCCTGAAGTGAAATCAAGCTGCAGACAATAAGCCTTATGCAAGACCCAGATTCAGCGGCTGTAAGCATGAAAAATTCATGTATGTAAAGGAGCTAAACAAGGGTAGCCATTATCACCATTGTGATTTGGTATGGCAATAGAGCCATTTGCCCTCAAATTAGAGATAATTAGCTAATTAACCGGCAAGACATGGGAAAAGTTGGCCAAAATTAGCTTTGTGCATTGACTACGCAATAATGTTCATAACTGAGCCCAGGGCCTCGGTGCAGACCGTCCAGCGGGAGATTGGCAGCCTGGAAATTCGTCTGGGCTACGGGCTGATGATGCAGTGTTTGGGATGCTTATATTCATTACTGTTAAGCCAGAAAGGTAGCATTGATTTAAGAAGCACACATTTCATTGGAAAAATGTGAGCTTGCCCTTACTGGCGTGGCTCGGTGTCCTAGCCCTTGCTTGTTGTAACGTTCATGTGTTTGGTTAGGATCGTGCGAGGAAGACGCAAAACCAGCTCGGTATTGAAGTTCAGATCCTTCATTGGGGTCAACGGTGACTCCAACGATACTTGGGTGCATCTCTCTTTCTGTTGGATATTAGGAGAAGGAGTTTGCAATAGCAGCTCTAATCAAATGTGTACGGTCTTTTCTGAATATTAATGAAAGGCTTTACAGGGTCTCTTATATGGCAAATAAAAGGATTTATAAAAACTAAGGCATATAGTCTCCTCTTAAAAACAAAAATAGAGGAAGATTCAGTTATATAAGAGCTGGCTATTTAAATACCATCATTATCTGGTTTTCTTGTGATTTCAGCTCATAAGTATATACCATATAAATTAAAAATAGCAATATATATAACTCCAATAAATAACTACTGTTTACCTTTGTACTGGTTATGGAAAGAATGAAAAATACCTGGGAAAGTGAAGAGTCCTTCAGATGCTGGGGCATCCTAAAATCACATCTCCCACCTCCAGGTGGGATAGTAGCTTTCTACCAGTCAAGTAAGAAGAATCAGAGAAGGAGACTTTCAGCTCTGTTTTATTAGGTGTAGCTATGGTCGCTACTAGTACCAGCTAAGGATCTGGCTCAATGATTCCCTGATGTCTATGAGAGACGTGCCTCATTATACATTTGCAAGATCAAGGCTCTATTAATTAATCTGGGGGGGGGGAAGGGGGATAAAGTAATACCATCTTAAGTGGCAATGCAAAACCCATGAGGAGACAGGTGTAACACTTGGATATCCAGCTATTTATTAAACAAACTGAAATGTTTGTGCAGACATACATACAAATGTACAGTATCCAATTACTTGTGCACATAAACACTATTCAGTTTGTCTGTTTATGAGGCAGTACGCATGACTAATCAGGAAGCTATCTGTTTTTCTGCAGCAATTTCTTAATATTTTGATACCCTGGTTGTAACCAAGTGTTTTTACTGATTTAAAATAAGATTCTAACATCATTGATATTGGTAATAGATTATAGGTGTATGTGTGTAGGGTGTTTATAAAGTCCTTGTGCAACTTTAAACTTTAATAACTGTGGACATACAGATGTTGGAAGCAAACTGTAAACAGCGATTCAAAGCATAAGTCATTAAGTTTCAGCACAATACAGCTCACGTTTCTAGACTTCAACATAACGGTTGTCTTTCGTGATGCATCGTTCAATCCGATTTTCCAACTCAGAAAACATTTTCCAGTTGCTGCCGAGTGGCTTCATGAATTGCATTTGTGATCCTTACCCTATACAGTACATAGCTTTTACTATGCTAAAAAACTTAATGAAATATGCTTTCAATTGCTGTTTACAGTTTGCTTCCATCACGTGTATATCCAAAGTTCTGGAAGTTTTTGAAGTTGCACAAGGACTTTAGAAACACCCTGTGTGTGTGTGTGTGTGTGTGTGTGTGTGTGTGTGTATGTGTACATGTCATTTTTAAATTTTATTTTATCTGTTTTATTTATTTACTTAGTTTTCAATGTTGACTATTACCATCGTTTTAGTTGGTGTGTATGTAGGCCTAGAACATGCAACATCTACTGTTGTACAATTTAAATAATCAACATTAACTGTAGACCTAGATTAAAACATTAAGTGTTCATCACGTGCTACCATTTCTTTTAAACCGTGACCTATAAAATGGACTAAATAATCTTTCTAGATTTCTGAACAGGAAGGAAGAGAACAGATCAGTCATTGCAATAATGCTATGTCAAATGCCACGTTGAACTCATGATGCAGTGCTAGTAGGGGAGTGCCAGCCTCTGTGATCGGGACTGGACCCTACGGCAGGATTGTGCACGTGCAGAGTTGCAGTTCAGTATGGCAGGCAAAGCAGCATAAGGGAGGTAGTGAGCAGTGCCACCTCCCCAGTAGGTAGCGGTTAATGAAGCAGGACATATTACTTTATGGAAGTTAATACCTGGGAGACAAGTTTATGGAATAAAAATTGGGAGGGCCAGGAGGGAAATTAATAATGATGTATTTGCAGGGTAACTGCTATAAGGGCTCAGCCTGGAATACAATGGATAAATGGAGACCTTGGCTCTGCGAGTGAACCCTTGGAGTGACAGCCCAAATAAGAGGACAAAGGAGATTTATGTTGACCAAAAGAATGCCAACCTTGGGCTAAAGGAAGAAATCCTTAGCAAAAAGTGATGCAACTGGGACTCCGTGACTAAACTCTGAGACAAGTCAGTGGACATGCCTTGGTGGGAACCAGTGAATCCATGCATCAAGAGGAGAGTTTGAGAGCTGTGCTAATACAGACAGAGAAAGAAACTGTTGGTTTAGCGAGGTTGAGGGAGATGAAGAAGAGGGGCGGTTAATGAGCATGTAGGATGTTTGGGGCATTAATACTCACTCGGGATGTTCAGGACAGGTGTTGGGGTTGTGATAAAGAGGCGGTTGCTTGGGTGCCCGGCTGCTCACGGGGCCTCGCACATCAGCTGCTCTGAAGCTGGCTGGCAGCTGTCAGTGCAAAACTACTATTCATAATGTTGTTTTTTTGCACATGTAGGGGCCAGATACCGGACCTTTGGAAGGGGCTTCCCGGCAGCGCGTACCCTGCCGTGGGAGGGGGTACTTATCAGTGACTGCCTAGGCAAGAGCTGCACGGTAGTAACAGTGCTGAGAGCATAGTGCTGTATGAACAGAAAGGTGCTGCTTCCTGCCCACCCCTTCGGACTGCTTCAGCTCGTCACATTTACTGGGCTTTCAGCATGTGGCACCAAAGTGGATGGAAACTGGTCACAAACCCTCCTGCACAGGGTCTGCTCAGGTGGCGCATCTGCCTCCTGACCCTCGACTCAGGTGTGGGGGGACGAGGCATGGCAGACCGGAGCCTTGCTGTGCCTGGTTGTTCACTGCCAAAGGGCTGCACAGGCTCGGCGCACTTCTCCAACACTGCCCCATCACCACCACACGCTTCTGACCCTTAATAAAGCTGTGCGTGGGCTTGAACTTTTTGCTGTAAAATGATTTTGGTTTATGGCTTTTGACCAGAGGTTAGGTTTGGAGAAGTGACCACGTGCTTTGTTGAGCTTAATAAAAGTGATTTGATTTTGCCCCCTCCCGGGTTAGTCACTTGCTCATGGGTGTATCGAATAGATCCCAAAGTGGTTTTATTTGTAAATGGCAAATTCCTCTTTGTTTCGTGATATGCAACATTTTCAGTGAAATAAAATTCCAGCAAAATGACCATTTCCCCATGAAGAGTTGGCCAACTTTAAGACAGAACTGTTCATGCTTTGAAGTTATTTTCCCTGCCAATTTCTCTCCTTTTAATATAACATAAATGGAGTGTCTCTGCTTAGAAATTTCCCCTTTCCTTCAGATTTATGTCCCAAAAGTCTTCTACATTGACCTGATTTTATCTCGCTCTCAGTTTCTCAAGCATATTTTTGAACACCGGCAACATCAACGATGACAACAAAATCCCCAGATCACAAATTGGGAACTTCAAAGACATTTTCCAGACCTTCCATTAGAAGATGAGGTGTTCTGGGACTTCTAATCCTCGCCTTTCACAAATATTCAACAAAGAGCCATGTTCAGATTACCTTTTTTTTCCCCATTTACCAGCAACATCATCAGAAGCTTTGTATCTTTTAATGTTCTCTTTTATGGCAATGTTTGATTTTTTGAAGTCGCTCACACTTTTTTGACAAAGCCTAATTTGGAGCCCTTTTTTACTTTTTCACGGGTATTTCTTCCCATGACCAACAGTCTTGTCTTTGAACTTTAGAGTTCTCAGTTTCTTTTTACCTCCTGATATATTAGATACCCTAGCCATCCCCCTGGGGAAGGAAAAAGCACATCTCAGCCCTGGCAGTAGCAGAATCCACAGAGACAAAAGCTGTTTATCTTGCTTGAGGTTGCTCGTGCAATACGTAGTGTGGTGTTTGCTACAAAAGTTTAAGGGTCATTTGTTGTTTGATTATTCAGCTCCTTTTGTGAGGATTTGCATCTTAGCATTTTATTTTGCTTTGGGCTACAAGTTGTCATGTGTAATCGCAGCCTGGAGGCATGCTTTTCTGTATCTTAAAATCCGTTTACTTCAGTCTTTCTCTCTGGTTGGAATGAAGCAAAATAAATATTTGCTCTTCCCACATACACACCTCTAAGCAAACAGCTTCAGCCAGATTTGTCTTTGGACCATGGCACCTCAATGCAAAGGGACCCTGAATAGGGCTCAGATCACATTTGCACTCTTGTAAGGCTCTGCCATGCTACCAGAGCAGTAAACGAAAGTCAGGCTGCTTCCTAGGCAGTTTGAAAAGGATCAGCTGACAAAAATGCAACTTCCTGGTGGGGTATTTTCCTTTTTTTTTTTATCATAAATAATTTTGCATTTGCTTTTCTGCTGCATCGCAAATTATTTAACATGCCTGGACCACAGGCTTCTTCCCAGTGCATCCTTTAGTGCAGTGGTCTGAGACATGGGCAAGACGCATTGCTTACCACTCAGTGGAGTAGGGCCTTTTGGAGTTGGGGCCGGGAGCCAGTCGGTCTCAACGGTGAGTCCCCCTCTCAAACTTGTCCTGAGTTTTTGGCGGTCAGAAAAAGCAGTAGTTCCCTCTCTGCTGCGGCGTGTGGGATGGGGAGGGGAGGAAGGGAAAGGCTCCTCGTCTTGTCTGCCCGCACCACGCCAGCAGCACAAAGGAGACTGAAGCTAGCGGGATCTCAGCCTGTGGATCTGCAGCCTCCGTAGCCAGCCTTCCTGAAAGTGCATGCTGGAGGCAAGGAAAGAGAGCGTGTTGGCATGTGATATAACATGATTATAGTACACGTTATTGTGGTGCAGGGGGCTGGACCGTGAGGCTCTGCTGAGGTCCCTTCCAGCCTTACAATCTCTGAATCTATGATTAAGCCCTGCAGGGTGCATGGTCCCTTGGGCCACTTAACCAGCCAGCATCTGCTAGAGCAGTCCGTGGTCCGGAGGAGCATCCGCACTCGTGCATCTGTAACAGCTGGTGTAGTCAGTGTTCCCCAAACTGCTTTTTTCCTAAGCTCTGCTCTCTCTTTCACAAAACTCCTCCACTTTGGGTTCCTTGAAATCTTGACATTTAAAATAGCACTTAGCCTGGTTCACGGGACGGAGGCTCGGGTCTGCGGCAGCCCGGGAAACGCAGGGTAACAAAGCTGTTCCCAGAGCAGTGCCGACGTCACCGGCAATGCCGAGGACACACACAATTAGTTGAACCAGAGCCACGCTGGTTTGTGCTCCATTAGAAGTAAAGGAGGTAAAAGAAATCAATGTCTGATAAATGGAAAAGGAGCAAATTGGTAGGGAAGGCATTTTGCGCTCAAGTATCTGAGAGGATATTGCAAGCAGTGGAAAGTAAACAAAATAAATTAAAACGATAAAAATGTACCTCTGAGTCTCCCTTCAGCCGGAGCTCATTTTTATTTTTCTGAAGGCAAAACATTTAGCTGCTTGGTGTGTATTTGCAGAGGAACACTGTGTTTTCTGCCAGCCAGCTTTAGATGCTGAAATCTGGGGAGTGGATTTATTTCCCTGATTTAAGTAGCTTTCTTCTCCGTAAATGAACCTTGTATCGATATTTCCCGACCGGAAAAAGGGAGATGGGTTAAAATTCAGGCTCTTTGAATATGTCATGATCCTGCCAATGCTTGTGGTCATGACTGACCCGAAGTCGGAGCATGCTTTGTTGGACCCCCCACGGCATTTGGGACCAGGAGCATCCTGACTTGGCGTTTGCACGGTGTTGCTCAATGGTCTCTGCTCCCTGGGGTCTCTAGATACACCTGCGCTCACTAGCCTTTACAATTGTTAATGATGTACAAACTACAGATTATTCTATAAGAATTTAAAAATATGATTGAGTCAGTTTTTAAACAAATGGTTGGCTTTGCTTTCTGTTCCTTGGAGTTTGGGAAATGAAATACTCTGAGCTTTCACTTCTGGTCCATCATGGACTATTAGAGCGCAGCCGTGCTGATGCTGGGAACCTGAAAAGGAAGGCCCAGTTCTGTGTTTAATATTTATTTTGGTTTTTTAATGTGTCATAGTTTATGTAAAAGCTGATTTTTATAATATGTAAATCACAGGGCAGATTTCATCTGACAATATCCCTTTGAAGAATAAACCTTTTATTTTCTGACTAAAATTAATCACTTTCTTGCTGTTTAAGCTGTTGCTGACCAGATGAAATCAGAGAATTTGATCTTTTATTCCCCATTTTGCAATGAGTATAGTCTAAATGAATGGATAGTTTTAGGGGGGAAGGCTTGCTCGGTCCGTGTATCAGTGTTATCTTGTATTCATTTCATATTCCTCTCTCAATATTACAATGAAACTACTTCATTGTGTAATTTCCATGTAGCTCCTTTTGCTTTTTTGCAATTCTAATTCCTGCTTGCTATTGTATTACAAAAGAATCTAGGAACCGGTGTATTTGCATGAAGGACATTTTAAATTCTAATGTCAGGGGTCATTAATCATTTTTGTTGTTATACCTATGAAGCACAGTTTTTACATACTGGAGAGGAATCCATTTTGGAAATATGATTTCAGATTAATTTTTCACTTTTTGTGAGTTGCAAATACAAATTAAAAAGAATCCCAAGTCAAAATAATTTACATACATTTGAATTTTTGGCAGCTGTTATCCATAGTATTTGTTTTGAGAATGAATGATATCATTACCATTTCCTATGATTTATACTCCTTTCATTTTTACAGTGAGGGTTCCTTCAAACTTTTCTTTGTTTTTTGGAACAAGATTCTCCTGGGAAATTACCTTAAAATATGTAAATATCTAGAACAAATCTGCAAATCTTTGCTTTTGGACCTCAGATTTTTTTCTCCCCTGAGGATAGAAATGTATTAGTTCTCAAACTAAATTAGACATTAATTAGTCAATGGATGAAAAGAGCCATGTAAGTGGTAAGGATTATTATTATTTACTATAATTATAGTATTGTTATTAGGAACAACAACAAAGTCACTGGGGTCAGTTTGCCCCTGACATTAATGGGAATAGATTCTGATGTTTTCTGTTATTTAAAGCTAATTAAATACATGTCTGCTGTTCCAAGGAAAGAAACAAGGTGACCTTATATCCTTCCCTTGCAACCAAGTGCTGTGGGGTCCTCCCACGCACTGCTGCTAAAGGTTAACCTGTCTTCTACTTCACTTATCTTTCCGTTTAACTCTTGGTGGCTCTGGCCTTAAGCAGACGGGTGACAATTTCCTCTTCAACTTTCGGGATTGTTGCGATGCTATGAATAGAGAATCGGCTTCAGTACAGCCTTCCAGTCTTCAGCGTGCATCACCTTGCTTGTATTGAGGATTTAATTGATATCTGTCCTCGGACAATATAGACATGTCCTTGAATCCAGTGTCTTGTATTAGATTAGTTAATATGAAACTTTTGTCTTATATTGCTTTCTTCTGCAAATGAATATAGTTAACTAGCAGCCTTCTGAGAGTCATGAACATGTCCACAGAAATAAATTATTAAATTTATTTCAGATTGAATGCCCCTCATCTCCAAATGTTTTAAGAGGTGGGGGGGGAAAAAGTTTCCATCATCATTGTCAATATGTAGGACTCTTGGTAGGTGTTAATAAATTAAATGGGGTTTTTTTTTTAATGTTGGCTCTCAACTGGAAAAGCAATATATAGATAGAATTTAGCACGTGAAAAATCTGTACAAGGCATTAATTATTTTGAATATTACTGTTATTGAAGATTGCCAAACATACAAATTATGATTAATTGGACAGGGAGGCAGAGAGGATTTTTTGAAATAACATGTGTGGATAACTTTTCTTCCCAGTGCTTCATTCCAGAAAGGAGAAATATCTTGGTGTAAACGGGTGGTCATTGTTACGTGGTCTGTCTGCAGCGCAGTACTGGGTCGTTTACCTTTATATGAAGGCATTATGACTATTTTGTTGATAAGAAAAGACCTTGATACGCCTACCCATTGTTGTCAGTGCATAGTAACAACATATTTGATTTACTTTAGGGAGAGAAAAGAAAGGAACTGGAGCTACATACTGAAACCCGCTTTCATTAGATTTTTGCAAATGTAAAGACTGGGAAATACAAAAGTTGCATTGGCTGCTGTGAGCCTGGTACAGACACCAGGGCTGGGATGCACAGAGCAGGGGTGCCTTGTGAGGAGTACCTTAGGCACTAATGAACATACTTTAGAATAAAAAAAGACTGTTTATGATTCTTTTCGAAAAAAAACAGTTGCATATTTATAATATATTTTCCTGTAATTAGCCTCAAATATTTCCTTACTGTCCGCTTCCAATATGCAGTGGTAGTAGTTAGCAAATATTGTGCTTCAACATTTGGTACAACAACCTATTGGAAGGTGCTATAGTGTTGGGAGATTTGAGTCATTTCAAAGCTGAAGTCTTTACGTTTCTTTTCTATCAACCTTATTGCTTTGATAACTTCTTCACTCATTGGCAACCCACAAAATTCTTTTTAGCAGTCTCCTTGGATCCTTTTTAAGCACCAATTTCTCTTTCTACCAGGTCTCCCCGGGGTTGTAGTTCTGTGGAAATATATAGGAGTTTGTCCACATGGTTGTCTTGGCAGATGGGCATGCAACCAAATGCCCACGAAGTAAATGAGGGTAGGATTTTACAGTGCCAGCCACTGCAGAATAACTGGTCATATGCACTTTTTTGCTCCATAGTAAAATTAACCTGCAGCAGCTTACCTCTGGGTTGTGTACCATGGGTAAGTGTACACACATGGGCAAGTCACCCATGGGTAGGTGTACACTCATGGGCAAGTCACCAACATCCTGTTAATTCCTCCCTCATGGTAATTTGTCCCTTTGCCTTCTTTGATCCTTTATTGCTCCCTTCAAATAAACCTCCAGCGGCAATAAACCCACTACATCATGCTAGTGCTTAACTGGTTTTTTTGGGGGGGGTTTCTGTTCTTGATCAAAGACTGTTTTCCAAAAGTACTTTTCCCTTCGTGTATTTTAATTGACAACAGATGGTCATCTTTCTTACTGATGATTACAGCTTTTTCTGGGAACTGTTCTTGAAGTGGGTCATTCTACAGTCAGAGGAGTACCCCGTTTCTGTCTCCCAAATACCTAATCAGAAAAACTTGAGCACTTAAAACAGGAGTAACCCAGGCCTAATGTCCACCTGGATTCCAAGCACCTACTTGTCTGGTGGCTCCCTAACCCTGGAGGCACCTCTGCTCACCAAGCGTCGCTTGTTGGACCTGGAAGTTCGACGCGTGCCAGCAATACGTGGGCCTTGGTCTGCCACCCAAGTGATGGCAGATGCTGACCAGCTTGGGATCAGCACTAAACACAGCCTCCATGGTCAGAGCACGTGGAGAGGGCGATGCTCGCTTCACACCAGACAGAAAGGGTCAGACCGCAGGACTGCCCAGATGCCCGCCGTGCAGAGCTGACCCTTCTTGCTTGCTCTCTGTCTGGCCCCATGACTCCAGTTAGCCCAGCTTCCAACAAAGCCTCCAGCCAGTTGTGGGTTTGAATTCCTTCAAGCGATGGAGGACCACTGGCTCTGCTGTCTCCTCCAGATGTGTTGAAGAAGAGTGGCCTTGGCGCCTCTTCTTCCAAAGGATGCTTGCAGGTGCTTTCTTGGAGGAATGAGTTTCAGGCTCCAGATCCCAAGCATATGCGGATATCACTTTTACCACCCTGAGTTAGATGCTTCACCTCTGTCCAGGGTCAGGACTTTAGATAGGAAACACAAGGCATAAGGGCCAGTTAGGTGGCTATAGGCATCTCCCCCTTTGGTGTCCAGGTTTCTTGGGTCACCCTTTAGAGGCATCTATCACCAGTGATTGCACTGCAGAGACACAGCGTCCAGACCCTGTGCTGCCCGACTTGTGGGCTCCTTTTGCATCTTGTGCCCAGTCACTTCTGCAAAATCCTGTGTTACAGTCTCTGTATACGTGGAACCCGGTCCTCGCACAATGAAATTGGTGGAAAGACTCATGTTGAATTCATTAGGCTTTGGATCAAGCTGCAAAAGAAGAACCCCCTCTCCCTTGACAAATATTTAAAAGTATTTAATCAGTTGAGATAGGAGGAAAAAAAGTTGTGTTTCCCTGCTGGCAATTCTCATGTAGTTTTTTTCTACATGCTAGCTTGTTAGAGGTGCCCTGGACGTCGCTCAATCCAGCACTGCCTAGGGAAATTTTATCAGTATCAGGATAATATTAACAGGAAGAATCAAGCAATTAATTTCCTTCAAGGTAAGATCAGCATATCTGGCTAGATATTATATTAGTTTGCATAGCAAAATTTCAAAGTTAATTTAGGAGGAAGACTTTTTACTTCAGCTATTCTTCAACTGCATGAGGGGAGGTTATTAAATTCCAGATTCTAGTCTAAATTAGCTTCTAAACATAGAGGTTTGCAGTCTGAAGTGTATCGGAAAGACTGCTTCTTTCAGAAGAACGCTGCAGTGTTTTATGTTAACTCTTGAACCATTAGATTTGCTGCAACCATGGCTGGAAATTGGTTTCATGTTGGGATGGTCTCATTCCCCATATAAATGGATTAATCATTTGGAACTTTATCCATGATCATTTGGCTTTGTCTAAACAATTCATAAACTTTCAATAACATTTTTTTTTTCCCTCTTGAATTTAGTGGGAAAAAAAATACAAAGTCCTCCTTTTTCTTAATTTTTTCTGTGGTTTAGGCCAGGGGTGGCCAACCTGCGGCACGCCTGCCTCAAGCAGCATTGGGCAGTCTCTGAATGTGGCACGGGGCAGATCTTGGAGGGGAAAGGCAGCAGAGGGCACAGAAAGGAGAGCAACAGATCGGGTCGGGGCAGGGAGCAGAACGCAGAATGGTGGATCGGAGAAGGCGAGAGGATCAGAGTGGCTCTCGGGGAGGGCCTGGGGCTTAATTTGCGACATGCCTGCACAAAAGGTTGGCCCCCCACTGATTTAGGCAGTGTGGTATATCGTGTGAATGTCTGTAAGTCACTAATATTCCTGAGTTTTTGTGGGGACGAGGTTTTGGATGACCCTCTTCGTGGAAGTTCATCCTCAGGGGACAGGAAGTTGACTCATTCCTGATGGATTTGGTTGTTGCATTGTTAAGGTGTGCAAAGCCATTGGGCCTTGTATCACTGAGAGCTGTCATAAATAATCTTACCGTGGCCGTGATGGCTGCCTCAACTGAATACAGAGCAAATGTGCATTTTTAAGTCTCTGAAGTGACTTGGCTTTGTTTTCGGATCTTCTCAAAATGTTACCAATTAGAGGTACTTGATTTGATCTTGCTTTTCTTTTCTCTTTTTCCTTATATCTCTGGAGTTCTCTCCCTTCTTGATCCTCTTTCAGGCTGCAACATTTTGTATGGTACAGTCCAATGCTGGAAACCGTCGGTGGATTCGTAGACCCTCCATGGGTACTTTTCTGGGTGTATGCCTGCTGTTCCCGAGATACAGAAGTAGGTGACAGAATGAAGGAAACGGCTTGAAGAAAAGCCGTATTTAATTTCAGCCTTCCTGTTTTCTGTGTGTGTCCCTGGTTAGATTTATCCTTCAAGAATAAAAAGTTACCTGCGTTCCTGTAAAAGGTTTACTTTATTGGTCAGCTGATATTTGCTGTCTCAGGGGTCTCATTAAACATTTTGAAGCACGTTTGGCTGTGCTTCTACTTGTTGTATTTCTTTCCTTTCCCTTTCCTTGGCTAAAAACGAAGAAAGGGAGGAGAAAGGTGTTTTCAATTGAATGTGGTATTGCACATAATAAACAAGATGGGGTGGGTTGCATCTTAATTTAAGGTTTGTAACTTTAAAACTTCACTTAGCTAGAGATAAGCCATGGGAGATGCAGAATTGACTCTCTTCAAGTACTCTGCAGTCAATGCAGTAAGTACATCCACTTCAGACTAAGGAGGCAAGGGGCCAGTTGTGGTTTCACAACCTTCCCAGAAACGAAACCTCTTGCAGGCAATACTTCTTGGAATGAAGAAACGGGCTATTAGCTATTCAGTGGCTTCCAGTGCTGGAGTTTTCAGTCCTGGAAATGATGCTTTGGCGCGATATCTGTATTGATGAAAACGTTAGACAGGCAACCCTCCTTCGTTCCCAGTTGGTACCAGTCTACCCATCCCGGTCCTCACTCCGTACTCGGGGTTACCTGCATTTCACAAGTCAATCTTTTGCTCTTTGTCTGAAGCCCATGTAGCATCCTATTTATCAAATTTTGGTCTCAAAACTCTAAACTGCTGGGAAGCTCTGTGAATAATTGATATCCTTTTATTACTCATTGTGAGCTCCCTTTGCATAAAGAGAAACATTTATCTTTTATAGTTTGCTCTCCTGTGTACCGGGTTTGCTTTAGGCAGGCGAAAATTAACAGCCTTGGGGACTATCATTTCTAAGGCGGGTTGCATGATTTCTTCCCCAACACTTTCTCCAATTAGTGTGAGGGGCATGTATTTTCAATTAGAAAAAAAAAAAAAAGAGCAAATGCTAGTTTGGAATTGTTACCCATAAACACAAGTCCAAACAGTCACATCTTTGCCTGATATGAAACCACTGCAATAAGTGGAATTACCCCAGGGCTTAGTCTGATTTGATACCTTACTAAAACCTGAGAGAAACTTTATTGCTTTGTCACTTTATTGAGAAAATGTGTGCTTCTGCTTGCTTTCTGCAGGGCACTAGAGGCTGTTAGGGTTAGGTACCTAAAGCACTTTCTGAATGAGCTACTGTGTAAATCAGCAGGGCCAACCTTTTTTGTGCCCCTTCCTGAGTGCCATTTCAGTGTCTCCCACCTCAGTCTGTTTGGAACATTAGACGTCCTCTTTGTATGCCTGGTTGTGCCATACAGGACCTCGAGTTGTCCTCTCATGCTGAAGTTACACCCAGGATCACGGCTGGGTACCCCAGAGAGTTTAACACAGCTTTGTGCCGTGAAATATTACCTGTACGTGTGATCGTGAGCAAGTGACTGGACCTTTTTGTATCTGTTTTCCTACTGATCTGATGTGCCATGTAGCCTGTAGAGGTATGATGAAGTTTAATCAGTTTTTGGAAGCTGTTTTGGTAAGCTTATCTGAACAGTGATGGTGGTGATTATTTTTAAATGAATGGAACAGACTTTCACGGGGTGGTACTTTTTTCCTCTGATGGTAAGTATTTTCAAGAGGGTAGCCTCATTTCTGCCGCTGAGTAACAGAGGCCCTGTGATAAAAGAGCAGGTGTAAGTATTTAAATTTGTTTGTGAAAATACCACTGATGTCGGTAACTGTAGACACTTCCTGATGGTGCAAAGCAATGCATTTAAGAATCTCACCTATGTTAACAAGTTATGTATGAAAGGCCCGAACATAAATTTTACAAAGTGCAGTGGTCACAGTGTACTCATTATCCATCCTCTGATAGACTCATAAGTAACTTTATAATAGCTTTGACAGCAGGGGGGTCTGCTTTAATCAGAGATTGGAAATGGAGGCACAGACACTTGGGCCTGAAAGGGGGAAAGTAAGACCTGATGCTCAGTGTCACTCTTTTCAGCGCTGCTTCTCCTGCTGGTTCCTTAAATTGCGTGCAGATCTACAGCATGAAGAATCACCTTTATTAGAAAAAAAATGGTGTGTCCTTTGATATGAAGGTTTAGTTGCATTTCATCGTGGAGCAAAAAGACTTGGAATAATCAGTGCACATAATTGGAGAATTAAGGACATACCCTTGATGGCCAGCAACTGTGTGCATGTTTAATGGTAAGGAGTGAACCAGCATGCTTTGATACTGTAATGAGTGGGGGTTTGGAGAAAGCTCAAAGAGTGTGTGCGCATGTGTGTGTATGTGTGCATGTGCACATCGTGCACATGTTCTTCCACGTCTCAGTGAGGTTCATGGAAGCACACCTTTCCGTTAATGCTTAGGACCCGGACTTTGGAATAGATGAGACTTGGGGTAAAATGGCTTTGGGTATGGGTATGTTAAGTTGGTAATAAACCAGCTGGCAACAAAGGCTTTATTGACCTTTATTAGACATTTCTTCTATTTCAAGATGAGAGCAATGGCTGAGACATAATACATAAGAGCGCTGAAGTGTTTGTTTCTTCTGACGATGTGGATATAATAAATGCTTGCTTGTTGACTCCTTATGACATATCATTAGTGTTGACAGTAAGCTGAGGCTATAAACCAGAACATACTTTTGCCTATACTCATCAGTGTAGGGACAACCAGTATGGATTCACCAAGAGCAAGTCACGCCTGGCCAGCAGGATTTGCTTATGCTCCAAGGTGAGAGACTGTGGAGGAGGGGAGAGCAGCTGGAGTGATATAATTCGACTTTAGCAAGGATTTGATACCGTCTCCCATGACTTTTTCATTAATAAGTTAAGGAAATATAGACAGATGAAAGCACTCGAAAATGGATACGTAACTGGTGGTATCAAAATGCTCAATGAATAGTCATCAAGGCTTAATGTCTTGCTGGGAGGGAGGTATCAAGTGGGGTTCCCCAGGGCTCTGTCCTGGGTTCAGCGTTCTTTAATACTTTCATTAATGCTTTGGATGGTAGGATCAAATGAACACTTAGCAGATTTGCAGATGGCACCAAGATGGGTGGAACTGCAGACACTTTGGAGGGTAAGGATAGGATCCAGAGTGGCCTGGATGGACTTGAAAAATGGTCCTCAATCAATGAGAAGAAATTCAACAATGCCAAATGCAAAGTACTGTACTGGGGATGAAACAATTGCATGCACAGATGCAGGCTGGGGAATGACTGGCTAGGCTGCAGTACTGCAGAGTACGACATGGAGGTTACAGTAGGTTCAGTAAGCTGAATATGAGCTAACAGTGAGCTCCTGTTGCAAAAAAGGGCCACAGTGCAGTGGGATGTATTATCAGGAGTGTCACTTGCTCTGTTCACTACTGGAGAGGCCTTACCCAGAGCTCTGTGTCCAGTTTCAGGCCCCACACTTCAAGAAAGGTGTGGGCAGATGGGAAAGTCCAGTGGAGAGCAACAAGAATGATTCGAGGTCTGGGAAGCAAGACTTATGAGGAAAGGCTGAAAGAGCTAGGGTTATTTAGTCTGGAGAAGAGAAGACCGAGGAGACTGAGGGGAGGGGAGGGCGGAGGGGTGATAAGAGGCTTCAAATACCTGAAGGGCAATTACAGAGAGGACAGAGATGGGTTTTTCTTTGTGGCTCTAAGGGACAGGACTAGGAGCAATGGCCTCAAGCTGCATTAGAAGAAATTTAGGTTGGAGATTAGGAGGATTTTTAATGATGAGGGTGGTCAAGTATTGGAAGGGATTACCTAGAGAAATCTATGCAATCTCCATCCCTGGAAATTTTCAAGAGTAGGTTGGGCAGACACTTGGCTGAAGTGGTTTAGTCAGGGATGATCCTGCCTTGAACAGGGGACTGGACTAGATGACTGCTGAGGTCCCTGCCAGCCCTACTTGCACATGATCTGAAGATCCCATGGTCTTGCACAATTAAATATAGGACAATTTAATTTGGATTCTAGCACTTGGAACATGGTGAAGTCAGTGAGGAGGGACTTCAACCAACTGTGCTGATTTCATGGATGTGCGACGTATCGGTATGCATGGAGTGCCATTCTCAACGCAGCCTCCCTTGAATAATCTTGTGGTTCTTCTGCACTTAACGATGCTGCATTCAGTTTATTTTATAACTTGTACTTGCACATGTTGAAGGGGAATCTGATGTGCTAGACGTGTGGCTAGGGACAGCTCCAAGATCGTTCCTTCTACTTTGCTTTCTTTTTCAATCCTGGCAAAGTGCGGGGCTTCTCCAAGCAGGAGGGTCACACATGGATTGCCCTTGCCGTCAGCATGGAGGTCAACTTTTGTAGCATCAGCCAGTGATAAAGGACAGACACCAGAAACGGTCTCGATTCCTGTGCTGTAGTATCATGTGGGTTTGCTTTACTACAGTCCATGGTTTGGGTGGAAGAAGTGTTTAAAAAAACCTGCTCCTTCCATTACAAGGAAACGGCACATGAACAAAAGGGAAGACTGGCTCAGCTGAATATGGCTGAATCACAATGTTATCATCAACCCAGTATGAGCATCTTTTATGTCACAGACATTCATAGTTTGCTCTTGTTGTGTGAACACAATACTATTATCAACATAGCATTCTGTGGCCTTCTATCCAGACTGTCTGCACATTCATTAGCATGTGTTTAGGTATTTAGAAACTCAATTGAGCAGTGCCCTTTCTTTCCAAAGTATGGTAATTGCATTGAGGTCAAATGGTCATATCCTAACTCTTGTTGATCAGTTAAGTCTTTATTATGCTATGGCAGCAATCACATATGCAAAGTGGAATACCAATTACGTTCTGTATTTTTTCTGTAACAGTGCAGCGGTTTTGTCAATTCTGTTTTCGCTGCACAATACGCCTAGTCCAGAGAACCGTTTATTAACAATGATAATCTGCTTATTTTAATGCACTATTAATGAATCTACAAAACAAGATATTAATAATCTTTCCAAGCAAATACACAAGAAATACATAATTTATTATGGGTAATTAATGGGGTATGCAAATGACTTTTCCAGATAGTTACTCTATCTGTTTTTGGTATCAGTTGTGATTATAGTTATGGTGAATTTTGTGAGGGAGATGCGAGACTGTGTTTTCAGGTAGGTCCATCAGTCTAGGACGGTGACTCGTGTGGGCAGACGAGGGGTGGATCCGGCCCCTCAGTCACCAGATGCTTTGCACTAGATCTGGTTGCGAAGCGACCCCACAAAGCAGCCTCACCGCATGCCCGTGTGCTCCATTGTACAGGTCTACATCATCCGGTCCCCAGGACCCCCATGAGCCCAGAAATTTAGCAGCAGGGGAGTGGCAATTATCACTGCCGCTGCTCCACCACCACCAGCGCTTCAGACCTATGGAGAGACCTGCAGGGTGGATGATGTGGTCTCGAAGGTTGAATGTGGTCCGTGGAGCACCACTGGTCTCGAGTTTTGGCCACGAACGTGTTTCCTCCGAGTGCTAGTTCGGTGTGGTAAGGTGGTTTGAGGCTTTTTTGGAGGTGGGGTGGGGAGGAAACGTGCTTTTTAAAATGCCGGAGCTATTCTGCGTGGTAGCTAATTCTGCAGTGGGTTAGAACTGAAATACTGCAGTTTATCAATGCTCATTTCTCCTCTCTCTCCTTAAGAGGAATTTTGCTGTCATAAAAGCACAGTGTATCTGTCAGTGCAGCAGTTCAGTAGTTTTCTCACGTAGACAGTTTTTTACATCCGTTTAAGGGGGAGAAAAAAAATCCTAAGCAGCCGGCAAATGTAGCAAGAGACTTAATTATCCAATCACTGCATGTTTATTAAAGAGAAACTAGGTGGTATTTAAATATACCTGCACGACTTGCAAGTGAGAGCTCCTTCCCCCCGATTTGATTGCTATGTTAGTATATAATAAAGCATAATGGGGAGGTAAAAATTACTCACTGATATCTGAGTCTTCATTCCACAAATGCAATTGAAATCAGATGATCAATGTAATTGTATCACCAGATGTTACCTTATTAGGGGAGAGCATTAGTGATGAGGTCTCCTTTGTAGCCAAGGAGAATTGGCTGCCAACTACAGAGAAAACTTTAAAGCCAAGATCTCGGAGAAGTAACATTTGTCTCTTAAAAATGAATGATAAAGCAACCCATCGCAACATGCTTTTTCTCCCTTATTTGAGCAGAAGTTGCGTTAAGGGGATACCATAACCTCAGAAATTGCATTTCTGGTTGCAAGCATTTGCCTCCTGTTGTTTCAAGTATCACGTGCTGTTAAGGCATAATATAGGACTCGTTAGAGCTGAAAGGGACTCGGAGGGCAAAACTGCGACCATTAGTTCAGTTTTATTTACTTCTGTGCCTTTGACAGTTTTGGGCTTTGGCAACCTCAGCGTTTGTGCTGCGTAATCAATTGTCCATTTTAAGCTGCTGTTTGTATTGTCTGGGCCTTTTGTTCATCAGTGGTGGGAAGCTTTTAAAAATAGGTACATATATAATTGTAAAAATGCTGATTGGCAGGGGGGATTGGAGGCAAGTATAATACCTGAAACCCTTTCTTTAAAAAAGCAAAAGAAAGCAAGCTTGCTGGCATTGGAAATGAATGCTGTCCCTTGACTAATTAGGTCTCAGTAAGGTGGTTATAGTTGGAGGTGTTTCCATCTCATTAGACTTTGGTGGTTTAGTATCTTTTTACAATGGCAGTGTGTTGGAAGCAAGTGGTCAACCCAAACATGTTTTATAAAGCGGTTTCATTGTGTTATGAATTTGCACCCTGGGAAATGTTACTCTGGCAGTCCTCCCCATTTAGAGGCTCGGTTTTTACTTCGTCCTTTGAGCCTTTCTCCCTGAGAGCGCAGTTGCTCTGCGTTTGCTCTCCAGGAGCTGCTGATGGATCCCATGCATTGTGGGCTGGTTTCCAGTGGTGCAGAGATAAGTATTTTTACCAGATATTTTGTTTTCTGCTTCTGAGGATGCCAGTTTTCAGTACCTCTGCAGGGCACAGGCTGGCTTGCTTTGTTAAAATCAGTAGCATTTTTATGCCTAGTGCTTTGTGCCTTTTTTTATTATAACGGGGTACTTAATGACCCCGCTGCCAAGAGCTGCATGGCAGGCTTTGTCTGGCAGGACTTCATGGGAAAGACGGGCAGGTGGAAGGACCAAGGACAGGAAAGCAGACAGAGAGACCGGGGCGTTGGACTGGCTCTGCCTGCGTAGGAGGATGGAGCTAATACACACTGGAGCAGACCGCAGATTGAAAGGTCAGTAGTCTTCCTCCTCCGCTCCTGCCTCGTGATCCTGACAGCTGCCAAATGGGCAGACGTATCAAGCACACCAAGCCTGTTCATTATTATCACTAGCAGAGCTGTGCAAATGCTGGGAGCTTGAGGCGGGGCCGTAGGACAAACCCTTGCTGTTGGGTTCATGAGGATGTCGAGGCAGGCCAGGGCACGTGGAGTCACTGGGAAGAGTTGTTAAGTGAACTTTTCCCGGGGGAGCCACTTCCGATTCATAGAAACGTTGCTCGAGGTAACGCAGCACCTGCGGCGAGTGCAGTTATCCCAGCGGGTCCGGCGGAGAGAGGCGGTCTGAACATAGCGAGGACCTGCAGAGCCCGAATGGAACGAGGAAGCCGACGAGAGATGGAGAGGGGCCAGATCGCGTGTGACGTGCTCTTGCCTGGCAATCCTGCTCAACAGGAGGCGTTGCTCGAGCGTTGCGCGTGTTGAGGTTTGAGCAGCTGGGGGTGGAAGTGCCGGTCGAGACTAGTCACGTAGCTCAGCCTTGGTGCGAGTGGGATGCGGATCGCAGCTCTGAGCCCCCCAAGTGGAAGGGCAGCTCTTCCTGGCAGGCGGGAGGGCCGCTAACATCTTGCTTGTCTAGTGTTTCTACCTGGCTGCAAAGCAGCAATGATCCTTTTTTTTTTTTTTTTTTGTGCTTTGACTTTCCCCTTGGCCCTTTCTTCTGTACTGCGTAAGATCCGGGAAGCTGGAAGAGTTTGTCCCCATTGTTAATTGCATTAACTAGTTAATCTTTTGCTGATGCTTTCTAAGTCGGTCACTGGGGGACTTCCACAGGATGGGAATGACTGCTCAGCAGAAAGTTAAACTCCCCTGAAAGCAGACGGTGCAGTGTCTGTCTGTTGACTGTGGCCCTGGGCTCATCATTTTCCAGTTTTTCATGCATTAATCAAAAAATTGGCCAGTTTTCAGTTAATAAAATTAACTTAGAGAACTTAAAAATGGTGCCAGATGCTTTTGATATCCCTTGTGAGTTTTTCTCTCTGCAGAACTACAGTCTTGCTTATCTCCTGTTGCCCATAATGCATCTACTGCTTGGTCCAAATTTATATATAGAAAATATTTCTCTGACCATTAAAGGAAGGGGAAAAAATCCTGACAGGATCTGCCAAGAAGTCATAATCTGCTTCTATCGCCTTCAGGTAGGATTAGTCTTATCAAATTATTCCTTTGCCATAGTTACTCTGGCTTTTCTATTTGGCCCTTCTGTATCTTGGTTAAAAATATAATGAGTATTAAGATTTTAATGTACAGGCTTCTCTTGAGGGATAAGTCCCATGCTAAATTGGAAAATTGTAGCCTTACCAAAGCAAGGAGACACAAGGCTAAGTGAGCCAGCCTCATCCTCAGGTTTTTTTGGTTTCTGTTTTGCTGCGTGTTCTCATAAGGTGCTTAGTGCATCCAGATTCCCAAACACAGATTAAAACGGACTGCAGAGTTGTTTCCTGCGTCTTTTGGTGTTTCTGATGGAAGAGCGATAAAGCAGCCTTACCGCTTTCAGGAAGTCTGGTCCCCAGGATAGAAAACGGGGGCAAGGGAGAGGAGAGAGCTGTTGCAACCTTTACAGTGTAAGGTGTTAATGCTACATTAAAGTTTAAGCATCACTCAAGTCAAGGAATCCCCTAGGTGAAGGTTGCTTGCACAATATTAACTCGGCCCCATTGCTGATTAAAAAAGGCATTAATGTTGGCACATAACAAAGAAGACAGTAGAAAATGCTGTACGTGAGCCAGGTGGCAGAGTTAACATTGTGGGAGCAAGATTAATTTTGGGGATTAACTGAATCTGAGCCCTTGGTATTTCAGCCCAGCATTTCATTAATGTTTGGAGGCTGTTCTGCACTTGATTTCTCAGGAAATGTGAAACTTAACATTTAAAAGCCCCTGGTCTGCAGATCTGTCTTCCACTGAGCTTTGGGGCTTCACTTGGTCCGAGCACTGACATTTCTCTCCTGGGCCCTGTTTTTGGTCCTGGGATAAGTGCTCGGATGAAACTCCCATTTACTTCACTGGCTTTCGAAGGGAGTTTTATTTTAGGGCCTAGTCTTGAAATGGAGATGATCAGCTTTGCACTGAAGAGCAGAGTGCTGGCCTGCGTTGTGGCAGCCATCGCCAGTGTGTCCTTGCCATGCCTTGAAGTATGCAAGTGAAAATACACGTGACAGAAATTGCTCAGTTTTTATGTTCATCACTTTAAAACTACTTACCAATTTTCCCTTTGTACTTGGCTTCATTTTAAGATCTCATTTAAGATTCGGTCTCTTCTCGAGCTGCATTTGGCTTGTGAATCCTGAGCATGGTTATGACGGTGCAATGTGGATGGCACTAGCTGGTAGCCACCAATGCAAAAAAGTTTTCGATTAATTTTTAATTAACTTAAAACTTCCCTAAACATGAAGCTTTTGGGACTGAAACGCTGCATGCATTGTGTCCTCCAAAGGTAACTGGAGTTTGAACAAAATTCCATCATTTATTTCCTTGTATTGCCATAAAATATACAAGATCTGGCTAAGAAAACATTGATATCCAAATCAATATGACTTATCCAGTTCTTGACTTTTCTTCCTATGCTTCAACCTTATCCTTGTATTAATTCAGTTTTTTGCACTTCATTATAGGAAAAATGTTCTATATTTTCAGAAGTGAATTTATGACGTTTTGTGGTTGGAGGAGGACTAGGGAAGGTACCCAACTTGATGCAAATTAGAAGAACGAAGATGTATTAAAATAGGTCAGTAGTTTTTTGAACTGCTGAGCACCTGTTCTCTCAAATCAATTTGGGCACCCAAATTAAGTTCTGACTTTGGAAAATTTAGGCCATAAATGTTTATCGGTTAAGCAGTTGTGACCTTCAGAAGTCATGGGTAGGTTGATTTATCTTACTCTCTCTCACTGTTTAAAGCAAGAGGGTTACAAAATATTGAGTCACAAAAGATTGATCAAATTTAACTCATGCTTCTTGGTCTGTAATATCTGATTGACTACGTTATCTTTTTCCCAGAAAGATGAAAGAGTGTCTTTTAGGTAGGAGTACAAGAGTTGTAAGTACTAGTCTTGGCTCTCCTTCTGTCTCTGTGTGACCTTAGCAAATCATTTATAACTCTTTGCCTCTATTTAACCCATCTGTGAAAAGCAGATGATAATACTTATCTACCTGACAAGGAGGTTGTAAGGCTTATTTTGCTAAGTGTTTTGAAAAATACTTTGTGTGTCTTGGATGGAAGTTGCTATAGCAACTCCAATTGGTGGTGTCACATGAAGGATCTGAACGGTAACATTCAGATGTGAGGTCATGGATTTTGTATCTTGAACTTCCTCAAATCCACTCCACTTTATCAGGTAATTGGTAATTACATGTATGAAGTATTGGCAAAAACGATTAAAATGATACATTTGGAGCAGCCCATACTGACCGGATGGAGAAGAATAGTTTATGAACTCTGTTGGCCTGTTGCTCCCTAAATCTGATCTTTGATTTTTATGTTCAATTAAGCTTTTCTTCCCCACACAAATGGTTCTCTTAAAACGGTTTAGATTTCCATTGAGCTCCTTCTGGCATTGGACCTTTGAAACGAAGTGGGATGAACTAAAGGGACCTAGGAGCATATTTCTGGGGGGCCCATTTTAAGTGGAGGAAGATAGCGTTGCACTGGAGAATATGCAGAGAATGCTAGTTCCCCAGGATGCGACGTGGCGGCTGGTTATGGTAGGGCGATCTCCTTGTTGAACATCAGGGGAAAATCTTATTTGTCTGCTAAAAGTCCTGAAGGTGTAAACCCGTGTAATTCCAAACTAGGTTATGGAAAAGATGTGAATTAAGTGAGCGATAATTAGTATTGTGAGCTGTCCTGTCGTAGCTGTGTTCTGCTAAATCGAAGGCACTTTTTTGGCGTTTGCAATAGCAAAGTCATGTTGTGTGGTTGACTGGGAATAACATGCAGCTTTCAAGAGCTTCACGTTACTAAAGGGCCCACGATTTTTGATTAGACACATTTGGTCAAGGTTTATTAAATTTGATATATACATTTTAAGCCTCTGGGCTATAAACTTGGATAATGTTTTACTGTCAGGGTTAATAAGGGAAATAGGGTGTCATGGTGCTGAGAAAGCTCGGGGTTTTGTTTGTTAGCTTTTCTAATAAATAGGTTTTCTTGGTCTAGGCTATCGTACCTTTGAAGCAGTCGCCCTTGAAAGAGCCTCGGTCTCCAGTTGTGCCAGTTCTGTACTTCACTAAATGTTTTGAGAACGTATATCCAATTGGCCTGGCATTTTGAATGATTGAAGTCGAGGGATGATCATAAAATTATTTAGCATGATAAGTTGCTTGAGTGATTTGATTTCTGTGGAATTTTAGCCTGCGAGATTGTGCATCTTTCAGGGAAAATGATTTAATGACTGCTTGTTTCCCCATCTCATTGGTAACCTAATCATAATCGCGTCATGCAATCAGACCATTGAGCAGAGGTTTTTGTGGTCCACGGGCAGCTGAACGTTGACTTCTGGTCTGCTGAGGGTTGGAGGGTCACTTGGTACCTCCTTATTTCCTGCTGGTAAGTTTTAATAAAAGACAGATGCAAATATATTAAATACCTTCCGTTCATTACACTTTCATGTCAGCAATTATACTTCCAAAATAATTAATTGGAACAGCAGACTGTGTCTAGTATTAGAATAAGGGCAATTTATTCAACATTTTCTTATATTTGTTCTTGAAAACTGATTCTTGCATTAGGCAATGTCGAAAGCCTGGCTTTTGTTTCAAATGTTAGGGTAATGACCTTTGGTGTGTTTTTCTGTGTGTGAGCGTGTGCATACACGTCTGTACACACATTTTTATGGTATAAACTAGACATTTTCTGAAAACGTTTAAGTTACCAATGGGACTTGATACCAGAAGTTTAAAGAGAGAATCTGTTTGTTTTTTTTAAAAAAACCCCTTCATTTACTTGCAATAAATTTTCGTTTTGGTTGGAGTTTGGAAACTTGGCTACATTTAGCAGCCACGTTTTAAAGCTGTTAGTACTTAAATAGTTTGATTTGAGTTGTTTTGGGACCGATATGCTATTATATTAACAGAAAAGTCAAGAATGGATGGATGTCACTTTTTTTTAAAGCTGGGGTGGCAGATGAATCCCTTTGTCCATTAGGGTTTAAATCCCTGACATTAAGCCTTAACTTTTATTGAGCAAACTAATACGTTTGTTAGCATGAAGTCTGATGGATGCTGGAAATCTGTTCGAAAGCAATTTAAATTAACTACCACAATTAAAAACAACGGCCCAAATGAGATGGTTATAGCAAATAATTTATGGTAAAATGCTGAATGTGTTTGTGAAATAACACACATACCCTGGAAACGTGGCTACCAGCCTTTTCCACTAGCAGTTTGTGTGGACCTTGGTGATTTTTGTTTTTCTTTCTTTCTTTCGCCATTTCCTCGGCCACTCGTGGGATTCAGGTCTGGTGCAATCTGACAGCATAACAGAGCTTTCTAAAGGGAAGGGTTGTTTCCTCCGTTTGCTGCATTTTTGGGTGTACACTATGTTGACAATTATCCCATCTTTAGTTTGACACTTGTGCAAACAAAGAGAGGAAATAAAACAGCATGAGCGATCATAGCGTAGCCCATTCCTTTTAATAGCTTCCCAAAGAGCGTAGCAACCGAATTATGCTGGCAGCGAATGAGCTCATCCAAATACGGCGTTTTAAACGCAAAGCATGAGCACCTCAGCCAGCAACGAAGCTGGCTTAAAGGTAGGGACTGCTGTGTCTTGCACTTAACAGTAGTAACATATGCAGCAAAGGCTCGTTTATAAAAGCAGAGGGGGATCCCTATGATGTTAAGAAATTAAATCCAAGTCAAACTGATCAAATAGCTACGTGTAGCAGGGTAAGGAAACACTTCCCACATTTGTCAACCAGTTTGCATTCTCAGTTGCTCCAGGCATTTTGAGAGCCCTTTTATAGACAGATAACTCCTGACTTGACTTAGTTATATATTTATGAGCAGAAATTCCATTTTTATCAATCCCTAGCGGTCCTGAGGGCCTGCACAGTCTAACTTGCTTTGGGTGCAGGATCTGACCCTTGTGTGTGGAGTGCATGAACAACTGAGCTGAGCTAGGTTATGCATATACCATTTGTTTCCTCGCCCTTTGATAAGCTTAACTTAAAACTGGGAATTGACTTCTTGTTTCCCAGGGAAAAAGCTTGGAAGACTAAAACTTGCTAAGCTCTATGAGTAGTGGGTTGTTTTTTTTTCTCCGCACTGTGGCCTTTAAAGGTGAAATCTTGGGGGGTGGGGAGGTTTCCCTTTAATTTATTTAGAAAAGCAGCAATCAAAGTTTTTGGACGTGGGAGCTTATAAATAAAAATATGCAGTATGTTAACTAACTGCTTCCCAGTCTCATATTTCATTAATCGGTATGCCACAATGTAATGCCACCCGCGAGGAAAAAAAGACTGGCAGCTATGCTGCACCTGAAAGCTGCTTTGCAAGCCAATTCCAGCTTCTTTTTAAAAGGCCATCATCGTCCTAATACAGACTTCTGGAAAGTGGCATCTTTTTCTTGTCTTCATCTAGTTAGTGGTTCTTTTTGGTTTGTGCAGCCCCTAGCAACATTGAGCCCTGCTTCTGTTTGGGGCCTCTAGCTATAACCCCCTCCACCCCACCTGCAGAGTCGCAGGGCACTGCCCCGGTCCTTGGGGGACAGGGACACAGATCACAGTCCTCAGGTGGGCAGAACCAAAACTGGCGGGTCCTTTATCGATCAGCATCCGCACGCTGAGTAGCAGATGAAAACAAATAGGAAGCTACTGCAGTCTCTGGAGAATTGATTCAGGTAGTGTCTGCTTCCTGCTCTGCCTGATAAGCAGGGAGAAGCATTTTGCACCAGGTCTCCCTTCCAAGCGGTCGTTAAGACTAGCTCCAGGGCATGCAGTTATCTGGTTTTGGAGGTCAGCAGACACGACTTTCTGGGGCGAGGTCTACAATGAAGGGAGCGAGCTGTAGTCACCCTGTTTGACGAGACGGTGGAAGTGACCTTAACCATCAGCATCTCTTGAGACTCCCCGAGCTGTCAAGGCTGCAGAAATGCATACAAACAGTGAACCTCTTGGCGACAAGATCAGCGAACCCTCGTTGATAATAAGGGAAACACCAGCCTTAAGCATCGGGGTCCATACTGCATCAATGGCCTCTGGCTTTATTTCCCTTCTGCTGGCAGCAGAGTCGAAGGGGAAAGGAACTTAGTCTGACTGTCCCATCTGCCCTGCAGTATGAACAGAAATACATCTTTTCACTCATTATTTCATATTGTGTTACAAACAAGACACGATTCTGCTTCTGTAATTACCAGCGTGCACTTGTGATTGCCAGTTCTCCGCAGTCAACGAGGCTTCTTGCTTGGGGTTCCTGTATGTCGTGAGGCTGGCCGTGCAAAATGAGCTGTGCTAACTTGTTTTGTAACGTGCGACTTGCCTCTGGTTCGATTGGTGTCTGCATCAGGATGCGCCTATTGTGGTCTGCGGGGAAGTAGAAGAAACGAGACCTATTGCAACAGGAAAAGTCCATTCTGCCCGTATCGGCTTTTTCTTCTGTCCCAGTGCCTGTTAGCCCCATCTTTCTACAGGCCCGGACCACTGAAACCGTGTTTTGTTGGCTGCCCAATGCCATATCACATAATCTTTTGGAGTGAAGTAGTTCTAGGAATTAGTCTTCCCACAATACGTTATCGTTACATATTGGGTGTTTGGATTCTGTCACTCCTTACCAGCGTGAAAAATGCCTCTCGATCTTACCCGTTCTTTTAATAAATTTGAGAATTCTCCTCGGATTTGCTGCGAGGTCTCCTGGCTTGATATAGAAATGCCGGTAAGTCCCATTCCCATTGACAGGTCTCTCACTTTAATTTTTCAAGACCTGGTTTCTTCCTGTGCCAGCTTTTCTTCAAGACCAAAAATATCCTTCTTGTGGGAGAGTGACCAGAACTGCACGGATTGTTCCAGATGGGATCTAAAAAATATCTGTACTAATATTTCTCAGCTTGTTGTTTTCCATTCTGTCCCTCTTCTGATACAGAACAACCTAGTATCTTGCCTCTTTATCTAATGCTTCAAAGACAGATTTTTTGTATCCATGCGGAACCATTTAACTGGCTAATGTGATTGAAGCATCTGTCTCCTTTGTGAGAGCATCGCTGTAAGGAACCCTGCCAATGGTAATCTCTGTATAGTGTTATAAAGATCAAAAGGAAGATGAGGTGGTAGAAATAAAAATGCAGATTCATTAATAGGGGCCATTTGAGTACTTTGTGTTCACATTTTATAATCTGTTCATAAAGTTTACATTTTAATTTCTGCTGTTCCATGTATAAAAGGACACAGAATGGATGACTGTAGCATTCATTTTTTTTTTTTTTTATGGGATTGGGTCATCCTGCATGGTAGCCTTACAGAAACCCAAACTCCTTAAATAACAAACAAAATATCCATTGCAGTTGAATCTGCGACAACTGGACCGCCGAGCCGTAAGGGCTATAAAGCAAGAGAAAGAGATGCACGACTTGATCTTCTCAGGTAGCCGTACATAATAGTTAATGTTCCTCTGAAGCCAGAAAAGGCACCACCACTGCATTTCTTTCAAGGTGGTAAGGGAAAAGTGTGGTGCAAATTTGGCATCTAATTCAGTAGGAAATTGAGAGTAATAGAAAGGCTTGATTTATAAAAGTAGTTGCTTTCATGAAGCTCATACTGCACTCCACGTGACACTCATGCCAACTGCGTGGGGAGTAGATGATGGTCTATAATGTTATGGAGCGGTACACACCAGAGCCACACAGGGTCCCATGAGGTTTTTGTACAGTTGACAACCTGGACTTTATTTATATAACCTTCCCCCAGCGAGAGGACAAAATCCGTTGTCATTTATTATATCCGGCGTTGTTTTGCTGGGATTGGGTCATCCTGCATGGTAGCTGTGAGTCTGTTTCTGTAAGTCCTCTTAAGGCTTCTTAAATAGTCTAAAATGATCCTGTAGCATGTTACAGATGGGGACGTAACCCTCTGGAATTCAGGTAGGGCGGTGATGACGTTCAGAGAGCTTTCTTTCATAGACTAGGCATCTCTTCGCAGCACGTTCTCGGAGACTGATTTCAGCAGCCTGATTAATTCTTAAGTATGATGAGATGTAAATGCCACACTTGTGTGACTTCCTAGTTTGCTTCACTCACTAATTTATATTCTTCTTTTGTTTGCAGTCTCCAAGCATTTGTGGAGATTTGGGGGTTGGGTTTTTTTTTAATCTTTTGAGTTTAAAAGAATAAATAAAATAAGAGAAGGAAGAACTCCAACAAGTTCAGCAAAACGCTGATGAGATGTTGGATGGAGATAAAGTTTTGTTCTTCATTTTGCAACGGGAAAGACGGCTTTCGGTGATGCATCACATGGGTTTGTTTCCATGTGCTCTGCTGCTAGACTTGAAACTACGTGGGTTGCATGAGGTGGTAGGTGAATGGCTCGCCGGCTCCTATTTGAATGCTGACGCCATCCGTAAGAGCCCAGGCCGGCTTCCACTGAAGGCAGTGACATCAGGATTGAGCCAACTGCATATCTTTCCGAAGTATGGTGGAGTGTAATTTAAAGACACAATGCAGGTGTTGTCAGTGTGTATAGATCACTGTGCCAAATGCTAGTCTACAATTAATTGAAATTCATCATATTTGACTATAAGCAAGAGAATTAAAAATTCTTGCTAAAGTGAAGGATGTCATGGACACTTAGAACGCGCAGTTTTTCAATCCAGATTAAAGTATACTACATCTACTGCTAATTTGTCCTGCCCTGAATACAGGTTTGGTCGATGTTTGCAAGGGACAGCTTGTTCGTGGTGTTCTGCTAGAGGTTATTATTTTTCACCTGTCAGCAGCATTCATTTTATACTGTTCTACTTGGTCACAAAGACCCTGAACAGTGCGTGCATCATGAAACATTGATCTGATATATCACCAGACCTCAGAATAAGATTTGTGGGACAATGCAGATGTACAGGCTGTGCTTCTTCCTGTTCTAATAAGTTTATTTTGCAGCATTTTCCAAAACAAATATTAACATCTCTTTGTGATTACTGAATGGCCATAGCAGGGTGTTGTTTATAGACGTATCCAAGTGTTCCCTAGGGGGATCAGCTTTATGAAAACGACAGTAATAGATGGAGTATTGTCTACTGTTTTTTGACATCTACACTTCTCTACCTGGCGACAACATGGAAGAATAAAATGGAGAGGTAATTTAGTTAATTTGGTTATAATACCTTCTGCAGCATTCGCATCTTCATGCTATTCATGCTTTTCTTTTCTGGGAACTGCTTGTTTCTCTGCATTTGATTGTAATTCTTTAAAAATCAAAGACAGACTAATGATATTTTTCATTCTCCTTTATTACTCGTCTATCATTAAAATAAATTGTATATCCAGCTAGTCTATGTGGTCAAAAGGTTGAAGAATAAGCATGTAAAAAGAACTTTTGTATTGTTCATGTTAAATATGCTCAGAGCGACTGGACTAGATGTACATACCATTATAAATAATCTAGTCAGAATAAAACAAAACCAAACAAAACCCTTTATTTCATCTGTGAAACAAGATACAGTTGATTGCCTTATGCACCTTTTCTGAAGAATCAGTGTCAAGGCATTTCCTGTGCTTAATGCACATTGGCCAAGGTTTGTTGTTTGATATGGAGGTCACTATTATAATGCCTTTCCTGAAGAGTATAGGATATGAAATAATTTAAAGAAATGTCAATCTGTGGTGTGTAGATGCTGATTTTAATGACAGTTTTGAGATGTACTTAGATATAGATCTCTAGATACCTATATATCCATACAGATATCTATAGAGAGATATCTATCTATTAGGGTTGTGCGAAGCTTTGGTCCCTGATTTGATTTGTCCCGATTCGGTGGCTGAATTCCTGAATCAGAATCAAATCGGAAGACACGCGAATCTCTCCGAATCGATTCGGAGAGATTCGGACGTAGAGACAGCTTTAAATGTATTTTCTACATACCTCTAGGTAGCAGGGGCTCTGGACGTTGCAGTGCTGGGGCAGATGCAGCGTCCCACAGGAGCGTGGGGGGCAGCAGACCTGGAAGTGGACCAAAAGCACTTCCTGGTCCATCAGGGAGCGTGCAGGGAACCCACCCCCCGGTGCCCCTCCGGCTCAGTGACTGGTGCCTCCTGGGTCTGGCACCCGTGGTCCCCCCGTGGCTGATCGCTGAGCAGGGGGAGGCACAGAGGGGCCCCAGCGCACTCCCCGGCAGACCCGGAAGTGGGCCGGAAGTTCACTGGCGA
>NW_005841934.1:2427741-2429645 GCF_000455745.1 Alligator sinensis
CCCCCCCGCGGGGACAGTGATCCGAATCAACAAATCGAATCACTGTCCCTGATTCAGGCTGAATCCAAATCGAATAGGGCCCGTTTTGCACAGCCCTAATTTCTATAGATATATCTGTGTGCGTGTGTGTGAATCAGTGTTCATTTATACATTTGTAGTTTAGGTCCAGTGGCAGTTTGTGCTAGTAATAACAGTAAACAGGGGGTTGGGTGCCATATATTAGCCGTCTTGTGACAAGGAATCATCTAGCTGCAGGACTCGAGAACTTTACGCAGACTTGCAAACTTCTGCTTGCGTTGGGCACGGTTTTTATCTGTTGCGTGCCAATAAGATATTGTCATTAAAAGTAGTTAAGTAGATTTGGAGCCTGGTGGCTTCTTTTCTATGATAATACAAATCACATTACAGCTGATGTCAAGAAGTAAATTTTCCAAGTGGCACCAGTCTGGTTTCTGCTGTCTGGGCCATCAGACTGAAGTCTGTGGAAAGCTGCACACATGCAATTAGAGGCCACTTTTAGGCCCAAGTTTCAAAAGTTTTGATTCAATCCAGATAAAAAGGTAACAGGTGATTTGTGGGTTGTGCTTATGGGCTGAGTGGGAGATGCTCTTTTGGGCGGTGGGTGTGTGGGGAGGAGTGAGGATAGATGAAGGGCACTGGGACTGAGCAGGGAATGTGGAGCATATAGACTGTGTCTAGGAGAGAGGCAGGAGGGACAGCTTTTATGGGGAGGAGGAGAAAGAAAGAGAATTATCATTTATATCTATTTTTTTTCCCCATCTTAGACTGTAAGCTCCTCTCAGCAGAACTGCCTTCCAGTCTTTGTACGGTGCTTTCTGCAGTGGGGCTCACCCTCTCTTTAGGGCTCTGGGCACTACTGGGATGCGAGCCAGCAGAAGATGGTAGGTCCGAGATTAATGCAACTATCTTAGGCTGTTCACAGATTTGCCAAATGCTTTGTGTTGGCAATGCTGGGCTAACACCCTCGCCATGCTTGTCTTCCTGCTCAAGCTAGACCCGCTCTGAGAAACGTCCTGATCCAAATACTGTGCATCGCTGCCATAAGCAGATTTGTGAATTCCTGGTTTCTAAAAGTTCTGGTTTTTGCACAGAACCACAGACATGACAGACCCTGCAGGCACTTCCAGGAGAGTACTTACAATCGTTAATACGAGGTTGCAATGTCCATATCAGAAAGACTTGCATCGCTGCTGGTGATGTTATCGTTGTCACAAAGGCCATGCCCAAGTCTCTTCTGAAAGATGCATCTGATGGAGGTTGGTGTTGTTTGCACTTTCAATCTAACCGTTTTCACTTCCTACAACCTCCTTAGCCCTTTGGGTGACTACATGTCCTGCGGTCTTACCTGTGGGTATCCTCCAGTGTCCAGTTGGCTGGCAGTCTGGAAAATATCAGTTTTCTAGATGGTCAGGCAGGCTCTCTTCACTTACCGCTCAACCTGCTCTTCACTTACTGTAATTGCCAAGTATTTTTTCACTCTTTTTGGTAACAGCTGCTTTGAGGCTATATCACCAGAATTAAAATAAGAGCCTTTTTGTGAGGTGCTGAAGTCCTACAACCGTAGACCATTCTTGACAAGCTAATGTCACTGTTGTTAAGGTAACCTGGCAAGATGGTCCTGGGGTGCTTTTTGGGCTGAAATGGAGAGAGAATAGCCGAGAGAAGATGTATGTGGCTTTGGCTTGAAAGGACTCTTTTGCTCAAGCTTCTGTTCACGGACTTCGAACAAAAACACGAAGAGGAGATGGACTGTGCAGTTAGAAAACCCAGAGGACTCTTTAGCCAGATGGGAAAGAGCATCTCAGACTATCAGAAGTACATTTATTTGCTTTCATGTTTAGACAGAATTCATAATTCATTTTAATTTTTTAATATCTTTCCCT
>NW_005841934.1:2429676-2431416 GCF_000455745.1 Alligator sinensis
AGGGGTGTTAGCTTCTCCATCCCTTTCCGCTTGTTCCTCATCCTTTACCGTTAGTATACTGCAAGCAGATTCTCCTCCTCTTTCACCCGCCTAAGAAATAGGGACTTTGCTGAGACAGTTTTTAAAGTGATTCTTTTTGGACCAACATCTGCTCAGTGTATTTCTGCGTGGAAATGTATAGCTGCTGTTACAAAGTGCTATGGAGTGATTCTGTTTCACTAATTGGATGACTCTCTAATGAAGGCGGTGGAAAGCAAACAGCATCCTCTCCCAGCTGCCCCACTGCTTGAGACAGTTCAGCGCTTACATTTTTTTTCTCCTGTTTTGATTTCTACAGTGCAGCTGTAGGCTTGACCTCGCGAGCATGACAAAGAGCGACCGACTGAAGCTAACCCAGTAATGAGTGGTGATGGTGGAGGTGGTAAATGTATTGCAGCATAACCTGGCGCTGTAATATCGTCATCTGTCAATGTTGTTTGCCTTTCAATTATCAAGAAAACAAATGTTCGGGGGCTCTTCCAGGCAGAAGCCATTCTCCTAGCTGTCCAAGGAATAATAGCTGCTAGGATGGTTTGTTCAGGCTGCAGCTAGGTTGTCCCTACCTTGTTCGTGTGGACCTGTCTGAAGGGGTTCATGCAACTGTGGGTTTCCTGTTGCACCACTCGAGCTGGGAATGAACTGGGGCTTCTGGCAGAAGTCTGCTGTCTCAACATAAGGTGCTCGGCTTAGAGCATATGGACCTCTCAGCTCTCTCTCTTGTCTTCTTGTTGAATACTAAGTCTTGATACTAGGGCCTAAACTGGGCTGACTCCTGCTACCAGCGGTATGACTCTCTCTTGATGATCAAAGCTTTGCAGAGTTGTTGGTAGTAACTGTGCTGGTCCAAGGACATAGGCAGATGTGGTTCTTTGGGTAGATGTGATATCTTTTATTAAACCAACTAAATAGTTGGACAAAAGTTCTTTGCAAGGTTTTGGGTCCAAACACTCTTCATCAGGCACAAGGAGACTCTTTGTAGGCATTGGACACGCACAACTGCTGATCTGCAAGAGAGGAGAATGAGCAAGGACATCAGCCTTTATGCAATGAATAGAAAAGCCAATGCTCTCACTAATTTTCCCCACTGTATAAGTAGGCAAAACTGATTTTCCCCTGAGATTGTTAAAGAGGAGAGAGACAGATCTTTGGCTAGAAACTATCGTTGTGTGGCACAACTGATCAACTTCATTGGGTGAAACGTGCATCATCCCTTGTCCCTCCCTTGGTGGGGTGGGCCAAGGGGCAGTGTGATCTTCCCCACTCAGCTAGACCCATCCCCATCTCAGCCTGCTTGTTCTCTTCCACCGCAGAGGTAATAGGTATACCCTGCAATACAATAGCAGTCTATTACCACTTTTTGTTGCTTCAGTGATTTTTTTCCTTCCATGTGGCACAACCAAAGGTATCAATGTCTGTTTGCTCAGCATTAGTGTCACCATTAAAATGTTTATGGTGGTGCAAATAAGATGTCAGACAATGTCTGTTTCCAACCTTTGTGTGTACATCCTAGGATTGAGAAGGTATCTAGAAGCCGTGGTGAGGAACACTACGCAAATACTTGGGTACGTAGAGAAATGTGACTGTTAAAAACAACAGGGCTAAAATCTTCTCTCGCTTACCTCAGTGAAAGTTTGCCATTTCATTTGTGTGGGCCAAATCTCAGCTTGCGTGTGTGTGTATATATATATATATATATATATA